>NC_064622.1:488821284-489128090 GCF_023898315.1 Schistocerca nitens
CACAGTTTCTGTGGATGACTCTTTGTTGCCATAGTTCGGTTGATATCCCGGTGCTGATTGTTGCACAATGCTGCAAGAACAGTTTTACTCGATATTCAAATAAAATTTTGTGCTGCGAAAATAAGATATAGCTCAGACAATAATAACCCAATGTTATTCAATCTGTATATTGAGCAAGCAGTAAAGGAAACAAAAGAAAAATTCGGAGTAGTTATTAAAATCCATGGAGAAGAAATAAAAACTTTGAGGTTCGCCGATGACATTGTAATTCTGTCAGAGACAGCAAAGGATTTGGAAGAGCAGTTGAACGGAATGGATGGTGTCTTGAAGGGAGGATATAAGATGAACATCAACAAAAGCAAAACGAGGATAATGGAATGTAGTCGAATTAAGTCGGGTGATACTGAGAGACTTAGATTAGGAAATGAGACACTTAAAATAGTAAAGGAGTTTTGCTATTTGGGGAACAAAATAACTGATGATGGTCGAAGTAGAGAGGATATAATATGTAGACTGGCAATGGCAAGCAAAGCGTTTCTGAAGAAGAGAATTTTGATAACATCGAGTATAGATTTAAGTGTCAGGAAGTCGTTTCAGAAAGTATTTGTATGGAGTGTAGCCATGTATGGAAGTGAAACATGGACGATAGATAGTTTGGAGAAGAAGAGAATAGAAGCTTTCGAAATGTGATGCTACAGAAGAATGCTGAAGATTAGATGGGTAGATCACATAACTAATGATGAAGTATTGAATAGGATTGGGGAGAAGAGGAGTTTGTGGCACAACTTGACAAAAAGAAGGGACCGGTTAGTAGGACATGTGTTGAGGCATTAAGGGATCACAAATTTACCATTGGAGGGCAGCGTGGAGGGTAAAAATCGTAGAGGGAGACCAAGAGATGAATACACTAAGCAGATTCAGAAGGATGTAGGTTGCAGTAAGTACTGGGAGATGAAGAAGCTTGCACAGGATAGGGTAGCATGGAGAGCTGCATCAAACCAGTCTCAGGACTGAAGACCACAACAACAACAAGTTTAAATTTATATCATCAGTTCCTGTCTTGTAGCACATTGGCATTATTGTGATGCATTATCATATTGAAATCCCTATAAAGCATTTCCATGTGCAGACAAAAGCTGTAGCCGCTTAGGACAGCACAAGTTTACGCATTGAAACTGGGGTAAAATTGTACGTGGTGTGATATTACCCCATGCGTTACCATACCGAATTTTTTCGTCGATGTGAAACTAGAAACAAATTCAGAATTCTTAAATTCAGCATGTAGGAATCGGAAGTAGTATATGTATGGAGTCCCTGGCACACTTTCATATTTGCATTGGGGTTTCCTACACGGACGGGCAGGCCCAGTGACATCAGTCATGTCATGAGTCTTATCGTTGATGTCATCATCCTAATTATAGGGAAGAAACGCCCCCTTTCCCCCTCCTCCTACCTTTGCACTCTACCAACCTTACCCACATTACCTCCAACCCAGCGTACTGTGCACATACATACATGCCCGTATGTGTCACATTCTTAAACGTGGCCACCACTTCGGTCGTCAGCTTTGTTAATAATTTAGAAAGAAAGGTTTTTTTGAACAGTCAGGTACATACAGAATAGACTGTGTACTAGAACATAATTGGATAATGTGATTGTTTTAATTAAAGGTGATGTAAATGACACCTACTATTACATAAGTGATCTTAATGCTACGCTTAAAGACATGCAGGCCCTCACAGACTTCATAGAAAGTACTTAAAAGGTACTGCCTAAATACTAACACCAATGTGGACAAAATTCTACAATAAGAGCATAGAAACAGCCTCCAGTCCTGAACAGTGGAGACAGTCAATAGCAAAACTGCTTTATAAAAGGAAAGGAGACCTCAAGGACCTCAAGCACCGTAGCAAACACAAAACTGACCTCTCAGTGTTCACAAAAATGATAACAGAAAGAATAAAGAAATCAACAGAACTCCTGCTATAGAACGTATGGGAAGCCCTCGAAGACAGAGAAAAGTCCTATGTGGTATTTATAGACTTCACAAAAGTCTTTGACTTTATAAACAGAAAATTAATAAGCAAAAAAGTAGAGGAAACCTTAGGAGAAAACAGCATATGGACACGAATCATAAGCGCAGTAGTGCGTTGGAACGAAATGAGGATCTCAGACAGCCTCTCACTCGCAATGAGACACGTGATCACCAGAATAGCAATCCATAGAGTTTCCACCACCTTATTGACAACAACAAGTCATATCATGAACCAAGCGAAATGTGTGAGTGTAAACTGTGTCATCAAATATGCAAACGTTACCATATAGAGCTCTCCACCAAAAGGACACGGTCAATAAGTTATTATGCAAATCACATTATGTAAAATGTCTAATTTCTTTTATTATTATCATTGTTCTTCGAATTTGTATGGCTATTTGGCTGCAGTAAAATTATTATTATAAAGACATGCAGCTTATTGTTGAACATGACAACCAAAATGGTATTAATTACGTGGATTTGATTATAAACACTGCTTATAGTAAACACACCTCTAACATTTTTCGGCAGCCAACCACTACAGATATGTTTATCAATGCCATCCAGCAAGATACATAAAGGCCTATTTTTATTTCTTGTTACTTAGGCTTGTCAATCTTCCCTTGGATCGAATAGCTGTTAATAATGACATTGCAACCTTGAAGTATCATTTCAACAGGAGTGGGTATAACCAAGCTTTACTTGATGTATTATACAATAAAGTTTAGACTAAGAAAATGAGTACAACAAATCCTAAACCAAAAGTAAAGTATGTTCCTATGACGTATAACTGTATAGTCTCTGAAACGATAGAAAAGAATTTTCGTATAACAAATATAAGTTTTGCGTGTAATACAGTAAATAAATTACAAACAAAGCTACGACATAAAATTGGAACACAGCTCTATATGGTAACATTTGCATATTCGATGACGCAGTTTAGACTCACACATTTCGTTTGGTTCATGATATGACGTGTTGTTGCAAGTCCGGGGTGTATAAACTATATGGTGGAGGATGTCACGGCTTTTATGCAGGCTAAACCGATAGGTCATTATTTTCCCGCTTTCGAGAAGGTACAGGTCAGCACAATAAAACCACTTTCGGAGAGCACTCTCGTCGAGCCAATGATAAAATTTACGACACACGTTGTAACATGAAAAGCTTGCATAGGCTGCCCAGAAACGAAACACTGAATATTTTGGACAGCATGAAAATTTATAAACATCTGAAACAGCAAAGTCAAAATGTACTGAATGACCAATTGAAATCAGCGGACAATGTTTTCTTTACCTTTTGTGAAGAAATCTTATGATACTGTCCCTTTAACGTCTCTATCTTCCCCTCTTTTCCCCTCCGCTGCACTCCCCTTTGTGTGTCTACATCTTGATGATGTAGAGCACCGAGCCAGTCTATCCCTTTAATGTTTACTGCATTATATTTCCAAAAAGTTTCTTTGTATATCTGTATGGCCCTATTTGTTTTAAATTTTAGTAATTTTTAAAGATTTTTCGAAAATGTATGAAAGAGTTAAAAACTGTTTGTAAAAGTTGTATAAACGTTTGTAATCGTACGAAAATCTTTTTTTTTAATTTTTCGTAACTGTGAATTTTAATGAATGTGACGCATGTACTAATCTCTGGTGATTTGGTTGTTTCTCCTGTAAGGAAGGGTCTTGTTGTACACGTGGATTTCTTGTTTGTGAGATCATAACTTTGTTTATTTTATCCACGCTTTGGCATGCCAGCCATGATATACAGTACTAGCATCCAATGTATGTTCTGCCTATTCACATTAGAGCTGGCAGTATGTGCCTTGAATTAGTATCAGCGAAGATATCAAACACTTGGCGCATCATAAGGTATATCGTGAATGATTTTCCGGTGTAGTTTTTATAAGAACGTCAATTAATGTTGCTCCAGTATATTTCTATATGAATGTCAAATACTTCATATAACAGCTCGCTCTGCCGTAGGATGTGTGCCCACTCAGTGTTTCCTGTGATGTGATTGAACCGCGACTGCACTTTCTATATGTTCACCGCTGCTCCTGCGCACGCAGCTGGTACAATTGATATTTTGTATGTTCTTTTGTATATGTTTGAGAAGCCAATGTGGTGGTTGAAAGTGTTCTCACTGTACTGGTATCACGTATGCATGTTAACAAGAATTTTCCAAAAGAAAGTAACTAGTGCTTGTGTACTTTCTTATCACTGCCACATTGGTTTGTACACATTAATAAATTCTCTTTGTTCTGGCTTACTTTTGGTACGTTGTAGATCTGATGATGAAAGGCTATATTCTTTCGAAACCGGTCACTGTGAAGTAAAATGAAAACACCAAGCAATCTTGGCCACAGATGATTTCCTATTCACCAATGACAGGTCGCTCCCTACGAAGGCGAACGTCTTCATTTTTGATATATTAGCTCTGTCATCGTTTTTTAGTTGTCAGATCTCTGTCTCCATCTTTGGTCGTCTCAAGTGTGTGTATAAACAAAGCACTCATTCTGCGATTTGAGTGACATCATAAAACATATCCTTTCTTCCTAAACTCGAAGAGATGTAACACTTTCTTCCATCCTAAATTCGCGTCGTGCCTGGTAATATTTCATTAGACGTTGATTTATTTGATTACAGTTTTTAAAGAGCCATAGTTCCAATTATAGAATTTTGTTGAATCATTTGTAATAATTGGCATCGATTGTATTTTTTGTACTGATTTTCACTCCCATCTTAAATCGTTGATGAAAAAGTTATCTGATGGTGGCGCATATCATCAGACTGAATGCACTTTCAGTATTTAGATAGTGTTCTAACGTAAATATTACACTTTCCTGCATTACTGACGCATTGTTGTGGATATTTTAAAATATTGCTACATTTGACAAGCATCACAGATATGGAATACAAGTGATTTGAGACTCGCTTGCGACTTAAACCAACCATGGTATTCTATTCGAACTTTGGATGGTGTGTTGGTGAAGACATGCAACAGGAGCTTAAACAAATAGTTGACTTTATATCGCCTTTTTAGAAATTTTTCTGAGCAGTATTTAAAGTAAATCACATCTTTGGCAGGGTAGCCGAGAGTACTAACGCGCTGCTTCCTGGACTCGGGCAGGCGCGCCGGCCCCGGATCGAACCCGTCGAGCGGATTAACGACGAGGGCCGGTATGGCGGCCAGCCTGGATGTGGTTTTTAGGCAGTTTTCCACATCTCGCTAGGTGAATACCGGGCGGGTCCCCACGTTCCTCCTCAGTTACACGACTCACGGACATTTGAACATGTTCGCACTAATTCATGGCTTACAATCGACGCAGACAGCTGGGGTACACTATCTACCGGGGGGTTCGGGGTGGCAGCAGGAAGGGCATCTGGCCACCCTCTGCAACTAACACTGCCAAATCCGTAATAACAAAGCCGTTCCCGCGTTAGCGCGGGACAAGGCCCAAAGAAAGAAAGAAAGGTATATATTAGTATTTCCTTAATTACATTGCAAAACGAAGAGTTTGTTTTTTGGTATGTATGGAGAGTATGTGTTATTCCATAAGTTTACCTCTATGTTTAGCAGGACACATGCATTTAGGCATGAAAATAGCATTGGGATGCTTACTTTAGAGTTTGTAATCAGATTTTTGATAGCAATTTGGTGTAAACATTGCTCTTTTGTGGATTGCTGGTGCAGTTTTCAGACATGAAGTTGTGACATTTGGCAGGCATCATAGATCTAGAAAATAGTTAAGACTCTGATGTGTCATAGACCGAGCACGGTGCATACATCGATTATAAGCTTTTTACTAGTGCAAATATCTGTTGGTGACAGTAAGCAACTGGGGCATAAATCAGCAACTGGTTTTATTTCGTTGCTTGTTTTGGTTTGCAGAATAGTATATAAAGTACAACTCATGTTCAACAACTATGTATTTAATAATTCATTAATTACATTGGACGGAACATGTTGATTTTTAACTATTTGTGGAGATTATGTTACGTACTCATTCCAGTATTCCAAACCAAATGATGTATGGTTTCCGACGAAAATTACCGCTGTGTATGTTGAGCCAGTCCATAAATGATTTTCTATAAGTCAGTAATGTAAACACAGTTGAGAACGTTTTAGTCATTTTACGAGGGTAGTTAGAAAAGTTCTCGGGGTGGAAGAGAAAGAAACCATTCACATCAGTGACACTTTTCTTATTTTTTAATGTAGTTTCTCCGTATACGAGGTGTGGCTAGAAAAAAACCGGACTAGTACTGGTGAAACAATAAAACGAATGCAATAAGGCTGAAAGTCGCGTGGCCTGTCACGTGACTCTCGCTCCGCCTACTGCTCGAGTTTCATCTGCCTCCTGCACTCAGTCTGCCCGTGGCGTCTGTTTTAAGTAGTTGACGTTTTGTCTGTGCGTCGGAAAATGTTGAGTGTACAGAAAGAACAGCGTGTTAACATCAAATTTTGTTTCAAACTAGGAAAATCTGCAAGTGAAACGTTTGTAATGTTACAACAAGTGTACGGCGATGATTGTTTATCGCGAACACAAGTGTTTGAGTAGTTTAAACGATTTAAAGATGGCTGGGGAACACAAGTGTTTGAGTGGTTTAAACGATTTAAAGATGGCCGCGAAGGCACCAGTGATGACACTCGCACTGGCAGACCATTGTCAGCAAAAACTGATGCAAACATTGAAAAAATCGGTAAACTTGTTCGACAAGATCGCCGTTTAACAATCAGAGCAGTGTCTGAGTTAACAGGAGTTGACAAGGAAAGTGTCGAACAAGTTTACCGATTTTTTCAATGTTTGCATCAGTTTTTGCTGACAATGGTCTGCCAGCGCGAGTGTCATCACTGGTGTCTTCGCGGCCATCTTTAAATCGTTTAAACCACTCAAACACTTGTGTTCGCGATAAACAATCATCGCCGTACACTTGTTGTAACATTACAAACGTTTCACTTGCAGATTTTCCTAGTTTGAAACAAAATTTGATGTTAACACGCTGTTCTTTCTGTACACTCAACATTTTCCGACGCACAGACAAAACGTCAACTACTTAAAACAGACGCCACGGGCAGACTGAGTGCAGGAGGCAGATGAAACTCGAGCAGTAGGCGGAGCGAGAGTCACGTGACAGGCCACGCGACTTTCAGCCTTATTGCATTCGTTTTATTGTTTCACCAGTACTAGTCCGGTTTTTTTCTAGCCACACCTCGTACTACGTTGGTACAGTGACGTTCCCATGTCGACGCTTAGATTCCTCCATGCCTGCAAAATACTCACCAACTTCGGATGTCAGTTAATTTGAGGAGAATGTCCACCCACTAAGGATAATTTTGGGTTTGGAGAAGAGATGGAAGTCTGATGGAGGCGAATAAGGCGGGTATGGAAACAGTTCGTATCTTAGTTCACGTATGTTTGCCATGACAACGACACTTGCGTGTGTATGCGCGTTGTCTTGATGAAAGATAACTTTCTTCCTTCCCACCCTCGCCTGTTTTCGAGTACTTTTGCTGTAGTTGGTCCAGGAGGTCAGCGTAGTGCGTCGTCACGTTGTCTGACCGGTGGGAAGGTAACCTATTTACAGAATTCCTTTCCATCTCTGAAACCTTACTCCGTGACCTTTCTGGGCAACCATATTGCTTTTACTTTCTTTAGAGGTGGTTGTGGTGATGAATCAACGTCTTAACATTGCTTAGGCTGTTGTTTTGTATCTGGGGTATAGAAATGGACCCGAGTGATCACGAACTGACGCAAATGGATAATCATTGTTTGGACATTTCCATTCTGATACGTTCATGATCCGATATTAAAAATCACGGCACCCATGTAGCAGATAATTTTGTCATACTCAGTTGCACTGTTTATGTGGTGTCACCGCCAGACACCACACTTGCTAGGTGGTAGCCTTTAAATCGGCCGCGGTCCGCTAGTATACGTGATTGCAGACCGAGCGCCGCCACACGGCAGGTCTAGAGAGACGTCCTAGCACTCGCCCCAGTTGTACAGCCGACTTTGCTAGCGATGGTTCATTGACAAATTACGCTCTCATTTGCCGAGACGATAGTTAGCATAGCCTTCAGCTACGTCATTTGCTACGACCTAGCAAGGCGCCATTATCATTTGCTATTGATCTTGTAATTCATGTATCATCAAGAGCGATGTTCACCAATTATGGATTAAAGTTAAGTATTACACCATCTGCGTCCGTTTTTCTAAGTTCTCATTTCCTGCGTGAGCTTAAACGCGTGCATTTCGGCCTCCTCTAGCAACACAGTGTTGGCTCTTCTGCCAACACTACAGTTTAGATGTGCTGTTCTCGTTCAGATGACATCTCTGCAGCTTCATCAGTTTCTTTTACTTTCCATCGCAATCCTCCATGACCACTTTATGCAGGTTTTGCAATAATTTCAGTGGTCGTGGCATATCTTGGCTGACCAGTATACGGATCCTTATCTAAGCTGTGCCGACCACATTTAAACTTATTTGTCCACTTGGCAACAGTTAACATGAAAGGGCAGAATAACCCAATGTGTTGTAAAAATCAGCATGAATCTCATTTGGTTTCATAGCTTTCTTTACGAAGTACTTAATCTGTGGGCGAGTCTCTCTCTAATATCTTCCCTACCACTACACAGGAACATCAGAGATATGTCCGCTGTCGTGTCCTGACACTGGTGGGAGAGGGAGAAAGGGGGTTACTGCTCATTCAGCGCTCCCGAGCAGTACGGAGCAGAAAGCTTGAAGGACAATTCACAGTGAAGGCATTTGATTGTTTTCTTCTATCTGAGCCAACACTGGTACAGGCATTTACTAGAAATGCGGGTGGTGAGACATGGTAGGGAACTCGTTGTGGAGGGTTTTGAAATAGTCGTTTATTACAGACAGGACTAACTAATACACTGAAGGTTAGTTCTAGGGTTAGAGAAAGCATAAGTAACACTGTTAGAACAGAAGCCAGTGCAGAAGTCCCAGGAGTGGATGCTAACCACAGTAGCAAACACTAGCAGCCTCTTAAGGCAACAACTTAGGTGCAAAACAAAACATACGGAATGTGAGTTGTTCACTGAGGCACTCCAAGTGAGAGAGCAGACTTACGCGGAGCTGGACCGAGGCTGGAGTCGACGGACGCGGATTCGGCGCCCAGATCCTCTGACTCAGAACTCCGCCAAAACCAGGAATCTAGGGGTTTTAACGAGTCGCGTGGGGGACTATTTTTCCCACATAAAACGACCCAGCCAATCCCGCAGGTCTCTTGCAGGCGCCTGGCAGTCACGGTTTAGTTAGGTCCCCTCTACTGCTCCTAAGGATGTTAATGCAGTTGCACTAACTAAGTCCGTATTTGATATCAACATTGTTCAGCTGAAAACTAAACGGAACTGCTCTGCCAAATAAGGCGTGCAACATTATTGTTATACGTCATTTAGCCCCGCCCCTTGGGCTCCCCGGCGTAGGGTCTGATAGGTCAAAAGTTTTTTGACGTTTTCGTTCTCTTGCTAACCCTTGTGAGCCTACTGTTAGGCCATTTGCCACTTGTTACGACTTCTGCAGTACTTGTTAGCAGCAGACACAGTGGCTGCGCCAAAGACTGAGACGGCGTGGAGTTTTACAATTATTTATTGAACTTTCTTTACAGTTTCTCCCTCGTCGTCGCTGCCCAGCCCTGTGGATCCCTGTACCTGGCTGATGCTGTGTAGATTCTCCGACAATGCGAACGCACGCTGCTGATCGCACTCGGGACCTCAGGCCACCAGTGCTCCGCTGAAGCCAGGACGCCCTGTGGTTGAGATGAACTCGTCGCTGTGAGGTCAGCTGCCGACGCCTGCTACACTGGCGGCTGGGAAGCCGTCAGTCGCGATGTCCGCGAGGTCCCGTCATGGACGGCCCCCGCGCCGTGGGGCCGGGTTGCCGCGAAGTCCAGGCGTCAGTCCCCGGCGGCGCCTGTGACCGAGACTGCGCTGCGGCCGGTCCTGCTCTGAGCACTATGGGACTTAACATCTATGGTCATCAGTCCCCTAGAACTTAGAACTACTTAAACCTAACTAACCTAAAAACATCACACAACACCCAGTCATCACGAGGCAGAGAAAATCCCTGACCCCGCCGGGAATCGAACCCGGGAACCCGGGCGCGGGAACGCTACCACACGACCACGAGCTGCGGACCCTGCTGGAAGTTCTCGCTGTAGTCAGCCATGGTGCTGACCGAACTCGGGCCGACCTCCAGAGCTGATCTGGCGGCGAAAGGATGACTCCTGCGAGCAGGAACAGACTTCCGGAATCGTCACCTACGAAGATTGAACATTCGGACACGGACCACGTCCGTCCTCAGATCCGAACTGCTTCCTAATGGCTTCTGTTCGTTGCTACCTGTGCTCCACTATTTATATCTGGCAGGATGCCCTCGGTGGTAGCTTTTTGTTATTACTCCCGCAGTATATTGCAGCGTAACTTAGCGTGCTAGCCTCACTTCCCCTTACTCACAAGGGAACCTCCCCATCGCACCCCCCTCAGATTTAGTTATAAATTGACACAGTGGATAGGCCTTGAAAAACTGAACACAGATCAATCGAGAAAACAGGATGAAGTTGTGAGGAACTATGAAAAAAATAAGCAAAATATACCAATTGAGTAGTCCATATGCCACATATGTAACATCAAGGAGAGCGTGGGTTCAGGAGCGCCGTGGTCATGTGGTTAGCGTCAGCAGCTGCGAAACGAGAGGTCCTTGGTTCAAGTCTTCCCTCGAGTAAAAAGTTTAATTTTTTATTTTCAGACAATTATTACCTGTCCGTATTGTCGGCAAGTGAAATACTTTGTGAAAAGATTCTATGATTTTGCGAAGCCGCACAGGTACACAGAGCAGTATTGTTTACGTGACCGTGTGTCAATTATCAAAGTTCAGGCACTCACATGTAATCAACTTCGCTCTCCAAAATTCCCGGACATGTTCAGATTTGCTTGGACATATGCAGGATTTGACAGCCTACAGGCGGAAAAATTTGAAAACGTTAAAAACATATGTTTTGACGAGCACAGGGAAAACTGTGCGACTGTGAAACTGTTGCATTCATTTGTTGCAGTTAGGTGGGACGACAACATATTCCTGTCATGTGACGGACATCCCGTCACCAGTGTCGTATAGAATTTATCAGACGTGTTTTCCTGTGGAGGAATCGATTGACCTATGACCTTGCGATGAAATGTTTTCGGTTCACATTGGAGAGGCACGTCCTTTCGTCTACTAATCGCACGGTTTTGCGGTGCGGTAGCAAAACACAGACACTAAACTTATTACAGTGAACAGAGACGTCAATGAACGAACGGACAGATCATAACTTTGCGAAAATAAAGAAAATAAACTTCTCCCTCGAGGAAAGATTTGAACCAAGGACCTCTCGTTCCGGAGCTACTTACGCTAACCACGGGACCACGGCGCTCCTGACGTCACACTGTCCTTGATGTTGCTTATCATGCATATGGACTACTCAGTTTGTATGTTTTGCTTATTTTTTCATAGTTCCACACAACTTCTTCCTGTTTCTCGATTGATCTGTGTTCAGTTTTTCAAGGTCTATCCACTGTGCCAACTTATAACTAAATCTGAGGGGGGTGCGATGGGGAGGTTCCCCTTACTCAGCAGTCTCCAGGCTTCGCTCGGCGCTCGGTCTGTGAGCGTCCTTGCGTCAGTCTGTCGGTAGACTGCTGCTGTCAGCAAGGCTGTCTGTGCTTGCCTACTTCGCAACGCCTCGGTCGCTGGGGTGCCCCTGTTTTCCCATTCTCCACTGCGTGAAGCAACACTTACTACATGTGGCCGCGACACTACTGACGTTGCTGTTCTCAGGGCTGGTATCGAGCTGGATTTATACGCTAATGTGTGTCTGTTGGTTACGAAGTTCTATGGTGGCAACCTACAGGGTGTTTCAAAAATGACCGGTATATTTGAAACGGCAATAAAAACTAAACGAGCAGCGATAGAAATACACCGTTTGTTGCAATATCCTTGGGACAACAGTACATTTTCAGGCAGACAAACTTTCGAAATTACAGCAGTTACAATTTTCAACAACAGATGGCGCTGCGGTCTGGGAAACTCTATAGTACGATATTTTCCACATATCCACCATGCGTAGCAATAATATGGCGTAGTCTCTGAATGAAATTACCCGAAACCTTTGACAACGTGTCTGGCGGAATGGCTTCACATGCAGATGAGATGTACTGCTTCAGCTGTTCAATTGTTTCTGGATACTGGCGGTCACAGGGGTTCATGTCTGGCGAATAGGGAGGCCAATCCACGCCGCCTCCTGTATGTTTCGGATAGCCCAAAGCAATCACACGATCATCGAAATATTCATTCAGGAAATTAAAGACGTCGGCCGTGCGATGTGGCCGGGCACCATCTTGCATAAACCACGAGGTGTTCGCAGTGTCGTCTAAGGCAGTTTGTACCGCCACAAATTCACGAAGAATGTCCAGATAGCGTGATGCAGTAATCGTTTCGGATCGGAAAAATGGGCCAATGATCCCTTTGGAAGACATGGCGGCCCAGACCAGTACTTTTTGAGGATGCAGGGACGATGGGACTGCAACATGGGGCTCTTCGGTTCCCCATATGCGCCACTTCTGTTTATTGACGAAGCCGTCCAGGTAAAAATAAGCTTCGTCAGTAAACCAAATGCTGCCCACATGCATATCGCCGTCGTCAATCCTGTGCACTATATCGTTAGCGAATGTCTCTCGTGCAGCAATGGTAGCGGCGCTGAGGGGTTGCCGCGTTTGAATTTTGTATGGATAGAGGTGTAAACTCTGGCGCATGAGACGATACGTGGACGTTGGCGTCATTTGGACCGCAGCTGCAACACGGCGAACGGAAACCCGAGGCCGCTGTTGGATCACCTGCTGCACTAGCTGTGCGTTGCCCTCTGTGGTTGCCGTACGCGGTCGCCCTACCTTTCCAGCACGTTCATCCGTCACGTTCCCAGTCCGTTGAAATTTTTCAAACAGATCCTTTATTGTATCGCTTTTCGGTCCTTTGGTTACATTAAACCCCCGTTGAAAACTTCGTCTTGTTGCAACAACACTGTGTTCTAGGCGGTGGAATTCCAACACCAGAAAAATCCTCTGTTCTAAGGAATAAACCATGTTGTCTACAGCACACTTGCACGTTGTGAACAGTACACGCTTACAGTAGAAAGACGACGTACAGAATGGCGCACCCACAGACTGCGTTGTCTTCTATATCTTTCACATCACTTGCAGCGCCATCTGTTGTTGAAAATTGTAACTACTGTAATTTCGAAAGTTTGTCCGCCTGAAAATGTACTGTTGTCCCAAGCATATTGCAACAAACGGTGTATTTCTATCGCTGCTCGTTTAGTTTTTATTGCCGTTTCAAACATACCGGTCATTTTTGAAACACCCTGTATGTGCCTGTTGGTTAGGAAGTTCTATGGTGGCAACCTACCACAGCGTCTAGACGACATATGAAGTTACATGTTAATTCTTTGAAGAGTAACTGGCGCCCTGGGACCACGCCTGGAGCCGTCTGGATTTTCGCAAGGCTCTCCCCTTACGGTTTACTTCATGTAACAATATCTCTTCTAGTTTCGTCTGTCCTCAGCATCATCTCTACTTCCGCGCCGTGGAGCACCTGTCCACCTTTCGCACAGCTACTACAGTACCAAGGAATAATTAATATATTACATCGCATCATACATCTCCACCTACAGCACATACACGTCACATGCAATGACAAAAAAAAATCGCAACACAAAGAAGGAGTGTGACACAAACGAAAATTGTTATGCTTGTTTCTAAATATGAAAGATGATGTTTACTGAGATTTCGTTGCAGTCGCATAAGAGTGCGTTATAAGCACCACTTGGAGGAAGCAAGTCATGTTTGATTTGAACATACGCTGTAACGGTCTTAAGCGTTAGTTATCTTTGAGACTGGACGTGGTGAGTTAATAAAGTCAAGAACGCCTTTAAAGGCGAGAAAGACGCCACTATCAACCCCTCACTAAGTTCGAACCAGATCGTACAATAGGGCTACAAGAAGCTGGATGTTCCTTCTTCGATATTACAGAAAGTCTTTGCACGAATATAGCCACTGTATATGATTGCTGGCAGCGGCTGTCAGGGGAAGAAAAGCGGGCTCTGGGAGGCAACCGCGCGCTGTCGAGAGGACAGACCGTCGTGTTCGGCGTGTGGCTTTGGCAGCAATCTGAACAGCAGTTGGTACCACAGTGACATAAGGAACTGTTACAAATCGGTTATTTCAATGGCAGTTCCTCGCCAGACGCTGATGCGAGCATTCCACTGACTCCACCGCCATTTGCGATTTCAGTGGCGTCAAGCGAGAGCTCATAGAAGCGCGCGGTGGAGGTCTGTTGTGTTTTCTGATGAAAGATAGGTGTGCTCGGTGCCAGAGATGGCGATGTCTCGGTTAGGAGGGCAGCTGAGGGACTGCACTGGACCTGGGGCGCCATTTCGTGTGACAGGAGGAGAACTCTCGTATTTATCCCAAGCACTCTGACTGCGAATTTGTATGTCAGTCGGGTAATTCGACCTGTTGTGCTGCCATTCGCAAACAGCATTACACGTACTGTTTTCCAACAGGATAATGCTTGCCTACATATAGCTGTTGTAACGCATGTCGACATGTTGCCTTGGCCTGATCGATCACCAGATCTGTCTCCAATCGAATACATATGGAACATTATCTGGAAAAAACTCCAGGGCCATCCACAACCAGCATTAACCGTCCCTGCACTGAGCGATCAAGTCCAACAGGCATGGAACTCCGTCCCACAAACTGATATCGGGCATCTGTACAACACAATGCGTGCACCTTGAATGCTTGCACTCAACATTCTGCCGGTTGCATATGTTATTACGTACCAGCATTTAACACTTGCAACACTTATCTCGTGTTTACATTAACGTGTGATGTTGCAATGTTAACCACTTAAGTATGATACCTAGACAAATAGATTCCCAAAATTTCATAACTTTACATTAATTATATTTTGGTACCGCGATTTGTTTTCCATCAGTGTATTTGCTCACAGGAAATTCGTGCTAGCATCGACATGTTGTGGTGATTCCGCCAACTTTTGAAACTCCTGTTCATATACTTTTTAAGTATGTGGTCTATCTTTGGAAAAATAGTTCACGTCGTTCGGATCCTTTTGAGCAAAGCCAATATGGGGCGACCACGTAATCGGCTCTTTCATTTTAGTGGGAGCTGAACATCTAGGTTCTGATTTTATGCGGCGTGCTTTTACGCAGCTTTACATGAAAATCACAGATAGGTAGGTGTCAATTTTACCCACCATTTTACTACACACTGATTGCGAGGAGGAGTGGGGGAAGGTGTGGGATGGTAGAAAGCACAACTGCACTTTATTCCTCACCTTGGAGTTTTGATTGACCGTTTCATGTTTAGACTTTCCTGTGATTGATTGAAGGTAAGGAGAGTACGGTCAGGCATAAAGAACACTTGAACAAATTTTCCCATCTAGGATTTTTTGAGTAAGTTCAAATGGTTCAAATGGCTCTGAGCACTATGGGACTTAACTTCTAAGGTCATCAGTCCCCTAGAACTTAGAACTACTTAAACCTAACTAACCTAAGGACATCACACACATCCATGCCCGAGGCAGGATTCGAACCTGCGACCGTAGCGGTCGCGCGGTTCCAGACTGTAGCGCCTTTAACCGCTTGGCCACCACGGCCGGCTTTTGAGTAAGTGGTGGCTGAAGAGGGGAGGGGAGGCGGAGAGGGTTTTTAATTTACCACTAATTCAATTGGGTAAGTCTCCATCTTGAATTCTTTGACTGGCTTGATATGCTTGCTAAACACTCTGGGCAGAACAGGTAATAGGATTGTGGAAAGGACCAAGGGTTGAAGTCAGTTTCTGCTTCTAATTCTCATTAAATGTAATTTAGCAACACTTTCAAGGCTGAAGGCCTCCAACAAGAAATCTTAACAAGATAAAATCCAATTAAGATAGCAATAAAATAATTCACAGAACAACATACGCAAAGTGCAACACAAATGGCTGAGGGCCAAAATTAAATTTCAAAACTTATCATAGACCTTCGAAGACAGAAGGCCAGCATGTTTAACAAAAAGAAATCTTAAAAATCACAAGATAAAAATCCAATTAAGATAGCAATAAATAATTTAAAGAAGCAACATATTGAAAGTGCAATACCAATGGCCTGAAAGATACCCAACAGTCACTAATCACACACGAAAACAGATCAGGAGTCGATGCGCGCACACACACACACACACACACACACACACACACACACAGCCGACTCATGAACGACTGGCGAGCCAAAATACGTCGTCCGGTAGGACGACCGACCGACGATCCACCAAGACCGTGGCCCGCCTCAGATGATGCGTGGCGGCAATGGTCGGGCGAGACATGTCAACGCAGACCTCACTGCTGCTCCAGCCAGACTGCACTAGTGCCGCATTGCAACTCCCCGACTGGCAGGTCCAGACTGCGCTCCAGACGCGTTCCAACTGACTGGCAGACCGAACTCGCGACCCGAGCTGCCGACGAACTGCCAACACGAATTGCCAATCCGAACTGCGACCAACTGCACCGAACTCCCGACAAAAACTCACTTACGACAGACAAGGACCGGGAAGTAATAGCAGTCCAGCAAAGATACTACGAGAGGGGATATATCGAAACGCGCTGCTAACGCCGCTCACGGGCAGGCAAAGGAGAACTCAGTGACAGTAGTAATTTAAATTAACGTAGTAAGGTGGAAGTACGTTAAAAAAACAGGGTGTAAAATAGATGATGGCGGGAACACGAGCCACACACGGCATTTTTAATACTATTCTGTCATTGTTTGGAGTTAAGGATGGGGTACAGGGGTGGGGAATAGTGTGTGTGGGAACCCAGTGATAAGAATGATGATGTCACTGATAACTGACGACGTCACTCCCCCTACGTGCAGGCAATCCCAATGACATCAAAATGTGGCAGAGTCGCTGTACTTGTCCTACTGTGGGAGATTACATCTGTTCTGAAAAAAACTCCGAAAGAGGTTGCAACATCTCACAAGAAACACATAAGCTAAATTGATCAGTTACGGACATTGGTTCTATGTTAAATGTAAGGTAATGGTAATTACAACTCTCCAGGAGTGATTTGTCTTCGGGGAAGGATGAAGGAGTGTTTGAAGTATGCTGTCACTAATGGTGTATGCGGACACTAGACCCACATCAACTCAGAACTGTATTAGACAGCCAACTGAAGAGAACACAAATTCTTTAATTTCGAACCATCACTCGCCCGTCAGACATGATGCTGAAAGCCATCCTTTATTCCAGGAATCACAGTACTCTCGCCCTTACCTCTCCTCCACACAGCAGCCACAAAATGCATCCACTGGGTCTTTGGTGTTTCAAGGTGTTGTTGGACTTATATTCGCAAGAAATCAGGCAGTGACTCATTAATCACGCTGGGTATGTAATTCGGCCAGAATTATACCTGGATTGTTCGGAACTGCTCATTAAACGACGGTAAATGACGGAGACAATGAGAGTGTTAAAAGATCCGGTGGATTTATCCAACAGGTCGTCGCATATTCCCATCCCTCGCATGTTACATCTACAGTTGAGGCTGGATCTTCCCAGAGCCAAAGTTCACAGGAATTTACAAATAGACTACAACGAGAACCCAAAAGTAATAATTTCCTTCCCAAAGGGAAAGTCCGTGAAAAAAAGTAAAGTAAAGGAAGAAGTCAGAAACAGTACACAGGACAGTATTCGAAAAGCTGCCGCTTCACTATGAACAAGCAAACAAGAAGAAAGCAAAACAAAACTCACAGCACGCACAGGAAACCGACAAACTTTTCATTGCCCATACTGTAATGAAAAATACAACGATGCACCAACTGCAAAAAATGGTTCAAATGGCTCTGAGCACTATGGGACTCAACTGCTGAGGTCATTAGTCCCCTAGAACTTAGAACTAGTTAAACCTATCTAACCTAAGGACATCACAAACATCCATGCCCGAGGCAGGATTCGAACCTGCGACCGTAGCGGTCTTGCGGTTCGAGACTGCAGCGCCTTTAACCGCACGGCCACTTCGGCCGGCTGCACCAACTGCAAACTTAATTCAATGTCTTAAGTGCGAGGAATTGTGGAATGACTGCTGTTTTGAATTATTTTGCAGATTTTTTTGTACTTTTTGCTCTGACTTATTGACTAGGCACAGAACTTCTCACTAAATCAAATTTTTTTTTGTCAACAATAACTAGTTTATTCTGGGATCAAGGTGCGTTATACTGACGTGTACTGGAAATAAATAAAGAAGAGTAAATAAGTGGAACACATCTACTTTTTCATTTTAATAATAATGTGCGAATGTAGCCCATTGGAAACGCAGTCTAGCGAATTGGTCGAGCAAGACCTCGGAATTCGTTGCTTCTTTCACTAAGTTGGCATTTATGTATGAATTTTATCTACCCATTTTGAACTCTTCGTGTACGGCAGTCAAAAATCAGACGAAATACCAACGAAAATGCTATAGTCATTCGGGAAATTTATCTCAATATATCACTAATTAAATATTAGTTCCGTAATCGCGTCCCGCATTTCTCTTCCCTTCCAATGTGACAGACATGACTCTTGGGGTTCTGGACACGCGAAACAGAAATACAAGAAATGAGTGTAGAAGAAACGAAGGAGGAATATAAACTAATTAAAGTAACTACTGTAGAATGCAGAACACAGAACGTGAATGAATTCTGCCATGTGGTAGTCAAATTTACAAAACGTGGCGGTAGCTGATAACATGTAAGGTGCAGACTGGCACAGGTGATAGAGTAATTTACAGCAAGTAAAATCTCCAGTGCAAAGCACTGAAATGAAACTGAGGAATAAGTTAAGGGAACTCCACACCTCCGGGTTCCCGGGTTCGATTCCCGGCGGGGTCAGGGATTTTCTCTGCCTCGTGATGGCTGGGTGTTGTGTGCTGTCCTTAGGTTAGTTAGGTTTAAGTAGTTCTAAGTTCTAGGGGACTTATGACCACAGCAGTTGAGTCCCATAGTGCTCAGAGCCATTTGAACCATTTTGAACTCCACACCTACAAAACAGCGTTGTATGGAACCTAAACGTGGCTACCAGACGTAACAGAAAAAAAGAATCTGGAAGCACAGTGGGGCTGCAGGAAGATGTTATAATTACCTGTAGCGAACATACTATACCAAGAGGTATTAGAAGGACTGGGCGATGTGTTTCCGCCCTCTCGCTATAAGAGTTGATATTATGGGGCATGTGCCAAAGGCCACTAGTTCACCTACCGAAGGGGAGTTCCAGAGACTGCATGAAGTGATGGGGATACCAGTAACTGGAGTAGTAATACTCTGAAGATGTTGAGATTAGTAGTGTGGTTCAGGACGTAACCAAAAGACTAAAGAATAGAAAAGAATAATAGCTTCCTCTGAATAGCATAACACTGTAGCGTGTGCTGGATATTTATTGGGAGATGGCGCAGCGTTTAAACAGAGTCCGATTTAAACAAGTAGGTGAAAGTAAAAGAACGTTGCTCCATTGATTTATAAAGCCAGTAGACACACCCTCAAAAACCTAAAGAACAAAAAACAGTAATGGCTTCGGTTGAATGACACCGAACACTATAATGAGCGATTGATTTTTGTTGGGAGCCGAAATGACGTCTAAACTGAGTCCCTGATTTAAAAAAAAAAAAAAAAAAAGTTGAAAGTAATTACTGTTCCGTTGATTTAGGAATCCAGTGGGCTAAGCCTAAATCACTCAACTGAGGGGCGACAAACAGCCACTTGTCATAAGTAGTATGTTATTATGACGTGCCCCTTTCTTTAATAGCGCAGTGAGCAATTATCGTAGAAATTGCGCCTTGTCCTGCCGCAAATACACGTAGGTTTTTCTTAAAAATCACATTGTCAACTTGCAGCCAGCTTAATGCACATCGTTAATGACAGTGCCCTTGGTATGTTGTTGGTGTTCGCAGATGTCCATACTTATGTACTTTTGTGCCTAAACAGCTGTTATGCTGACAATACTTGTGTCTGGTAGTAATACATTTCAGGTTTGTTAATGATACAGAACTGGTTGTTTTCAGATGCGCACCTCTTTATCATATGATCCTAAATTAACCAGCCATAGTGAAACGCCCACTAAACCCACAGGGCAAAACAGGTGAATCAGGATTTTGGAAAGGGCCAAATAAGGTGGCGGTCAGTCTCACTTCAGAATTGTAATTTACTGTACTTTAATAACACATTTAAACCAAAACGGCGCGTAGCCGAACCTTTACAACTACGAGTTTCAAAATCCAATTCTTTCACGGCTGAAGGCCTCCAAACAAGAAATCTTAAAAATCAACAAGATAAATTTCAAGTGACTGGAGACACGCAGTTAAAATTGCAAATAAAATAATTAAAATATATATGTATAAATCACAGCTAGGCTGAAAGCCTCAAGGCAAAAGTGGATAGAACAAATATATACAACTTGCAATACAAAAAACGGCTGAAGGCCACAATTAAATTTCAAAATTTTAAAATATATTACCATAATCTTTTAAGGTAGAAGGCCACAATGTTTTCGTTTAAGGGGAAATTTTGAGAATAAGGCTTTAAGCGGCTGAAGGCCCACAGTTGATTTACCAAAAATTCAAAAAAATACCTTAACCTTTAAGTTTTAAGTGGCCGAAAGCAAACTAAATGAAAAAGCACGCAACGACAATAACTAAACTTAAGAATAAGGTTTTAAGCGGCTGAAGGCCAACAATTGATTTTTCAAAAATTCAATATACCTTAAACCTTTAAGTTTTAAGTGGCTGACAGCGCACTAAATGAAAAGATAGCACAATAACAGTAACTTTCAGCAAAATATCCACTTGCCAGAATTCAAACTTACTTTTACGGGCTGAAGGCCCTTGATTTACATAAAACACAATAAAAAATTTCTTTTAAAGCATTGGCTATAATAGATTACCAACAGACCATTAAATACCCACGAAAAGAACAGTATAGACAACGGCTCCCAGACGCCTCCGGGGTGGGGGGCTGCCCTCGAAACAGTAACGTTCACTTAGGTGAGAGAGGTGGTGGGTCCAACTATACTTGATCCGTCGGTAACCCGACCAAGAGACAGTCACGGACCGACTGACCAAACGACTTGGACAGCGACAACAGGTGAGGCAAGGACACTGCCTGAAATTACGTTATTGGCCAGGGCAGGTCACCGGAACACTAACAGCCATAAGGCAGAAAATTCCGCTGGTACACTTGAATTTGAAATAAGGTAATATAGTTAACTCCACCGAAAAAGAACACTACCTGAATTTAAGTCAGTGGACAGGGCATGTAACCAGAACACTAACGGCCACAAGGCAGAAAATTCCGCTGGTGCACTTGAATTGTAGTGAACCAATATAGTTAATTCCACCGCACGGCGGCTTGATTTCACCACTACAAACACTCGGTGTTGCTCACAGGAAAAGCTCCCCAACAGCGAACCACCGTAACGAACGACACAACATGAACGGACGTGGCTTGGATACTTGAAACCACTACTCAGCTTTGGCTCCCTGGGTCGGTGAGCCACGAAGATCGTAGCGATCGGACAGCTCCACATGACAGTACTACCGTCTTGTGTCACAGTGGGATACATGTGTTAACAGATACGGCGATTACTTTTGAAATAATAAACAGTTTACTTACTTCCTTCGATCAGTCTCGTTTTTATTAGACGGTTCTTACATATCGGCTTTGCTCTTCATTTATTAGAAAATGTAGCGTATCTTTATACGCTTTGCACTGGAGCTGTCTACTAATTTTATATACGGATACAGGGGATACAATGAGCTCTGACCTATGCTCTCCATCATGTTCCTTGCATAAGTTGTATCTACCACTCATGCTTTCATACACACGTTCGCAAACCCCAGTACGCGTCCGTGGAACAGCACAGTCAAGTCTCCTAGTTGTAGCAGGGCGGAAATGGTATGTGATACACCGAGGCGAACCGGAAAACTTTCCCGCTACATGCGTTGTGCAGCTCTACCGTTACATACCGTACAGTGAAGAGGGACAGTTGAAAGTGAGACTACCTTCAAACTCGTCTGACATCCAAACTCACATTTCCGGAGATGGGTACCCGCTTCAAATCTTTTTCCACTAAGTCTCATCTAAAACCCCTGGAAGCCTGTAACATGATTTGTGAAACAACCAGTATGTAGGAATGGACCTAAAAGACGATTTCGAATACTTGTGCAGCTATGTACTTATGCGGAAAGTTATCATGAAGATAGCTGTCTATGGAACGACCAGCGCGTTCGTGTACGAGACTTTCTCTTTTTGAGTGGAAACAAATATCGGATCGGTTGTCAAGAACAATTTTGATGGCTTGAATATGGCTGCATACACATCTGGTCGAGACCATTTATAAACACAAAAAAGGCATAGAATTCAATTTAAAAAAATCAACCCTACATTTTTCTAGCAAAAATTGGAACAAAGGCGAAATACGAATGCGTTGTATCTTTGTAGACACCATCAACCATTTCGAATGTTCTTATACAAAGACCCCTTCATTTGTTCCACTAGGGGCGATATCCGAGAGGTACACTGCGCAACAAAATTAAAGGATCACTTTTTCAAAACCTCGGCATTGTCTCCCGCATAAGTTTGACACTTCGCTCAAAGGTGCCTACAGCCTTCCTGTGTAATGGTGCAAAAGCTCTGCGCTCTGCGACGTCAACCTAGGGCTCAACGATGCATCAAACAACAAGGTGTCGACACACGAGAGAAATAGGCCAGAGCTCAGAAATTCATGTGACGAGTAAAGTGGTTTAATGACGTTGAGACCGAATTTCAGCACAATTCTGTCCACCACCACCGTGGGCGTGCCACACGAATGACAGGATGTCACAGCCCCGCTAACCCACGTTTCACCCCCTTTTTTTGACCTTTCGATTGAGGTCATAATGGCGACGCCGAGCGTTGAAGTCCCGCGGTCTTCCAATGGATAACCAAGGAAAACATTTCATACACATCGCTGCTCAAAATCCACACGCAAATGCCCCAGGAGGTGGAATAAACAGCCATGCCTTTCCTTGGGACGTTGATTCCTACACATTTCGCGGACGAAAACGACAGTTTGCAGTGCGATGAGCAATAGGATAGTTTTTGATACTGCTGACATCTTCCTGACGTTTCAACACTTCTCTAAGGACAACGTGGCCTAGCAATCCCATTCAACCTGATCTCACCCGTTTGGAGTGCTGTGCGACCGCAGATTTTGTCTAATGTACAGAATGGAACCACTAGCGACCGTCCAAAACCATACGACGAAATTTGAACGTGATCTGAAGCCGCAAAGGGCGATTATGCCTTTTCTGTGCTCCTGCTTCACGCTACCCTGTAGCGTGACTGCAGAGGAGTGTGACACTGACACATGCTTGGATCGAATGGAAAATGGTCCTTGTCAGACCCCCAGTTCTGCAAAGCCCTCTGCAGCACCTACCCACATTCATTAAGAATTTTAAAAATGAGCCTTTACAGAAAAAAACTTGCGAAGTAGCCCAAGACGCCTGCAGGTAGGCAACCACTTGGCACACCTCCGATGCCATCTGCTCATGGTTACTTTCAATAGAAATGGCAAAAACTCTAAAAAATGAAAAATAGATGAAAGACTGGCATTGTCCTCAAACACTTAGAAAACTATTCCTCTCATTCTTTCAACACCTCAATTGACTATTCAGAATTCGCATTTTCTTTAATGTCTGCGAACTTAGAGGAACGGATAGTGACCCTTGTCAGAAGTTGCCTCTACTACAAAGCGATTTTCTTTTTAAAGGCATCTCGCTAACAGCGACTGAACCTGTGAACTTCCTTTATGCATGAACAATATTGCGACAGATTAACAGATCTTACACATTCTGATGAGCTGAAGAAAAAAGCCACACCAAGTGCTGCAGGGAAGGATCGCATCGCACTGCTAATGAAATGTCGCACTGTACCGAGAAGGATCGAGCAAAGTCGAGACAGGGCGAGCCTCATGTCGCAAACGAACAGCACGTCATTTCAGACGTGAAGTTTTGCACACTGTAGCCGAACGTGATTAGTTCCTGTGGTCTAGGGGTAGCGTCTTTGATTCATAATCAAAACGTCTTCGGTCCTGGGTTCGATCCCCGTCACTGTCTAAATTTTGTTAAACAATCAGCATTGGCGGCCGAAGACTTCTGGCATAAGAAGTCAGCCTCATTCTGCCAACGACCTTGTCAAAGAGAGCGGAGGAGCGGATAGAGGTTCAGGGCACTCTCTTGTCCTAGGGGTGGGAAATTGCCCCTAAAGGCGGAAGAATCAGCAATTATCAACGACATGAGGATGCAGAAGGCAATGGAAAACACTGCATTAAAGACACGTAACGTGTATCCACAGGACATGTGGCCTGTATTTGAAGAAGTGTCATGATGATCTCTCCATTGGCAAAAGATTCCGGAATAGTCCCCCATTCGCATCTCCGGGAGGGGACTGCCAAGGGGGAGGTTACCATGAGAAAAAGATTGAATAATCAACGAAAGGATAACGTTCTACGAGTCGGGGCGTGGAATGTCAGAAGCTTGAACGTGGTAGGGAAACTAGAAAATCTGAAAAGGGAAATGCAAAGGCTCAATCTAGTTATAGTAGGGGTCAGTGAAGTGAAGTGGAAGGAAGACAAGGATTTCTGGTCAGATGAGTATCGGGTAATATCAACAGCAGCAGAAAATGGTATAACAGGTGTAGGATTCGTTATGAATAGGAAGGTAGGGCAGAGGGTGTGTTACTGTGAACAGTTCAGTGACCGGGTTGTTCTAATCAGAATCGACAGCAGACCAACACCGACAACGATAGTTCAGGTATACATGCCGACGTCGCAAGCTGAAGATGAACAGATAGAGAAAGTGTATGAGGATATTGCAAGGGTAATGCAGTATGTAAAGGGGGACGAAAATCTAATAGTCATGGGCGACTGGAATGCAGTTGTAGGGGAAGGAGTAGAAGAAAAGGTTACAGGAGAATATGGGCTTGGGACGAGGAATGAAAGAGGAGAAAGACTAATTGAGTTCTGTAACAAGTTTCAGCTAGTAATAGCGAATACCCTGTTCAAGAATCACAAGAGGAGGAGGTATACTTGGAAAAGGCCGGGAGATACGGGAAGATTTCAATTAGATTACATCATGGTCAGACAGAGATTCCGAAATCAGATACTGGATTGTAAGGCGTACCCAGGAGCAGATATAGACTCAGATCACAATATAGTAGTGATGAAGAGTAGGCTGAAGTTAAAGACATAAGTCAGGAAGAATCAATACGCAAAGAAATGGGATACGGAAGTACTAAGGAATGACGAGATACGTTTGAAGTTCTCTAACGCTATAGATACAGCAATAAGGAATAGCGCAGTACGCAGTACAGTTGAAGAGGAATGGACATCTCTAAAAATGGCCATCACAGAAGTGGGGAAGGAAAACAGTCAGCCGACCGCGGTGGTCTAGCGATTCTAGGCGCTCAGTCAGGAACCGCGCGACTGCTACGGTCGCAGGTTCGAATCCTGCCTCGGGCATGGATGTGTGTAATGTCCTTAGGTTAGTTAGGTTTAAGTAGTTCTAAGTTCTAGGGGACTTATGACCACAGATGTTGAGTCCCATAGTGCTCAGAGCCAGAGCCAGGAAAGTCAAAACAACCTTTGGTGACATTAAAAGCAACGGTGGTAACATTAAGAGTGCAACGGGAATTCCACTGTTAAATGCAGAGGAGAGAGCAGATAGGTGGAAAGAATACATTGAAAGCCTATATGAGGGTGAAGATTTGTCTGATGTGATAGAAGAAGAAACAGGAGTCGATTTAGAAGAGATAGGGGATCCAGTATTAGAATCGGAATTTAAAAGAGCTTTGGAGGACATACGGTCAAATAAGGCAGAAGGGATAGATAACATTCCATCACAATTTCTAAAATCATTGGGGGAAGTGGCAACAAAATGACTATTCACGATGGTGTGTAGAATATATGAGTCTGGCGACATACCATCTGACTTTCGGAAAAGCATCATCCACACAATTCCGAAGACGGCAAGAGCTGACAAGTGCGAGAATTATCGCACAATCAGCTTAACAGCTCATGCATCGAAGCTGCTTACAAGAATAATATACAGAAGAATGGAAAAGAAACTTGAGAATGCGCTAGGTGACGATCAGTTTGGCTTTAGGAAAAGTAAAGGGACTAGAGAGGCAATTCACGTTACGGCTAATAATGAAAGCAAGGCTAAAGAAAAATCAAGACACTTTCATAGGATTTGTCGACCTGGAAAAAGCGTTCGACAATATAAAATGGTGCAAGCTGTTCGAGATTCTGAAAAAAGTAGGGGTAAGCTATAGGGAGAGACGGGTCATACACAATATGTACAAAAACAAAGACGGAATAATAAGAGTGGACGATCAAGAACGAAGTGCTCGTATTAAGAAGGGTGTAAGACAAGGCTGTAGCCTTTCGCCCCTACTCTTCAATCTGTACATCGAGGAAGCAATGATGGAAATAAAAGAAAGGTTCAGGAGTGGAATTAAAATACAAGGTGAAAGGATATCAATGATACGATTCGCTGATGACATTGCTATCCTGAGTGAAAGTGAAGAAGAATTAAATGATCTGCTGAACGAAATGAACAGTCTAATGAGTACACAGTATGGTTTGAGAGTAAATCAGAGAAAGACGAAGGTAATGAGAAGTAGTAGAATTAGAACAGCGAGAAACTTATCAGGATTGATGGTCACGAAGTCAATGAAGTTAAGGAATTCTGCTACCTAGGCAGTAAAATAACCAATGACGGACGGAGCACGGAGGACATCAAAAGCAGACTCGCTATGGCAAAAAAGGCATTTCTGGCCAAGAGAAGTCTACTAATATCAAATACCGGTCTTAATTTGAGGA
This sequence comes from Schistocerca nitens, assembly GCF_023898315.1. Lineage (NCBI taxonomy): Eukaryota > Metazoa > Arthropoda > Insecta > Orthoptera > Acrididae > Schistocerca > Schistocerca nitens. Next base: position 488,848,311 of record NC_064622.1, read on the forward strand.
AGAAATTTCTGAGGATGTACGTCTGGAGTACAGCATTGTATGGTAGTGAAACATGGACTGTGGGAAAACCGGAACAGAAGAGAATCGAAGCATTTGAGATGTGGTGCTATAGACGAATGTTGAAAATTAGGTGGACTGATAAGGTAAGGAATGAGGAGCTTCTACGCAGAATCGGAGAGGAAAGGAATATGTGGAAAACACTGATAAGGAGAAGGGACAGGGTGATAGGACATCTGCTAAGACATGAGGGAATGACTTCCATGGTATTAGAGGGAGCTGTAGAGGGCAAAAACTGTAGAGGAAGACAGAGATTGGAATACGTCAAGCAAATAATTGAGGACGTAGGTTGCAAGTGCTACTCTGAGATGAAGAGGTTAGCACAGGAAAGGAATTCGTGGCGGGCCGCATCAAACCAGTCAGTAGACTGATGAAAAAAAAAAAAAAAAACCGAGCGTCGTGTGTGTGATCACAATCTCTAGCCAGTGATCTCAGCTGTAGGGTAAAGTAGCCTAAATCGCACCACTTTTCATAAAAACTGCTGTAGAAGCCTTAAAATGTTCTATTTCAGTTATGTAACTAAATAGAAAAAACACTGGTGTTTTGGGCACAAAAGTATTTAAAAGATATTTTTGCTACAATGTACACTTATTTATTTTTGACCATTTTGTAAAACTCTGCAAATGGTGCCATTTAGGCAACTGGTTTCCTAAATTGCACCACAGGGTGCCAAAATCGCACCTGTTCCTGCTATTATGCTGTTTTTGGTTGAAAATTTGTTTTTAAATTTAAGGGTATACACCATATAATTAATTATTTATTTCACTGAATATATCACACAAATAGACTTTAAAATATTCGTAATAATGCTTTGTTGTTATTGAAAAAAAGAAAATAAATTTATCGTTGTTCAGGTGCAGTTCAACCTACGTACAAAACTCACACTGAAAGGTCATTTCATGTTTTAAAACACCAGCACAGATTTCACGAGCCCATTTTCTGCAGATTGAGATTGCACCGTACCCTCCACCACACTTTCTTCACAAATGAAGCAAAACCAGTCATCTACATCAATTTCAACCTGAATGCTTTCGAGAGATGATGACGATGAACCAGTGGTATTTTCATTGCTTCTTTGCTTCTTTCTGCTTCTTCCTTTCGAGTGTCTAAACCCATCAGTTGATTTCAACACTTTCTTTGCAACATGAAGTGATTTTTTGTCCTTAATGTCTTACAATGTATTCTTATACGGGCTTGAAGTCAACAGTGCAGATTCATGAGCATCCTTCTTTAGTCTTTCTCCTTGTTTGGTAACCGGTTTTGACAAAATACTTATTTCATGGACGGTCACAGCAAGACTTCTGGAACGGCTAATTTGAATGGTTGCGATATCTTTGTATGCGTTGGAGAGACCTTCTTCAGGTTCTTGATGCCCATTCTCAGCACTGTCATTGTGAAGAGTAAGGCACATTGGCGTCTCTTCAGTTTGATTTATGTAGCTTTTCTGTGAATGGGTAATGGCTGGAGCAAAGTCAGCATCGGAAAAGACATTTCTGTCTACGGACCAGATTCCAGTAGCTCTGACACCATTCATTGCATCGCTCATGGTCGCAGCTCGGCTGTACACTTCGGAAAGCAGAGAACAAACCTCGAACTGAGTCACAGGAGGCTCACTGGCTCACAGCCATTTGCACAGTGCATTGTGGAGGTAATCAGGTACATCCGTTTTCCGTCGGAAAAGTCTTTTATTTTGTTTTGACTAAAGAAAGATGTCTCAATACGATTTTTCTTTGAAATTCTGCTTATGCGGTCAGTGACCCCAGAAACGAACGGTAACCCGACAGAGTGAGAAGCCGTCCGAGAAGCTGTTGAAATTTCTAAGAATGCATCTAATGTCAATAGAGAGGACGGCTATAGGCTTCCGGTATCGTGGCTGCTCGCCATCAAGGAAGTAAATACGCGGCCGCGGTGTGTGAGCGGCATAAACGACGCGTTGCAAGTCACCTTGGCGGACAGTAATATTTTGGGTAAACATTCCCCCTCTCTTGCTCTGTCCGTTTCGAATCTAGCCACTGATGACGACGAACCAATGGCGGTAGCAGGCATTTCAACCAATAACCCTTCTCCAGCATGACTGTGGAATAGTGCCTTTCTATCCAATGACGATGGCCCGCAAATGCAGATGAGCTACCAACGCCCCTTCTTCTGCATCGGAGCGGGAATATTAGCCTATGACTATGAGCCACCAATGGTAGCCATATGAACCTTAACCAATACTATCACTTCTCCAGCACGAACGTCAGGAAACTCCCCCTTTATAAGTGGACGCGACACTCGTCTCTGACAGTGTTCTACACTACTGGCCATTAAAATTGCTACACCAACAAGAAATGCAGATGATAAACTGGTATTCACTGGGCAAATATATTATACTAGAACTGACATGTGATTACATTTTCACCCAATTTGGGTGCATAGATCCTGAGAAATCAGTACCCAGAACAACCACCTCTGGCCGTAATAACGGCCTTCATACGCCTGGGCATTGAGTCAAACAGAGCTTGGATAGCGTGTACATGTACAGCCGCCCATGCAGCTTCAACACGATACCACAGTTCATCAAGATTAGTGACAGGCGTATTGTGACGAGCGAGTTGCTCAGCCACCATTGACCAGACGTTTTCAATTAGTGAGAGATCTGGAGAATGTGCTGGCCAGGGCAGCAGTCGAACATTTCCTGTATCGAGAAAGGCCCGTACAGGACCTGCAACATGCGGTCGTGCATTATCCTGCTGAAATGTAGGGTTTCAGAGGGATCGAATGAAAGGTAGAGCCACGGGTCGTAACACATCAGAAATGTATCGTCCACTGCTCAAAGTGCCGTCAATGCGAACAAGAGGTGACCGAGACGTGTAACCAATGGCATCCCATACCATCACGCCGGGTGATACGCCAGTATGGCGATGACGAATACACGCTTCCAATGCGCGTTCACCGCGATGTTGCCAAACACGGATGCGACCATCATGATGCTGCAAACAGAACCTGGATTCATCCGAAAAAATGACGTTTTGCCATTCGTGCTCCCAGGTTCGTCGTTGAGTACACCATCGCAGGCGCTCCTGTCTGCGATGCAGCGTCAAGGGTAACCGCAGCCATGGTCTCCTAGCTGATAGTCCATGCTGTTGCATACGTCGTCGAGCTGTTCGTGCAGATGGATGTTGTCTTGCAAACGTCCCCATCTGTCGACTCAGGGATCGAGACGTGGCTGCACGATCCGTTACAGCCGTGCTGATAAGATGCCTGTTACCTCGACTGCCAGTGATACGAGGCCGTTGGGATCCAGCACGGCGTTCCGTATTACCCTCCTGAACCAACCGATTCCATATTCTGCTAAAACTCATTGGATCTCGACCAACGCGAGCAGCAATGTCGCGATACGATAAACCGCAATCGCGATAGGTTACAATCCGAGCTTTATCAAAGTGGGATACGTGATGGTACGCATTTCTCCTCCTTACACGAGGCATTACAACAACCTTTCACCAGGCAGCGCCTGTCAACTGCTGTTTGTGTATGAGGAATCGGTTGGAAACTTTCCTCATGTCAGCACGTTGTAGGTGTCGCCACCGGCACCAACCTTGTGTGAATGAAAAGCTAATCATTTGCATATCGCAGCATCTTCTACCTATCGGTTAAATTTCGCGTCTGTAGCAGTCATATTCGTGGTGCAGTAATTTTAATGGCCAGTACTGTAGCAGTAGTGAACACCAAAAGATTCTGAGGAAAATCCCAGCAGAGGGGTCGAAACGTCAACATTTTAGAAGAAACATGACGCGGCCTAATAACCCAGAAGATTTTAACTTCAGTGACAACGGCCACGGAAGCCTGCAGACTTACATAATTAGTTTGTTTTTTGTGAAGTAACTCGTCATGAGTGGCTACTGGAGATATCGTAAGGGTATCCGCGCCGTACTTTGCTGTAATTTGAGAGTACCAGTGTGTTTATCGAGTGCGGACAGCGTCCTGTGGAGAGATCACCGGAGATATTACTCTCGCACAGTAGCGTCTGCACGATGCGGCTACGTCCGGCGCGGCCGTCCCGTCCGGACGCGACCGGTAGCATACCGCTAATGGGAGACGTCCGTAGCCGGCGACGGCGGCGCAAAGCGAAGAAAAGGAGCAGAAGGACGGGACGGGGCCGGCCACGTACGACCGGGGAGCTTAATGGCGGGACGGGAATAGAGATAAGGCCGCGGGGTCCGCCGAACGTCTAATTAAACGGCATTAAAATGAGCCGGGAACAGCCGTGAAGCTATCATTCCCGGCCGCGCGGCGCGCCCGTCTTTCGGGTGAGCCGAATAATAAGCGGGCGGCTTGGGGGGGGGGGGGGGGCAGCTACGGGCACAGACGTGGGAGGGTGGGGGGTGGCTACCACCAAATTGCCGGGCCCGCCCACACGCAGGGCCATGCGTTACAGCGGTGGCTCGCCTGCTTGTGTATGCCGGGGACGCCCACCACTCTGGCTGCCACACCGCCACCACAAAGTCCCGTGACGGCCGGCCTGCCTCGCGTGCGTGTCTGCGCTCTCTAAAGAGACGGGGACAAAGTGAGCGGCGGGTCACCACCAGGACGACCGCGGAGCAGCTCTCGGCACCGCTCCGGCGAGGCAGAACGTCCACTTGGCCGGCTGCGCTACTGCAATGGAGCACGAAGCTGTTCCGGGTTCGGTGCCGACCTGTCGACATAGTGCTTGCTAGCCTTCAAATATCACAAGAGGACGAGGTATACTAGGAAAAGGGCGAGTGATATGGGAAGATTGGAGTTAGATGGCATCATGGTCAGGCAGAGATTCCGAAATCAGATACTGGACCGTAAGGCGAATCCAGGAACAGACATAGATCACAATGCAGTAGTGATGAAGAGTAGGCTGAAGTTCGAGAGATTAGTCACGAAGAATCAGTACCTGAAGATGTGGGATACAGAAGTAGAAATGGATGACGATACAGCAGTAAGGAAGAGCGCAGTAGGCAGCGCAATTGAAGAGGAATGGACATCTCTAAAAAGGGCAGTCACAGAAGAAATACATAGGCACAAAGTAGTTAACTGTGAAGAAGTAATTCAGCTGATCGATGAAAGGAGGAAGTACAGAAACGTTCAGGAAAATTCAGGAATGCAGAAATACAAGTCGCCGAGGAAGGAAATAGATAGGATTTGGAGGGAAGCTAGCACGAAATGTCTGCATGAAAAATGCGACGAAATGAAATGATTGTCGGAGGGACTGACTCAGCATATAGGAAACTTAAAACAACCTTAGGCGACACAAAAAGCAAGGGTGTTAACATTAAAGAGTGCAGAGAGTAGAGAACAGACAGGTGGAAAGAGTACATTGAAGGCCTCTATGACGGAGAAGATTCGTCAGATGTGATAGAAGAAGAAAGAAGACATAAGGGCTCCAGCATTAAAATCAGAATTTAGGAGAGCTTTGGAAGACTTAGGATGAAATAAGGGAGAAGGGATATATAACATTCTATCAGGGTTTCTAAAATCATTGGGAGAAGCGGAAACACGTTTGTGTGTAGAATGTATGAGTCCAGCGACGTACCATCTGACTTTCGGAAAAATATCATCCACCCATTCCCGAAGACTGCAAGAGATGACAAGTGAGAGAATTATCGCACAATCACCGTAACAACTCCTGCATCCAAGTTGCTGACACGAATAATATGAAGAAGACTGGGAAAGAAAATAGAGGATGAGGTAGATGACGGATCAGTTTGGTTTTAGAAAATGTAAAGCCACTAGAGAGGCAATTCTGACGTGGCGGTTGACAATCCAACGAAGACTACAGAAAAATCAGGACACGTACACAGGATTTGTCGACTGGGAAAACCGCACGACAATTTAAATGATGCAAGATGTTCGAAATTCTGAGAAAAATAGGGGTAAGCTATAGTGAGATATTGGTAATATACAATATGTACAAGATCCAAGATGGAATAATAAAAGTGGACGATCAAGAACGAAGTCGTGCAATTAAAAACGGTGTAAGACAGGGATGTAGTCTTTAACCTCCACTGTTCAATCTGTACATCGAGGAAGAAATGATGGAAATAAATGAAAGCTTCAGCAGTGTAATTAAAATTCAAGGCGAAATGATGTCAATAATACGATTCTCTGATGATATTGATGTCCTGAGTGAAAGTGAAGAACAATTACGTGATACGCTGAATGGAATGAACAATCTAATGATTATAGAATATGGACTGAGAGTAAATCGAAGAAAGACGAAAGTAATGATAAGTAGCAGAAACGAGAACAGTGGGAAACTTACCATCGGGCTTGATGGTCACAAAGCAGATGAAGTTAAGGAATTCTGCTATCTGGACAGCAAAATAACGAATGACGGGCGGAGCAAGGAGAGCATCAAAGACGAGCCGTGGCAAAAAGGGCATTCCTGACCAAGAGCAGTTTACTAGTATCAAACATAGGCCTTAATGTGAGGAAGAAATTTCTGAGAATGTACGTCTGGAGTACAGCATTCTATGGCAGTTAAACATGGACTGTCGGAAAACCGAAACAGAAGAGAATCGAAGCATTTGAGACGCGATGCTACAGGCGAAAGTTGAAAATTAGGTGGATTGATAAGGTAAGGAATGAGGAGGTTATGCACAGAATCGGAGAGGAAAGAACATGTGGAAAACACTGACAGGAGAAGGGAAATGATAACAGGACATCTGTTAAGGCATCAGGGAATGATTTCCATGGTACCAGTGGGAGCTGTAGAGAAAGACAGAGATTGGAATACATACAACAAAGAATTGAGAACGTAGATAGCAAGTGCTACTCTGAGATGGAGAGGTTGGCACAAGAAAGGAATTCGTGGCGGGCCGCATCAAACCAGTCAGAAGACTGATCCCCCCCCCCCACCCTCACCCCCAAAAAAAGAAGAAGAAGCCTTCTAGCGGCAAGTCGTGCGGTTGTGAACGACTCCACAGTAATGGTTGACTAAACTGAACGGAAGGACCGAGTAACGACTTCTAAGGAACGGTGGCTCACCATACTCTTCAGGTCTCTACCCCCTCCCCATTCTCGTTCTGCCTGTTTCGTCCTTTTGCGGGCGGTCACTCGTTACTCGTTCCACCTCCACCGTTCTTCGTTCAGATGTACTCACTTTAGTCCAATGCGTTCGATTGTTCATGTTCAGTTTCAAACCTTGCTCGAACTTTCGACTTCTAGTTCAGCCTCTACGACACATAATTTAAAACTGTTATAAATTAAATCTAACTCGGGAAATCCCGATTCGGTGCATTTCGTTTTATGATATGCCAGTGCGTGCTTCTGAAAACAAAGTATTAATAAATTCCACCTTAGCTTCCACAAGGAATGTTTATCGATTACCATGTTGAACTTTGTGTATCTATAAACACACATCAAAAAATGTTTCGCATCACCTCGGCTCCGAGAGTTCCAGAACCTGATTCGGTGCATTTCGTTTTACGATATGCCAGTGCGTGCTTCTGAAAACAAAGTGTTAATAAATTCCACCTTAGCTTCCACAAGGAATGTTTATCGATTACCATGTTGAACTTTGTGTATCTATAAACACACATCAAAAAATATTTCGCATCACCTCGGTTCCGAGAGTTCCAGAACATGTACAGAAAATTGGAATAGAGATGAACATAAAAATCATTTCCGCCATTTTTATCGCTCATGAAAACCACACATTCCATGTTGTACCACGATATAGCGAGAACTTCAGAGGTGGTGGTCCAGATTGCTGTACAAACCAGTGCCGCTAAAACGCAGTAGCACATCCTCTTGCATTGATCCATGCCTGTATTCGTCCTGGCATACTATCCACAAGTCCATCAAGGCACTGTTGGTCCAGTATATCACATTCCTCAACGGCGATTCGGCGTAGGTCCCTCAGAGTGTTTGGTGAGTCATGTTGTCCATAAACAGCCCTTTTCAATCTACCCGAGGCATGTTCGATAGGGTTCATGTCTGACCACTCTAGTCGAGCGATGTCGTTATCCTGAAGGAAGACATTCACAAGATGTGCACGATGGGAAGTGAATTGTCGCCCATGAAGACGAATGCCTCGCCAATATGCAGCCGATATGGTTGCACTATCGGTCGAAGGATGGCATTCGCGTATCGTACGGCCGTTACGGCGCCTTCCATGACCACCAGCGGCGTACGTCGGCCCCACATAATGCCACCCCGAAACAGCAGGGAACCTCCACTTTGCTGCACTCGCTGGACAGTGTGTCTAAGGCGTTCAGCCTGACGGGGTTGCCTCCAAACACGTCTCCGACGATTGTCTGGTTGAAGGCATAAGCGACACTCATCGGTGAAGAGAACGTGTTGCCAATCCTGAACGGTCCATTCGGCATGTTTTTGGGACCATCTATGGTGTCGTGGTTGCAAAGATGAAACTCTCCATGGATGTCGGGTGTGAAGTTGCGTATCATGCAGCCTATCGAGCACAGTTTGAGTCGTAACACGACGTCCTGTGGCTACACGAAAAGCATTATTCAAACATGGTGGCGTTGCTGTTAGGGTTCCTCCGAGCCATAGTCCGTAGGTAGGGGTCATGCACTGCAGTAGTAGCCCTTGGGCGGACTGAGCGAGGCAAGTCATCGACAGTTCCTGTCTCTCTGTATCTTCTCCATGTCCGAACAACATCGCTTTGGTTCACTCCGAGACGCCTGGACACTTGTTGAGAGCCCTTCCTGGCACAAAGTAACAATGTAGACGCGATCGAACCGCGGTATTCACCGTCTAGGCATGGCTAAATTGCAGACAACACGAGCCGTGTACCTCCTTCCTGTTGGAATGGCTGGAACGGATCGGCTGTCGGACCCCCTCCGTCTAATAGGCGCTGCTCATGCATGGTTGTTTACATGTTTGGTCGGGTTTAGTGACATCTCTGATCAGTCAAAGGGACAGTGTCTGTGATACAATATCCACAGTCAACGTCGACCTTCAGGAGTTCTGGGAATCGGAATGATGCAAAACTTTTTTTGATGTGTGTATATATATATACATGGTGAGGCAGCTACGACAGGCCACCGCAAATCTATACATTTTATGAAAACGGATATACATATGCAGGGCGTCCCACCTAACTTCGCCACCTCATAAATTTCCGAAATGAAACAAAATCTGAAAAATGCAACTCGCCAGGGATATACCTATGTCAGCGGCTCAGGCAATGAGCAGGATTGCCAACTCCCTACAAGCAAATAAACATCACTTTCAACATAAAGTTAGTTTTTAAATTAGCACATGTATTTTTTTCCTACCGAAATGAAGACTAGAGTTACAATTAGTGATGGCAGATTTGGTTTCACTGCTTTGAAACTTATACTTTCTGGATTACTTGTACTTTAAATACCGGAAACGGTGCCAAAGTTTCTTGAGTAATTGGTGTGAAAGGAATGGGGAGGAAACAAAGAAATGGGAAGGAAACGTTATTGCGAAAGGGATAGGAAGAAAATGATGACTTGCAGCCGCAGGGGGCAGCGAGAGCTGAAAATTTTTGTTGGACTGCGACTCAAAACGAAACGCTCTGCTTTATTAAAACGGTTACGTTAACAGAATCAGACATCCGGACATGCTTTCCGTCTCAGCCAAATTCCCAACTTCTCGCTCGCAGCACCGCAACGACACCCGCCAGTTAACCCCCTACTCGCAGATTTCTGATTTCTGCAGGAGTTCGAACGTTGGTTGTGCACCAGCCGTCGTGTCCATAGAACTATAGATACGAGTGGTGACTGTCCTGTCGAAAATGTAAACTGTTTATAAAAAGTCCTTAGTTGGCTCACATTGAGGTCTGTTCATTCTTCTGAATGTTTTATGTTTTTTATATAATGTTACAATCTATTATGACCATAGTTTGCATGCAAACTATTTGTCTGATTTTGAGGAAATTGCACGTTCAACCATTATGTTGATGTAATGATTTCTCCAGGGTCTCACTCTTTTCCATTTTGTAATTAAGTCATCGACGGAAACCGTATGTAGAATCGGTACCTGTAGTATAAATTATAGAGCGCTCCTTATTCTGGTGTTGTAGCTCTTCCTATTAATTTATCATCTTTGACGCAGTGTTCATGACCGAAGACCACATACAGCTTCAGTGCTGCCATGTACTTACTGTATGCAATTGTGCTCCTTATCTATGTTTGAATTGAGATGTTGGTTTCTGTTGCAGGGGTTACGCTTTGTCACACATCTGATTACGATGCAACAGTATAAGTTTTCAGTAGGTTACGAATCGTGATTATTAAAATGAGGGCTGTTTTTGTAACTGGACACTGTGTCTTATTTTGGTTATTCGTTGAATGTGGAACCTGAAGATAGTCTGTTTGTGACTGAAGGTGGTTGTGTAATAAAATGATTTATACAGCTGTGTGCAACCATATTCCCTTTTTGTTTTTTGTTTTCTTTTCAAAAAAAAAAAAAAAAAAGAAGGAAGAAGAAGACTTCTCTTCCGTAAGCGGAAACGAATGGAACGATCAGCATTCTCCTCACTTAGACGTTCCATAACCACAGTCTGGAGACCTATCTTTACAGTCGCAGTGGTGAGAAAGGAGGCGCTGATAATAGTGAGTGCACACTTCGAATTTTTTTGTGTAAATTATGGCGTTGTCCAAGTTGTGAGAGTCTGTTCTCAGATCAATCGCAGTTCACTTGTACTTCCCAAATTTTTATTTTTCAATTGCTCTGTTTATCTCATTTGCAATTTCTTGTAAGCTATGCGAAATCGATGTTCTAAGCACTGGTACAAACGAATGATGTATGTTGCTGTAATTAAACAGTTTATTATTATTATTATTGGTTTATTAAAACAATCTAAATATTGTATTGTTGTTATTATTATTAAAATACCAAACGTCTGCGAGACATTAAAGTGGTGGTGACCGCTATTTACGTTTACGGGGGAGGCGACAATAACGCATTGTGAAACCCCTTGCCTCCCAAAAAGTGAACTCTGCAACCATGTGTGCGTGCTGTAGTGTTACTCTAGAGCGTTTGCTGTCCTTTAGCTTAACAGCAGTAATTTCGCTCGTGTACTCAGCTGCCGAAGATTATGCACCTGCAAGGGAAAACAGCACACACGCAGCGAAATTAGGTTTTCGTCTTAGTGAGGCTATGAGGACAATTACTGCTACTGTAAACTCTGCCCCCATTCGTTGCCTTTCTGTTCTACAAAGCTGCTTCGTCGAGTTTCACAAGGAGGCGCTCCTAGATCAAAAGAAAATGACGAAGTCTGCAATGTTCGACCGCGAAACGTCGAGACTCAGTTGCATCCGAATGGGGAAAGGGAGTCATTGGCACATGTTGAAGAAACTGGGTTACTGTGAAAGTTCTATGCTTGGCTGTGATGGTTAGGAGCAGAAAATAAGAAAAATTTTGAAGACCTGTCCGTTCCACGCTTTTAAAGGTCTTCTGAAAGGCTTGCATTTTGTCGTACCGACTTCTGCGATCTCGTTGACATATTTCGATGTTCACTGTAAATGCAATGTGTATGTGTAACTGTATCTTGTGTATTCCTTCACTATAATGGTAATAACTGTTGGTATCAAGCCATTTGATTGTTTAACACTACGATTTCTCCCTAATTAAAGTCTGCTAGTTGCAGAGAAATTAATTAAGACCGTAGTTCTCCAGTACACAAAACTGCAGAATACGTATCCTCCTGCCAGGTACACATAATTCAACACCTCACAGTGCAAAGCGCCAACGACTTTACAAATAAACAAAATTAAGATAGGAATAATCGTTGTTAGATTCAGAAAACAAATATAAATTTTATTCTTCAAGTCTTCAAGTACAACACATAAGCACGTCAAACACCGGCAGCAAGTGAAGCCGCTAAAGTATGCAATTTTTTTTTTCAGCCAGGAAGAGAGTCCGCACATTTCTTCAGGTATGACATATTCAGGTGAAACCACTTGTAGATTGTTAAATCCCATAACGCTATAAATTGCAGCGTAGTTGCTTGTGATACTTCACATGATGTCCAGGGTAGCCCCAGACAACTTCTGTGAGATTACGTTTAGATGATTTGGCGGGGTTGTGTACGTGCAGCCGCGGCTGGGTGTCTTAGTGTTCGTCAAACAGGGGCCGCATGCATGCAGTCTAGTGAACACGATTGCTGTTCTTACAAGACGAGAGTGTTCACAGTATAGTCACCATGAAGGTATACGTGAGAGAGCAATATTTGGTGATCGAGCGTGTTCATGTAACCTGAATGGTTACAAAATGTCAGAGAACCACTTCCGGCACAGAGTACACGCTCCACACTCTATGGGTTAAATGCCTCATTGGGATGCCGTTGCACTCAAGTCCTCGCGTCATTTGAAAACAGCCACTCTCGGGACAAGTCGGGCCACACTTCAACACATCCGTCACTTGCTGTCCAGTTCCTACTCTATCTGGCCACTGAAGAAGTGCAGTTTAACATGCCACTGTGAACGATGGGCTTTATGATGTACCTGACCCCCAATTGTTGATCGCATGCCATTGCCCTTGCAATGCGCTCTCGGAACCTGGTCGGGTTGAACCTGCATTACGTACAACAGCAATTCCATCCGGCATACAAATTTATTGCTACTGACGACGAGACATACGACTGCGGTCCATGTCAGTTACGATCTTTGCACTATACCTGTTCTTAGTGCGCATTACATACGAAATAGGAGTGCATGTGTCATACGAAATAGAAGTGCATGTGTTATTAAGAAGAATGGTGCAATGTTCCTTTGGACGACTATGATACAATGTTCCTTCGGAAACGTTCGCATGGACGACCACATATGGAAGTTTGGACCTTTCTCTGATTCATGTATGGACAGCTGAAGCAGTTAAGGAGATTCAGGTTCGAGTCCCAGTCCAGCACAAATTTTCACTTTCGTCGTTTCAATATACGGCTGACGGTAGTTCACATTTACAACATCAAATACATTTCTTGCCATTCTGTCATGTCTCCATGCTGATCCATAGTACTGCTACTGTCCAGTTTAAAAAATAAAAAATAAATTAATTAATTAAAAAAAAAGGGAACGATTCGCACTTGCGACCGTAACGGTCGGGAGGTTCCAGACTGAAGCGCCCAGAACCGCTCGACCACAGCGGCAGGCAGAAACGTAACAGTAATGTTATTGCAATTCGCAGCAAAATATATCCAGCGAAAATTGTAGCTATCTATATCTCCAGCAATTGGCCAGGTTAACTCCGTCGTGTGATATATATATATATATATATATATATATATATATATATATATATATATATATATATATATATATAACCAGGTGGCACTTAGACAAGGACCAGCCAAACTGTTTTCAAAGGCGGTTAACACTGACAGTAACAATCTACAAACAGAATGTATCAGCACTCCAGGCCCTAGTAAATGTTAATCATCACATCACATACAGCTCTCTCTGGAACCTTGCGTACTAAGCAAGTTGAAATTAACACATTCCAGGGCAGAATCAGTAGGAGTAGCAACGGCCGGCCAAGAAAATGAAGTCAACAGCACTGAACCCAGTATTCGATTCCGGCCACAATTTACAACACAGCAAAGGCCCTTACCCTCTTTCTTGTTCGACGAAGCCGGCCGCCGCAGATCCCGGTGCCAGGAGACGTGCAGGAAGCGAAATACACCAACGGCTTCCCAGTAACGTGACTGCTTCCACGCCGGCGATATTTGCTACGGCACCGTCACCCGGTAAACACCCCCTTATGGATGTGCTCTTCCTGCTGCCTCGTACGTTGCCTGTACTGTCCGCCACACTTCCCAAACGACGTTACTGCTAGGCGTCCGAAAGCAAAATCCTCGCTACTTGCTTGGGCTTACCCCTCGCTCCCCGGTCGGCCCGGTAGGTGGCGCCAGCGCGCGCTCTGAGCGCACCCCGGAAAGATGACCCATAGCGGCGGCGGGAATATCGCTGATTGAGCCACAGTGTTCAAGTGGAAACATTGAGATGTAGATATACTGTTCATGATTTTGTCCATATTTCTAAGATCGCGGTTTGTAACTTGACGGAAGTAGCGTGAAAATCTTGTACCCACAAGCTCTGCAAATAACTCTAGACACGGAAGAGTAAAGATTGATGATAGCCTTTTTTTTTAAATTTTTTTTTAAATTCTTTGTTCACAATGCATTGTAATTACACCTTAATGATTAGTGGGTCCTAAGTGTTACAATGTTATTAGCAGCTAATTGCATTTTTACCTGTGAACTACAGACAGTACAGGTTAATGAGCTAATCGCGAGGCAGCAGGCCAAAATTACTAATCGCTGCAGGTTCCTATTCCTGTTTGTATTTCTAAGTTCTACTAACTACTAACTAACGTACGTCAAGTCAGATGCATGTCGTTATTGTGAAGTTAATGTACCCCACTCCACCTAATCCTGCACGTGGCGGATTCCAACTTACAAGACGACCTGTCCACGCACAGGCGGTACGTTCGGTAGTTTGCTATTGATCACGAATGCCCCTCAAGTATGCTGTCAGAACTTTTCGTGATACCTCGTTAGCGAGATTATTCAAGGTTTGGAATGTCTCCTCGTGTCTCAGCAAGTCGTATGTGTCGTTGTTTGGTAGTTGCTGTTGTAATGTAGCTGCTACATCATCGAAAATGGGGCACTCGTAAACCACATGGTCGAGAGTACCCTCCGATGGCCACATTCAGCCCTATTCCCAAACCGGCATAAATATGTCGGATAGGGCCCATGACCAGTGAGAAAATGGATCAAACCCTGGGCTGGATCAAAATACCCCATACCTAGCCTTTGCTTTACATTTGGTCAGAGTTGGAAAGTTCTTCTGCCAGATTCGTCCGTTTCCCATGATTCCTGCCACAGTTCTTCGCCTCTTTTCCTTATCTCACCCTTGTCCCTAACCCGAACTCCCAAAATGTCTTCTATTTTCATACCATCACCTTTCTTAGCCCAATACCATGCGGCTTGTTCCCTGATTTTGATTTCCAGAGGACAGAGGCCCATTATCACTAATAGGGCTCCCCCTGGAGATGTCCTGTAAGCCCCCACAGACCTTAACAACATGTTTCTCTGTACTCTTCTCACTGTAGTGGCGGGCACCACCCTCGTGAGATTGTGTGCCCAGACTCCCAAGCCGTAACCAACTATTGACGTTAGTATTCTGTTTGGGTACAATTTTATCAGGTGAGGGGTTAGTTGGTTGAGGTTGTTGTGGAGGAGGAGACCAGACTGCGAGGTCATCGGTCTCATCGGATTAGGGAAGGACGGGGAAGGAAGTCGGCCGTGCCCTCCCGATCCTCACAATAGCTCCTCAGGCAACCATATAGCGGCCCTGGACACTCTAACGCAAGCAGGAGAAGAGCGAAGGCCACCACAGGTTGTCAAAGGCGCCACTGATGTCGACCGTGATGCCAACAACGTACTTGTACGGGTCTGAGCCGCAGACCTCAACCGCCACGGCGATTGCATCAGTTGCCGATCGGTCAGGCCTGAAGCCGAACTGCCTGCTGCTCATGCCGCACAGCACTCGGTCTGTCAGCTAGCAATTTCTCTAGGAGTTTTCCAAACACGTCTAATAAGCAAATGGGTCTATAGGACTTAGCTTCAGCTGGGTCCTTATCAGGGCCTTTCTTAATAATTACCACGATAGTGACTTCCCAGATTTTCGGGATACTTTCCTGCCTGAGGCATTCATTGAATAGGTGGGTAAGTGGAGCTACCTGCTGGGGGGCTAAGAACTGCACCACCTCCGCCACACTGCCGTCTGGCCCGCGGGCTTTCCCTATCTTTCGAGATTTGATGTGGGCAGCCACCTCTGCCCCGTCATTTGCGTGCCTGTCGAGATCATCGTTCCGTAATCTGTGCTGCTCTTCAGTGTCTCCATCCATATCGTCATCAGGCAGCAGGGACCGGAGGAGGACCTCGACAGTCTCCTTCCAGGATTCCGTCATCCCGTTCCCACGCCTGATCATTGGGGGAGCGGATCTTTTCCCTAACTAGCTTATAGGGTACTCCCCATGGGTCCAAAGCTAATTGATTCAGCACAAAACTTACCCAACTTTGTATCCTGACCGCCTGAAGTTCGTTTTGAAACTTTTCTTTCGGTATAGCAACAACGATCTTTGCTTTTCCCAATAGATAAAACTGCGCTGGTAGTGCCTCCTCAGCCTTCTGACTGACTGACGCAATTCTTCTTCAGTTGACCATGGTGACGGAGAGGCCGCCACGGCCCTTCTCCTAGTTGGTACGGCTGCCTTCACCGATATGGCTACTGCACTCACCAGTCCCTCAGCCCTCTTGTCTAAGTCAAGGTCCTGATGTACGTCACCTTCTGGCAATGGAGGCATGTCGCACTCGCTCCTTAGGCACTCCCAATCTGCTCTTTTGTAGTTCATTTGCACCTCCCACCCCATGGCCCAGTGGCACTCTCTGTCTCCTAAAGTGAAGATAATGAGTTTGTGTTCACTTGTGGTGGCATTGTCTTCAACTTTCCAATTTTGCAACATGTTTACGGCATTCGGCGTGACTAAAGTCACATCGATGTTGGTACTTTGCCCCCCTCTCGCCGCATAGGTGGGAGGATTGCCAGGCTTGTTAGCGACCACAAGTTGTAGAGCCATGATCGTCTCTTCCACTTTTGCACCATTTTCATCTCTTGTGCCACTGTACCATATGGGGGATTTTGCATTTATGTCAGCTGTTATGACCATTTTTCGCTCCCGCAACGCTGTGGCTACTCTCGTCAAGTGATCTAAGTGTTGTTCAGTGTTGTCTCCATACTGAAAATACATGTTAACGAGAGTTATAACCCCGCAGGAGATTGTATCTCCACGACGATGAAAGTCTTGTCTTGCTGCATACTAGATGAACAACGACAAGAGTCACAGGTTTGCGATGGCAGATAAAGTGCAGTTCACCCGTTCGCAAGTATCATGGAAGGCGTGTAGTGAGTTTAATTGCGATGTGGATGCGGTCTGTTTCCTTCAACAACACATCTCCATTGGAAGGTTTTTTGTTGGGCAAGTTTGTGGAAGGTCACGATAGAAAGGTCTGTTTTCATGGGTAACACTACAGTCCACATGAAGGCGTTGCGATTGTTGGTAGATTAAGCATGCTGACGAATCAGTTCCACAGCGGTTTCTTTCGCAGGTATCTGATACACAACTTCCTTAACTGCGGGTAAGAGCTGAAGTCCAACAATGTTCCTGATGCGTTTAGATCAGATTGATGACTAAGACATTAATGTGAATGCTGGCCAGACCACAGTGGCACGACTGCAGCCTTACGCCGCAATAAATTATAAGACTGTTTCTGGAGAAACGTGCGCTTTAGTAGTTTCCAAAGATGTGTGGTCGATGTGGTTGAGTTGGTAAATTACTATTGGTTGTTACAATACTGTACGACATTTACGATATGTAGTGGTTGACGACATATAGAAGTTCAGATCTGGCTGCGAGTCGTGCGCGGTTAGCCTATTCGGGCTTGAGTGGCGCTCTGGCACAGGTTCTCACTGTCGTGATTCCATCATGCAGCTGTCCGCCCCCCGCATGTGAGTGGTCGCTGGCACGGTAGCTCAGCGTGTTCGGTCAGAGGGCTGCGTGCTCTCTGTAATAAAAAAACTGAGTCAAGGAATCAACGATCAACTTGAACGAATGTCTTGTGACGTCAGCCCAGATCAAACACATCGAACTATGAAACTTCCTGGCAGATTAAAACTGTGTGCCCGACCGAGACTCGAACTCGGGACCTTTGCCTTTCGCGGGCAAGTGCTCTCATTCTGGAAACATCCCCCAGGCTGTGGCTAAGCCATGTCTCCGCTGTATCCTTTCTTTCAGGAGTGCTAGTTCTGCAAGGTTCGCAGGAGAACTTCTGTAAAGTTTGGAAGGTAGGAGACGAGATACTGGCAGAAGTAAAGCTGTGAGTACCGGACGTGAGTCGTGCTTCGGCAGCTCAGATGGTAGAGCACTTGCCCGCGAAAGGCAAAGGTCCCGTGTTCGAGTCTCGGTCGGGCGCACAGTTTTAATCTGCTAGGAAGTTTCATATCAGCTGCAGAGTGAAAATCTCATTCCGGAAACATCGAACTATATCGAACAAAATGAGAAAAAAAAAAATGGTCAACGCGACAGAATGCAAATCCTAAGGGTCCGGGTTCGATTCCCACCTGGGTCGGAGATTTTCTCCGCTCAGGAACTGAGTGTTGTGTTGTCCTAATCATCATCATTTCATCCCCATCGACGTGCAAGTCGCCGAAGGGCCGTCAAATCGAAATACTTGCATCCGGCGAACGGTCTACCCGACGGGAGGCTCTTGTCACACGACATTATTATTATTGTTATTGTTATTATTATGCAGCTGATGGTTGACCATATTTGCAACTGTGAATATATTTCATGCATGATTATTGGTTGTTGTTGCAGTAGTACATTCATTACACAGATTCAACAGTAGGTCCAATGGAGAATCCAGTAAGGTAGTAGCAGTAGGTTCATACTATAGATTGAAATAGGCTCCCAGCTAGCTGGTCATATAGACTCATACTATAGATTCTCAAGTAGTCGCAACAACCGGACGCTATTTTACAAATTACAGAATTATTCTGCAACCAACACTGATTTTCCCTCTAGGTATGCTTTAATCTGATGGAAATTTGGTAGCTAAATAGACGAAACGTAATCTTCAATCATCTTTCCTGCAAACATCTGGCATTCGCATGACACGAAAGTTTAGACAACAACACACAGATTCGACGAAATATAATGCCCGCGAGTTCAAACATATTCATTTTTAGACAGACGCAAAGAGATTAAAGTTAAAAGGCAGAAATGCTGAAGGCGCGTGGCTGTGTCCAACCAGAACAAAGGGCAATGTTAAGGTCGCTCGTTTAACAATTAATGCAGAGGAATTACACCGCGAGTAAAATAAATTTCGTATTCAAATGCAAAATTGAAGTATAGATAAATGATACCCTAACAGAAAATAACTACTAAACCTAATTAATTCAAATGAAATCATATCAAACCATAGTGTGGAGAACAAACTCGTACTCTCAGCGCTGCGGGAGAACCCAGATTACGTTAAGAAGAGGCAGGCCAACAGCCGTTGCTGACCAGTTCTTTTTTTTTTTTTTTCCAGCAGGATGTATGCAATCCTCAGATGAATTGTACGATGAAAAGAGTGGAAAGCTCAGAATCGAGGGGTAACTTATCTGAAGAGGGCAAGAAACTGGTACAACTGCCTAATGTTGTATAGGGAAACCTCGAGCAAGCAGAAGTGCCGCAACACGACGTGGCATAGACACGACTAATATGTGAATTAGTGCTGGAGGGAATTAACACCACGAATCCTGCAGGGCTGTCCATAAATCCGTAAGAGTACGAGGGGGTCGACAACATCGCGTTGCAAGGCATCCCAGATACGCCCAATAATGTTCATGTCTGGGGAGTTTGGTGACCAGCGGAAGTGTTTAAACTCAGAAGAGTGTTCCTGGAGGCACTCTGTAGCAATTCTGAAAGTGCGGGGTCTCTCATTGTCCTGCCGGAGTTGGCCAAGTCTGTCGGAATGCACAATGAACATGAATGGGTCCAGGTCACCAGGGAGGACGCTTAAGTACGTGTCACTTGTCAGAGTTGTATATAGACGTATCATGTGTCCCATATCACTCCAATTGCACACGCCCCACACCATTACAGAGCCTCCACCAGCTTCAACAGTCCCCTGCTCACGTGCAGGGTCAATGGATTCATGAGGTTGTCTCCATACCCGTACACGTCCGTCCGCTCGATGTAATTTGTAATGAGACTCGTCCGACCAAGCAACATGTTTCCAGTCGTCAAAGTTCACTGTCAGTGTTGACGGGCCCAGGCGAGGTGTAAAACTTGGGTCGCTCAGTCATCAAGGGTACACGAGTGGTCCTTCGGCTCCGAAGGCCCATACCGATTACGTTTCGTTGAATGGTTCGCACGTTGACACTTGTTGGTGGCCCAGCAGCCAAATCTGCAGCAATTTGCGGAAGGGTTGCACTTCTGTCACGTTCAACGATTCTCTTCGGGCGTCGTTGGTCCCGTTCTTGCTGGATCTTTTTCCGACCACAGCGGTGTCGGAGATTTGATGTTTTACCGGATACATGTTCCCTGTATGAAATGGTCGTACGGGAAAATCCCCATTTCATCGCTACTTCTGAGACACTGTCCCATCGCTCGTACGACGACTATAACACCACGTTCAAACTCACTTTACTCTTGATAACCTGACATTACAGCAGCAGTAACCGATGTACAGGGTGTTTCAAAAATGACCGGTATATTTGAAACGGCAATAAAAACTAAACGAGCAGCGATAGAAATACACCGTTTGTTGCAATATGCTTGGGACAACAGTACATTTTCAGGCAGACAAACTTTCGAAATTACAGTAGTTACAATTTTCAACAACAGATGGCGCTGCGGCCTGGGAAACTCTATAGTACGATATTTTCCACATATCCACCATGCGTAGCAATAATATGGCGTAGTCTCTGAATGAAATTACCCGAAACCTTTGACAACGTGTCTGGCGGAATGGCTTCACATGCAGATGAGATGTACTGCTTCAGCTGTTCAATTGTTTCTGGATTCTGGCGGTACACCTGGTCTTTCAAGTGTCCCCACAGAAAGAAGTCACAGGGGTTCATGTCTGGCGAATAGGGAGGCCAATCCACGCCGCCTCCTGTATGTTTCGGATAGCCCAAAGCAATCACACGATCATCGAAATATTCATTCAGGAAATTAAAGACGTCGGCCGTGCGATGTGGCCGGGCACCATCTTGCATAAACCACGAGGTGTTCGCAGTGTCGTCTAAGGCAGTTTGTACCGCCACAAATTCAGGAAGAATGTCCAGATAGCGTGATGCAGTAATCGTTTCGGATCTGAAAAATGGGCCAATGATTCCTTTGGAAGAAATGGCGGCCCAGACCAGTACTTTTTGAGGATGCAGGGACGATGGGACTGCAACATGGGGCTTTTCGGTTCCCCATATGCGCCAGTTCTGTTTATTGACGAAGCCGTCCAGGTAAAAATAAGCTTCGTCAGTAAACCAAATGCTGCCCACATGCATATCGCCGTCATCAATCCTGTGCACTATATCGTTAGCGAATGTCTCTCGTGCAGCAATGGTAGCAGCGCTGAGGGGTTGCCGCGTTTGAATTTTGTATGGATAGAGGTGTAAACTCTGGCGCATGAGACGATACGTGGACGTTGGCGTCATTTGGACCGCAGATGCAACACGGCGAACGGAAACCCGAGGCCGCTGTTGGATCACCTGCTGCACTAGCTGCGCGTTGCCCTCTGTTGTTGCCGTACGCGGTCGCCCTACCTTTCCAGCACGTTCATCCGTCACGTTCCCAGTCCGTTGAAATTTTTCAAACAGATCCTTTATTGTATCGCTTTTCGGTCCTTTGGTTACATTAAACCTCCGTTGAAAACTTCGTCTTGTTGCAACAACACTGTGTTCTAGGTGGTGGAATTCCAACACCTGAAAAATCCTCTGTTCTAAGGAATAAACCATGTTGTCCACAGCACACTTGCACGTTGTGAACAGCACACGCTTACAGCAGAAAGACGACGTACAGAATGGCGCACCCACAGACTGCGTTGTCGTCTATATCTTTCAATCTTTCACATCACTTGCAGCGCCATCTGTTGTTGAAAATTGTAACTACTGTAATTTCGAAAGTTCGTCCCCCTGAAAATGTACTGCTGTCCCAAGCATATTGCAACAAACGGTGTATTTCTATCGCCGCTCGTTTAGTTTTTATTGCCGTTTCAAATATACCGGTCATTTTTGAAACACCCTGTAACAACTGCGCTAGACACTTGTTGTATTATATAGGCGTAGCCGACCGCAGCGCCGTATTTTGCCTGTTTACATATATCTGTATTTGAATACGCGTGCCTATTCCAGTTTCTTTGGCGCTTCAGGGCACTTTGCCAGAGTTCTTTAGAGGAGCTACAAAATGTTGGCACTGGTTTACACGAGAGAAAAGAAACCTTATGTCCTACAACCGTCATATTTGAAACAATCACTCACACACTCACACTGATAGAACCCATTCGAGAACTATGTGAGAATGGAAAAAGGTTACTGGTATCCAAACGAATAAAACACGCTGGAGACTCCATATGTAGGCACACCATAAATCTGGGATTAGCCAGCCGCGCGAAGCCTGTTCGGTTTGAGGCGCCATATCGCGGACTGCGCGGGCCCTCCCGCCTGAGGTTCGAGTCCTCCCTCAGGCATGGGTGTGTGTGTTGTTCTTAGTATAAGTTAGTTTAAGTAGTGTGTAAGCCTAGGTACCGATGACCTCAGCAGTTTGGTCCCTTAGAGATTCACACACTTTTGAACATTATTTCCTTTTTTTTTTTTTTTTGATTAGCCCCCACAAACAGGGTTTTTTTAGTGCTCTCCAGGGCTGCAAAAATGTCTTTGATTAGAGAAATTTAGGACTGGCGAGGGTTTTCTTTAAAAATTAGAACTTTGTCTTCGAAATCGCGTTTTTAAACGTTCTCTTACAACAGTGCCTCTCTCAGCCTACCTTCGAGGAAACTCTGCCGTCGTTGAGGGTGCGTGGTTACCGGTTCCGCCATTCTGCTTCAAGTTTTCACTCAGTGTTAGCCATTTGGCGAAACAACAGGGGCAACTGTTTATGTTGTTTTCTGGTGTTCAAATGGTTCAAATGGCTGTGCGCACTATGGGCCTTAACATCTGAGGTCATCAGTCCCCTAGAACTCAGAACTACTTAACCCTAACTAACCTAAGGACATCACACACATCCATGCCCGAGGCAGGATTCGAACCTGCGACCGTAGCGGTCGCACGGTTCCAGATTGAAGCGCCTAGAACCGCTCGGCCACCCCGACCCGCTTTTCGGGTGTGATGTAACTCGTCTATACGTTTTTATCATTTCATATTTATTCGTTTTTTGTCTTACGGTTCAGCAATGGGCAGAAGAGTGTGTTTAATATTAACCTGCGATTACAATATAATCTTTTGATATTGTGTAATGACAGTAAAAATGAACATGTTTATTGTACGCCCTATACTGGAGAACATACTGTTCCACATAAGGAAAAGAGTGATATTAAAGGCCACGTGAAAACAGGTTAACATAGGAGTGCCAAACGTTTCACCAAACGTAAGAGATTTTTGTAGAGCCGAAAATGGGGATAACAATGATCTGGAATGTACTGCTAAAGAGGCTACATTTTCATACCACACTGCTAGACACGAACTCAGTTTCAAGTCATTAGTCTGCACATCTAAATTGGTCAAAAAATTGTTGTTGTTGTTGTTGTTGTTGTGGTCTTCAGTCCTGAGACTGGTTTGATGCAGCTCTCCATGCTACTCTATCCTGTGCAAGCTTCTTCATCTCCCAGTACCTACTGCAACCTACATCCTTCTGAATCTGCTTAGTGTATTCATCTCTTGGTCTCCCTCTACGATTTTTACCCTCCACGCTGCCCTCCAATACTAAATTGGTGATCCCTTGATGCCTCAACACATGTCCTACCAACCGATCCCTTCTTCTAGTCAAGTTGTGCCTCAGACTTCTCTTCTCCCCAATCCTATTCAATACTTCCTCATTAGTTATGTTATGTACCCATCTAATGTTCAGCATTCTTCTGTTGCACCACATTTTGAAAGCTTCTATTCTCTTCTTGTCCAAACTATTTATCGTCCATGTTTCACTTCCATACATGGCTACACTCCATACAAATACTTTCAGAAATGACTTCCTGACACTTAAATTTATACTCGATGTTAACAAATTTCTCTTCTTCAGAAACGCTTTCCTTGCCATTGCCAGTCTACATTTTATATCCTCTCTACTTCGACCATCATCAGTTATTTTGCTCCCCAAATAGCAAAATTCCTTTACTACTTTAAGTGTCTCATTTAAGTGTCAATTATATGCGCCAAAATTTTAGTCTGCTTGAACCAAAAGCGAAGCAGTTATTGTTAACGTTATTTCGCCACTTATCTTTCATAATCTGTTGCATTCATTGAAAAACAATTATGTAACAGGTTTTTGATCATGTTGAGCCACAGACATGCAACATTTTTTAAAAGAGTAAACCAACCATTTGACTGTGTATTACAATATTCATCTATACAGTACAGATGATAAATATAGCAATACACAGTCAAATGGTGGTTTATTCTTTCTTTAAAAAAATATGAAACAGTAACGATGGACAGCTCAAACATATATGAAGTAAACAGTCTTTCATTTATTGGAAGATATTTCAGTATAGAGGAGGGGATTCAAGTAAAACTTTTAAATTTCGATGAAGTGTCAGGTGAAACCGCTCAGATTCTGAGTCAGTATCTTTTTCATTGTATGAAGCAATAAAAATGTAACAATAAGAAGGGACTACATTGTTTCTGAAGAAAGTCATGCATAGTGAAAAACGCAACTGAATAAATCAAATTTAATACTTAAGTAAACTATTAAGATAGTTTCAAAAGTATGTCATGGATTGAACCCAGAAAAATATGGCAATATGTCCCGTGTTGGACCCAAAAAAATATGGAAAGCCTATCTATATGTGTTTCCTTACCAAGAACTTTATCAAATGACACAGAAAACATCTATATAACCCACAATCATAACAACAAGGAAAGCTAAATGGAGAGAAATGGAAGTGGACGAAAATGAACCCCTTCACCAGACGACTTGTTTTTATGTAAAGGAAAGTATACAGTATAGTAAACATTAAGCTTCGCATAGCGCCTTCATAATAACGTTATCTCAGTTTTATGATTTTTTAGCTTGACTACCTCTGCTTTCATTTACGTGCCTTGTTGTCTAGTTGAAAAGCGCGTACCTAGAATCCGAGACGTCCCAATATGGAATTCCGGTTGGAATACAGAATATTTCAGTCTGCCTTCAACCTAGCATTCACATATCAGTGATTTGAAGATTAGCCAGGACAAACACGTGGTTCAGGTTCCACATCAAACAGCAGGTCACATTTCCGCAGGAGGGTTACTGGGATTGACGTCCAACAGAAAGACTCGCACCAGGCCGTTGAACTATACGGAATTATTGTAGCTATTATGCATGCTATACATACCAGATCATCAGATGCTGGCGGTATGATACCAGTCGCAAAGAAACCCGGTTCAAAACACAATTTTTTTTTCGTGTACTGCACCATACAAAATTTTTCCTACTGGAAATGACGTCCTTGTGATGTTCACCTTGAACGAGCAAGTAATGTATGTGAATCTTTTCAGTTACTGAATGAATTTTTATCTCTGACGATGGAATGACTGGAGGAATGGCAGCCGATTCTTCTTGAACAGCGGAAACCAATAGTTCACACGGACATTCTCGCGCGTAGAGCTGTGTGGCTCGTCTCAAATCGCGCGGTTAGGAGAGTCCGTGTGAGGGGACCCTATTGAAGGCGGGTACACACTAGACCAGCCAAGAGCAACGAACCACAACCAACCGCTTTGTTGGCCGAAATTTGGTAAAGGCACGTGCACACAATGCCAATGTGGCCAAAGAACGACGGCCAACCGCTGCATTGGCCGAGATTTGCTCAGTGTATACGGGCGGAAAATCAGAGCCAATGAAGCGGATGGCCTTTGTTGCGGTTCGGTCTGCTGGCATTAAAATCAAAACTTCGTCGGTTGGCTGGCGCTGGGACCCCTCTCCTAGTGTGGACGCCGGGTCGAATGTTCGTTGATTCAGAAGCGAATTGTTGTGTCTCTAGAATGGGTGTGTATGTAAGTTACTCAGGATAGCTACAACCTATACTTAGTATGTTTTATTGACTTGATTAGTTCTTTACAGAAACTCTGGAATTTACAGTTTAAAATATAGCAATTGGCTGTTAAATTAAACAGTGAAACTAGTCCATAAAACACACTGAGTGCGGCTTGTGGCTGTCCTGAATAACTTATTTCAAATAGTCGCTGTTTCCCCTGCAGGAAATGCCTGCTCTCGCTAAGAATGCGTATTTATTATGTTTAAAAATACCAAATACTAGAGTGTAGAGTGGGATATGGAGAGAGCAGTGAAGCTGATAGAGTTTTCCCGTAAACGGGAATGTTTATGGGTCCCTACGAACTACGATTACAAAAACAAACTGAAAAGAAAAAATGGTTCAAATGGCTCTGAGCACTATGCGACTTAACTTCTGAGGTCATCAGTCGCCTAGAACTTAGAACTAATTAAACCTAACTAACCTAAGGACATCACACATATCCATGCCCGAGGCAGGATTCGAACCTGCGACCGTAGCGGTCGCTCGGCTCCAGACTGCAGCGCCTAGAACCGCACGGCCACTCCAGCCGGCAAACTAAAAAGACTAGACGCTTGGAGGGAAATAACTCAGCTATTAGAAAGTGACATGTGCTATGTGAACAAGAAAACAGAACCAACTGCGATTCCACATGGCCAAATCCCTTGGCCTCAGGACCTTCGTTTGGTGTGGATGAGAAGCTTAACACCGATGCACTGGCGCAACGACAGTTCGGCCGAGTCCAGACTCCGTCGTTCGTTGGCCTTCGTTTGCCCAAGGGGTACGTGCCCTTACAGAGGTTAGGGTCAGATCGGGATTCTGAGTAGACCAGTCCACTCCGGGAATTTTGTTATCCACAAATTATTGCCTCAGACTTGTTAAGACAGGTTGTACTGTCATGTTGAGACGAACAATCATTGTCTCCGAATGCTGTAAAATTTGTTCACTTTCTTCGGCGTTTATCGTTTTCTTAATTGGAATAACAGGACCACACCCCAATTACGAAAATTCTCCTATAACGTAACACCACCTCCGTAATTCACTGTCGGCGCTACACATGACGGCAGGTAATGTTCTCCACGCATTCATCAAACTCAAACCCTTCCAAGGACTTGTTGCATTTTATCGGGCGATTCGTCACTCCAGATCACTCGTTTCCAGTCATCGATTCCTTGGACCAACCCAAGCGTCGCATAACATCGGCTACAGATATATTTGGCGTATGAAGAGCTGTCCAACCATTCTATCGCGTCGTTTATAACACGAAATAGTTAATTGGAGTGCTGGTAGCATTATGAAACTCGAGAGCGTTTCCTTCCGCTTGTTTTACGCAGTTTTGTACAACCAGCTTCCGCAATGCTCAACGTCCCCTGTCCCTTAGTATATGTTGTCAGCCTGGTCTAGTTTCAGCCGTAAGTGGCCCTTCGCTTTTCCACGTCACAATCACGTAACTAACAGTCGGCTTGGGCACTTGTATAAGTGCTGAAATGTTCCTGCTGGATTTGTTACTCAGGTGAAATATAGTGGCTAGTAAATGTAATGACTCACTGCGCTCTCCTGATCAACTCATTCTGCGCTTACTGCTTCTCCACTGACGAGGTAGCCCTGCTATACTTCTTTCTTCCTGGCGGATCCGCCTTTCGTAACAACTAGAGGTCAGTTTCGCATTACTTTGTGGTGTCCAAATACTTCCCATTAGATGTTTTTTGTGGAAAACTAATAAAAAATGGAAGAACTGTAAGTTTAGGAATTGATAAAAATCAAACTTATGTTTCATGTCTACAGCACACACAGAAATTAGACTGATGAAGATGTGGTGAATACCATCTTTGTAGGTGGGAAAGGAGAGAGAATGTTCAGAACCACGCGCACCTAACGTTTAAAGAACAGTCACAAGGGAAAGTTATCGTGAATCCATGACCATGATGCCAGATTGTTGAGGGCTTCAGCCCTGTGAAGCTGACGTCAGATTTATTAGTCGTCTGGCAACTTTGCGTCTTGTCCGATACACACACACACACACACACACACGGTTCGTATACAGCATTTACAATGGTCATAAACAAATTACTAAATTACAATGTGGTCCCATCATTGCCATCAGATGTCACTCCAAACGCCAATTTAGTGTGGAACACATGACACCCATGCTTCCGAACAATCTTCCTGCCGTCCGCTGCGTACATCCCGTAAGTCATATGAAAACTTAACACTTTTCTCTGCAATTAATTCATATACCCCTGCGAAGTTGGGCCGGGTCGCTAGTGTTCTAATAAAACAAACATGCATGATATCTAAATGGTTCAAATGGCTCTAAGCACTATGGGACTTAAGATCTGAGATCATCAGTCCCCTAGACTTAGAACTACTTAAATCTAACTAACCTAGGGACATCACACACATCCATGCCCGAGGCAGGATTTGAACCTGCGACCGTAGTGGTCGAGCGGTTCCAGGCAGAAGCGCCTAGAAACGCTCGGCCACAGTGACCGGCAAACACAAAATATAAAATATTTTAAAGGAAGGTCATTAATATATATATATATATATATATATATATATATATATATATATATATATATATATATATATATATATATATAAGAAGAATTAAGGGCCTCAGACTGCCCCTTGTAGGACACCACATGTAATTAGTTCCCAGTTTGATGAAGTCTGTTGGCTTAATTCATGATCATTTCCTATACTGACACCACTCGTTTGCACATACGATTAGCAGCAAACTCCGCTTTTTGTCTCTCAGCGAACAAACTCACTTTTGTTGCCGAAGGTAAGCGGTATGCCCTATAACTTTGACCCTCTGCAATATCATTGGATGATTTTTCCGCATAAGGTTTCTTATCCTCAATTTGTTCCTCAAGACATCTCGAAGTATGTCGGTGTGATTTTGTTCCACCTATACCTACGACGACCGCACAGCCATCCACACATCCAACCATACTCAAACACGCACACACGAAGTCGGCAGAGTTTATAGTCTCTGAATTTGGTTCCTCTCTCATCCTTCACCATATTGTTCGATGGTTACGATGCTCCATATTCAAGCGTACGACAAGCCGTCGTGGCGATGATGAGGTGTCGATGTAGTGGCCTGTTGTTTCTGTGGCCACAACGCTGCCAGTGAGTCAGCCGAGCGTCACGCGACTGGACAGCTGCCCCGCAGGTGCCAACGGATTAACAGCTCAGCTCGCCTGCGTCATGACGATGGCGGGAGCCTTAGTCACCGTACGAAAACGCCCACAGTGTGTGGCCACCTCAGCAGCACTGCAAAATAACGTCAGAAAGGACTGAACCGAAGTTCAGCATGGATACTTCTAATGGAATTTTCCATCAACGTACACATAAACACTGAACACCCAGAGCGTTGCGACCACCGACCTACTATCGATATACTCCCATCCAGGCGACAGCAGCGTCGCCTGGCGAACAGTGACTGCTAGTCAGCAGACGCACGGTGCACGTAGTATTAGCGAGCGTGGTGTCCGTGTGTAGGATGGGGAAGGCGCGCCACCTATCTTTCACCGAGGACAGAGTGTGACGGCCCGGAGACTCGGCAAGAACATTTCGGAATGTGCTGAACTTGTAGGGTGTACGAGGACTGCTATGGTAAGGGTCTGGAGAAACCAAGGATAATGACCAGACGTCGTGGAGTCCAGACTCCCCTCATTAGAAATGTCGAACGTCGTAAGCTTGGCAGACTGGTAAAACAGGACAGGTGGCGAAATGTGGCGGATCTAACATCAGACTAATGCTGGGCAGCGTACAAGTGTGTCTGAACACAAAGTGCACCGAACACTACCCAGCGCCGGTCCTCGTAGCCGACAGCCCATGCATGTGCCGATGTTAACACCACGACATTGGCGACTACGACCGAAATGGGCACCTGACTATCGCCACAATAGCAGAGCGTTGCATGGCCTGATGAATCCCGATACCGTCTTCATCATGCCGAAGGGAGAGCGCGAATCCGTCGTCTTCCAGACAAACTGCTCCTAAATACTTGTTCTGCGGAATGGAGAAGAGCTGGCGGCTGCTCCATTATACTCTGGGACACATTCACTTGGGCACCGATCACTCCAGTGGACCTAGTGAAAGGCTTCATAACGACCAAGGAGTATCGTACGCTGCTTGCAGACCACGTACACCCCTTCACGACGATCATGTTTCCCGACGGGAGTGCCATTTTTCAAGAAGATAATGCGCCATGTCAAAAGGCCAGAAGTGTGATGGAGTGGTTCGAAGAACACAGTGGTGAGTTCCAATTGATGTGCTGCCTCCCTCCCCCCTCAACTCGCCAGATCTGAACTCGATCGACCTGGGATGTGATTGAACATGGCATTAAAGTTCATCGACCCCATTACTGGAATTTACGGGAACTAGGTGACTCACGAGTGCGATGTGCTGGCACCTCTCTACAGCGACCTACCAAGGCCTCATTGCTTCCATGCCACGACGCATCACCGCTGTTATCCGTGAGAAAGGTGGACATACCGACTATTAGATAGGTGGTCAGAATGTTCTGACAGATCAGTGAATACTTCAAATAACACATTTTGAGCCAAGTAGGGGACTGGTCCACCGCCTTATCGGACATGGGCCATGTTCTACGTGTATTTACAGAACTGGACGACGAACAAGTATGAGTTGGGAAATCGGGGCACCAGATGACGTAATACAGATATATTCCCAAATTGGAAATACAAGAAGATAGTAAGGACTGGTCCGCAAGATTTAAAAGGTAATTAGAGGTCTTCGATACCTTGTAGCTAATGATGACTAAGAAAAGTGTAACTGGGGCGAACAGGCATCACTGCAGACACGAGTGACGCCTGTAGATAACATTATGGAAGGAGAACGAAGCCCGAGAGCTGTACGACAGATTGGACCAGTAGTGGTACAGCAAGGAGAGGTGGCTACAGACCAGCCACAGAAGAACGAGAAGGATCAGTTAAATTTAAGACGCAGTCAAATGAAAACTTGACTCGTTGTAGCACTATCGCAGCAGATGAGGGAGAGAATGTTCGAAATATCGTGTCACAATTTGTACACGGAGACGCACAGTGATGCTGCGTGTGGTTCAAATGGCTCTGAGCATTATGGGACTTAACATCTGAGGTCATCAGTCCCCTAGAACTTAGAACTACTTAAACTTAACTAACCTAAGGACATCACACAACAACCATGCCTGAGGCAGGATTCGAATCTGCGACCATAGCGGTCGCGCGGTTACAGACTATAGCGCCTAGAACCGCTCGGCCACTCCGGCCGGCATGCTGCGTGTGATTTACACAGTAAAGTACAGCACGCCCTTCCCCTCCACCCTCCGCCCCACCATTTCTCGTAACTGAATTGTAACCAGTTTACTTTAACGTTGTCACAATTGGTTTCTTCCCCGCCGGTCGGTCTAAAGCTTGCGCAATAAGCAGCACATGACAATGCGCAACTGGGTAGGTTTTAATGCTTATCATAATGAGAATAGTAAAATATTAGGATGACAACTAATTTTCTTTTATTTGCCCAATCGCAAAATTAGTATAACGATTTCTAGAGCCATTCTATCGCTAAAATTCATAAAAATATTCCCGGTAATTGATTCTCGAACACCGCAAAAGTCACAAAATGCTTCACACGATTTTACCATCCGTATGAGATAAAACAAATAATGTTTCCCGAGGCAACTTTAACAGTTAATTCCGTCTCTATGCGGAGTTGCATTTCACTCACCAGTTCGCGTATTGGCACCTCGAAAACCGATCGTTGACTGCTTTGGGTTAAAACAACATCTCTCTCGTACGTCATCCGAGAAAAGTTTTTCAGCAAACTGTTCCTTATGTAGCCTTCATGAAATTAGATGTTATACACAGATTGAAATATTACTTCCTCGGAAACCAATCTTAGAGTAATCGTGAGCTGTCTTTAACAGTTTGGTGCCTGGCGTCTCAGGACGCGCCTGTGATGGTCTATTCTTTCAATCAATAAGGGCTAACTGTAAATAACACTTGTAATTAGCGTTTCCTGATGAATTGAGTGATATTTAAATTATTATTAACAAGTTCTCAGTGCAAGTAGCGTCATCAGTACGGTTGGCGCTGTATTCTAATATTCAAACAGTAAATACAAATAATAAAAGGTTCGCTTCTTGACGCCCACCGTTGTAGCTGAATCCCTACTGTCTGTCTCTGCTCCAGTACGAGACGGCTCTTCCTCGTTCTCAAGCTGAGAGACCATCTGGCGCGAATTTTGAAGAGACTGCCTTGTGATCCTACCTACCTGATAGCCTCCAGTAACAAAATCTTCCTATACTGTGCATTAAAACATACCGATAAAAATGCAACAAAGTGGGCAAGGATGTGGCATAAACACCCCAATGGACAAAGTAAGTAATCGGTTTGTTATTTCGAAAGTCAGCCCCATAATTGTTAATACATTTATCCCACTGCGAGAAAAGACAGTAAATGCCTTCCTGGAAATATGTTTGCGTTTGCCTGTGGAACCGTGATAATACCCAGGAGTGTATCTAAATGGTTCAAATGGCTCTGAGCACTGTGGGACTTAACATCTATGGTCATCAGTCCCCTAGAACTTAGAACTACTTAAAGCTAACTAAGCTAAGGGCATCACTCAACATCCAGTCATCACGAGGCAGAGAAAATCCCTGACCCCGCCGGGAATCGAACATGGGAACCCGTGCGTGGGAAGCGAGAACGCTACCGCACGACCACGAGCTGCGGACAGGAGTGTATCTCTTCGGCCTTTTGGAATCGACGGTCACGAATGTCTTTCGTCAGCTAGCCATCGGTTTTTAGACGTAAAAAACGTTCAAATAAACACCACGCCTTGGCTGCTCTCTGGTATTCGTATTCTTTGATAGTGGACTGTTGGTCAATTTCTTGCTTATAAAGTGTGTTTTGACTGGTTGACTAAGCAGGGAGATTTTGTGTACACTTTAGCTTCAAAAGTTAAATGTAAATGGTTTTTACCAACAGTCACAATTCTTTACTTTTCTTGCTAGAGTGTTCATTTAGCTTAACGCAACCTTCTTCTTGCATTCTGCAGCTATTGAAAAGGAGACCTTTGCTATAGAGGCACCGTATGTAATCCAAGTGGGTGACTGTGTTCGCCGAGAGACTGCATGGTGCAATTTCCAGTCGCGCAAACGGTGTTAACGGCTTCGCAGCAGTTTCCTCATTTCTGGAGAGTTGTCTCGTTGAGCGATGAATTCCTCCCGACCAACACAGAAAGTGGTTTCCACTTTGTTCACGCAGAAATTTATTGCAGGATGAAAGAGGTGCTGCATTTTTGTGCTGCCTGCATTATTAGGCGGGAGTATAAGCACAAGGACATGCCACACTGTGGGCCGGCGGTCGTTGACAACGCCGGCGCCGCGATTCCGGCTGTGGAAGAGCTCGTATGGAAGAACCGTCGGATCACCACATGTGCAATGTTGTCAGACTTGGTTGCGCGACCTTGTTGCCATGATGACAGACGCCTCGCCCAACGACTCACTGTGCTTTTGTTCACTGCGAGGTCTCCGTAGCTATTTTGCGAGCACCTATGTGTATCTGCGAAGCTCCGATTCTCCGCCAGAAGAAACTCAGTGACAACTCTGTGTTCAGAACGCACCTCCGTTGCAGACGCCTTTCTGAAGGCTACGTATGGCGCCGCCATCTTTCGGAACTTCATGAAAATGGAGGGGCTCAAGCGAGAATATTCCACGATGTTCCACAACAAATTCCGCACTTTTTAAACCGAAATCTTGCGACAAAACTGTACTGCATTACCTATTAAGGGCTCCTCGCAAGTTTACACACCCTCACGTTTGTTCTGCCTAAAAGATTGGTAAATCAGAAAAAACCTTTCTGTCCCATGGTACTTAGTTGTCCTATCGATTTTTTCGGGACAATCTATTGTTATATGCTCTTCTTCCTCTTCACACATGCAATCAGAGGTTTCTGTCAGTCCCAAAACGACTGGGATGGAATGTAATTCCTGCAATGGTTGTACAAGATCCTCATTGCGCCGTTTCTTCATATACCAATGATTTGTCGTGATCATAGAATTATTGCTGTATTATGGTTCCGTCTATCGTCGTTATCCTTCTCCATTCCTCGTCCCACCTAGCAGTATAACTTATTGTGGCCTGTTAGTCTAATATACAGCGAGCCAATCACAAACACGCGAAATTACACCACACGTGTTTATTCAAAGTGGTTCAAATGGCTCAGAGCACTATGGGACTTAACATCTGAGGTCATCAGTCCCCTAGAACTACTTAAACCCGACTAACCTATGGACATCACACACATCCATGCCCCAGGCTAGATTCGAACCTGCGACCGTAGTGGTCGCGCGGTTCCAGACTGAAGGGCCTAGAACCGCTCGCCCACTCCGACCGGCGGATCTCGCTGTGGCAGATCGTAATCTATTGAGAGACCTCCATACTGACCACTTCTCCGAATGTCCAGGGGGAAGTTGTTCCTTTGGAGCCATCCATTCTCCCAAATATACAAAATGAAGTGGCCCTAATTATCACCATTTCCTCAGCCGACTTCAAACATCACTTCGAAGTTACCGGTGTGTCCCACCTACCCAGTGTTCTGGGCACCCCTCCATACCTATATCCAGTTCCACCCGAGGGAGTAGTTTTTAATCAGTCAAGATTGAATATATTTCTTAGCTTTATCACAAACCAATTTATGTGAACTTGTTTGTCCTTCGAATATCGTACTTGGCGAAAGCCTTGTATACAACTGTGGGAAGATCTCTTAGTGAATGTTCATCCGTGGAGCTACTATCCGAAGAATCCCACACTCAGGCCGCCACCTATCCTAACCGCTAAAACACAAAATTGTCAGTATTGGTATCCTCTGGCATTCCTTTCCTGGGGAGGAGGATGTAGCGGTGTTGGGCATTCTTCGAGAATGTTCGTGTTTCGTATCCGCACGAGGAACCAGCGCAAGGCAGATGAACGCACAATCCTTCCGCCGCTGAGCATATCTTCGGGCGATGCAGTAGTACGAAACACAGTACTCAGGTAGAACTGGGGCAGACACTGGCTCTGTTTGGCGTGCATGCAAATGGCAATGTGTATTCTTTTTTAAAAATGAATATAGTGACCGGGTTAATCAACTATGGGGGATGCAAAACGAGTTACGGATTTAGAGGCTGCTACAGCGCAATTACGCTCAGAAATTCAGCAACTGAAAACAGATTCAGAAAGCAGAACGGACGTGGATGAAGTACATAGCAGCTCTCGGAATGCAGCCGATGAAAGCACAACGCGTTCTGCGATAGTTAAGAATTTTTATTTCACCCATGCAGTTTCAGTCTTTCGTGGGAAAACTCGTGAGGATGTTCACGTGTTTTCTAGTAAACCGGAAAATGCAGAAATGTTTTAGATAAAGTAACCGTGACAAAATTGAGAATTGAAGATGATTCACTCGATTTTGTTACGCGTGATATCACGTAATGGTTCAAATGACTCTGAGCACTATGGGACTTAACATCTGAGGTCATCAGTCCCCTAGAACTTAGAACTACTTAAACCTAACTAACCTAAGGACATCACACACATCCATGCCCGAGGCAGGATTCGAACCTGCGACCGTAGCAATCGCGCGGTTCCGGACTGAAGCGCCTAGAACCACTCGGCCACCGCGGCAGGCGATATCCCGTACAGTCGAGCAGCTATCTACTACGTTTATAAGCAGACACTGGTGTAAGGGTACAAGAGGAAGAACACGGCAAGAATTTACGGGGAACAACTCGTCAGCATGTGTATAGTGGACGGAGGATCTACTGAGCATATTCATGATCGTGTTAGGAAAGTTGACGCCAACACGTGTGAGCTCAGTGAGAATGATGCGCAAAATTGTTTGTAGCAGTACAAAGGCCATTAGATACGTTTTTGAACATATAGATTGAATCGGTCGTGCAGTAAGATTAGTACGTTTTGAGACTTTTGAAGAAGCCATACAAACAATAGTTCGATTTGTGGAAACATTACGAAGACCTCAAATGGACTGCAAACCAGATTGTTGTGTGTTCGAAGTTTTCTCAGGGACCAATTATCACTGGAATAGACAACAGGCTACAAATACTCGCAGATAGGAGATTCGGTGTTTCTTTGTGGAAGGAAAGGCCACACAGCGCAGAACTGTAGAGAAAGGAATGGAAAGAGGGACGGAAGAGAGGGACGACAGAGGGACGGTAGGGCCACGACTACATCCAACTCCACGAATGATAGTTCGGAAGGTCTGCTTGTTAACGCAATTTACCGTGGACAAAATGTCCGTTATCTAGTTGATATAGGGGCTCAAATTTCTCTGATTTGGTGTGACAGTTGAGAATCAGCTGCACCATTAAAGGGTTAAATGGCAACCAGGTGCACAATAACGGAGAAGTTGTGATAAACTTCGTGATAGGGCAAGATGAATATGAGACTAACGTGCAAGTGAAAAGAAGCCGAGAGGAACGCTACGAAGGTTTAGATATCCTATCAGGTAACTACGCTCAGATCGATGTACCAAAAGAGAAATCCGATTCGGTTATAATGATTATGACTGCAATGCCAACTCTGAGAGTCAGACCAAAGGAATGTCAGTGCCGCTAATGCGCAAACTGATTAGCGACACAAGTATACCTTTCCGAGTCGACGTACATTCGACTGAAAGTGAGCTCATTCTCCTTTGTCTAAGTGAAGATACCGAAATGCCACGGAAGTAAGTAGTTGTTAACAGAGCCATCTCTAGACGGTGACTTGCTAGACCAAAGGCATTGCTATGTAGCAACAATTGGCAGTGGAAAACTGCGTGTTCGAGTGAGCATTGCTAACATGAGTAACGGCAGAAGCCGACTTATCACGCAGAACTACTGAGGCAACAGTATCGAACATAGATCTACATGACGAGACAGAAGTCCCTACCGAGGAGAAGGACTTACAGGTGGTAAGTTATTGTCTTTAGAATGTCATTTTTTCTTTACTCGCCAGGATAGCCGAGGGCGCTAACGCGCTGCTTCCTGGACTCGGGTAGGCGCGCCGGCCACGGATGGAATCGGCCCGGCGGATTAACGACGACGGCCAGTGTGCCGGCCAGCCTGGATGGGGTTTTCAGGCGGTTTTCCACATCCTACTAGGTTAATACCGGGCTGGTCCCCACGTCCCGCCTCAGTTCCACGACTCGCAGACATTTGAAACACTTTCACACTATTTCACGATTTACACTAGACGCATACAGCTGGGGTACAATACTTCCGTCCCGGGGGGTATGGGGTGGCGGCAGGAAGGGCATCCGGCCACCCCTTACAATTAACCATGCCAAATCCGTACTTAACCCTGCCGGCCCTGCGCACAATGAGGGATAAAGGCAGTAGCAAAATAAATGGAAGAATGTCACTTCTTCTTTCCCCTGCAGATATTCTAGCTGTAGCATGCTACACTACTGATACAGGGGCGGAGGTGGAGCACGATAACAGCGAGGACACCCAGACGGTTGATTGTTACCGGTAACCACTTCAGACTATTTCTTTAAAGAATCGAACTGCCATGTAAAATTTGTTGAAAATAGTTGTGTGCCCTCTTTCTCAGCTAGTGCATGAATATAATTAAACATCACATAATGTGGGTAGTTTGCGTGCCATGAGTTATACTGCCTCCAGACATACACATAGCTTCTAACTTTAATATCTGAGTTGTGTTAAACTTTGAAAGTAACTTTACATGACTTAATGAAACTAGTGACCTGCCCTGGCTGCGGATGGTATCTAAGAATCTACAGCCGGGCAACTTGTCTAGTTTCAAAGTAATAAATTAACTGTACAAGTCTTCCTCGTGAATCAGTCTACCTGTTAGTAAAAACCATATGAAGACCCTACAGTAGTCTCTGATATTAGCCCTCACATACAGACAGAAAAACGCGGCGGAGGACTTTATAATATCTACGTTGTTGTTATTGTTACGATCTTGAGTCCGAAGACTGGTTTGATGCAGCTCTCCACGTTACTCTGTCCCCTGGGCAAGACTATTCACCTCCGGATAACTACTGCAACATTCATCCTTCAGAATGGATTTGTTGTAGATCGGTCTCCCTCTACGATTTCCCCCCCCCCCCCCCCCACCCTCCCAACACACATACCCACACTTCCCTCCAGTACTGAACTGGTGATTCCTTCACGTCTCAGAATGTCTCCACTCAACCAATCCCTTCTTTTAGTCAACGTTTGCCACAAATTTCTTGTCTCCCCAATTCTATTCACTACTTACGTTATCTACCCATTTAATCTTCAGCAGTCTTCTGTGGCACCACATTTTCGAAGCCTATATTCTCTTCTTGTCTAAACTGTTTATCGTACACGTTTCAGTTCCAAACGTGGCTATACTCCAAATACCTACAGAAAAGTCTTCCCAACACTTAAATCTATATTCAATGTTCACAAATGTTTCTTCTTCAGAAACGCTTTTCTTGTACACATTGTACATCCTCTCTACTTCAGCCATCGTCAGTTAACTGAACTATTACTTTTAGTCTCGTTTCTTAATCTAATTCCTTCAACATTGCCTGATTTAATTCTTCTGCATTTTTTGTTGACGTTCATCTTACATACTCCTTTCATGACACAGTCCATTTCGTTAAACTGCTCTTCCAAATCCTTTGTTGTCTCTGACAGTTCTATTTTTTTCTCCCTGAACTTAATTTGCACTACAAATTTTTCTTTGGTTTCCTTCACTGCTTGTTCATTGTACCGACAGAATAATATCGGGTGTAAGCTACAACCCTCTCTCACTCGCTTCTCAACTACTGCCT
Source organism: Schistocerca nitens (assembly GCF_023898315.1). NCBI lineage: Eukaryota > Metazoa > Arthropoda > Insecta > Orthoptera > Acrididae > Schistocerca > Schistocerca nitens. The sequence continues at coordinate 488,886,942 of NC_064622.1, forward strand.
CCCTTTCATGCCCCTCGACGCTTATAAGTGCCGTCTGTTTCTGTACAAGTTGTTAATAGTCTTTTTCTCCCTGTATTTTAACCCTTGTTACCTTCAGAATTTCAAAGAGAATATTCCAGTCAACATTGGGAAAAGCTTTCTACAAATGCTATAAACGTAGATTTACCTTTCCTTAATCTATCTTCCATGGTAAGTCGTAGGATCAGTATTGCCTCGGATGTTCTTACACTTCTCAGGAAAGGAAACTGAACATTTCTGAGGTGAGATTCTACCAGTTTTTCCATTCCTCTATACACAACTCGTGTTACTGTTTTGCATCCATGATTTATTTATCTGATAGTTCAATGATATTCAAATCTGTCAGCACATGCTCTCTTTAGAATTGGAATTATTTCATTCTTTTTTAAGTCTAACGGTAATTCGCCTGTCTCATGCTTCTTGTACACCAGATGGAAGAGTTTTGTTATGGCTGGCTCCCCCAAGCGTGTCAGTAGTTCTGACGGATGTCATGTACTCCCGGGGTCTTTTTCCGTCTTAGGTCTTCGAGTGGTCTGTAAAATATATGTATAGGTACTCAAAAACAAATTTTTGTTGCCCTTTGAAGCAGTTACGAGGGGCCTTCAATAAGTAAAGCAACACATTTTTTTCTGAAAGCGGGTTGATTTTATTTAGGATTCAAACACACCATATTATTTTCAACCATCTTGGCTACAAAACCCTGTCTTTCGACATAATCTCCGTTCAATACGACGGCCTTACACCGCCTTTCTGGAAGGCCTGTATGCCCTCATGGTACCACTCTACAGGTCGACGTCACAGCCAACGTCCTGCTGCATCAGTAACCCCCCCCCCCCCCCCCCCCCCCCCATGATCCACATACTGCTTCTCGCGGAGTGCACACTTCATTGAACCAAATACACTCCTGGAAATGGAAAAAAGAACACATTGACACCGGTGTGTCAGACCCACCATACTTGCTCCGGACACTGCGAGAGGGCTGTACAAGCAATGATCACACGCACGGCACAGCGGACACACCAGGAACCGCGGTGTTGGCCGTCGAATGGCGCTAGCTGCGCAGCATTTGTGCACCGCCGCCGTCAGTGGCAGCCAGTTTGCCATGGCATACGGAGCTCCATCGCAGTCTTTAACACTGGTAGCACGCCGCGACAGCGTGGACGTGAACCGTATGTGCAGTTGACGGACTTTGAGCGAGGGCGTATAGTGGGCATGCGGGAGGCCGGGTGGACGTACCGCCGAATTGCTCAACACGTGGGGCGTGAGGTCTCCACAGTACATCGATGTTGTCGCCAGTGGTCGGCGGAAGGTGCACGCGCCCGTCGACCTGGGACCGGACCGCAGCAACGCACGGATGCACGCCAAGACCGTAGGATCCTACGCAGTGCCGTAGGGGACCGCACCGCCACTTCCCAGCAAATTAGGGACACTGTTGCTCCTGGGGTATCGGCGAGGACCATTCGCAACCGTCTCCATGAAGCTGGGCTACGGTCCCGCACACCGTTAGGCCGTCTTCCGCTCACGCCCCAACATCGTTCGACCGAGCGAGGTGGCGCAGTGGTAAGACACTGGACTCGCATTCGGGAGGACGACGGTTCAATCCCGCGTCCGGCCATCCTGCTTTAGGTTTTCCGTGATTTCCCTAAATCACTCCAGGCAAATGCCGGGATGGTTCCTCTGAAAGGGCACGGCCGACTTCCTTCCCCATCCTTCCCTAATCCGATGAGACCGATGACCACGCTGTCTGGTCTCCTTCCCCAAAACCAACCAACCCAACATCGTTCAGCCCGCCTCCAGTGGTGTCGCGACAGGCGTGAATGGAGGGACGAATTGAGACGTGTCGTCTTCAGCGATGAGAGTCGCTTCTGCCTTGGTGCCAATGATGGTCGTATGCGTGTTTGGCGCCGTGCAAGTGAGCGCCACAATCAGGACTGCATACGACCGAGGCACACAGGGCCAACACCCGGCATCATGGTGTGGGGAGCGATCTCCTACACTGGCCGTACACCACTTGTGATCGTCGAGGGTACACTGAATAGTGCACGGTACATCCAAACCGTCATCGAACCCATCGTTCTACTATTCCTAGACCGGCAAGGGAACTTGCTGTTCCAACAGGACAATGCACGTCCGCATGTATCCCGTGCCACCCAACGTGCTCTACAAGGTGTAAGTCAACTACTCTGGCCAGCAAGATCTCCGGATCTGTCCCTCATTGAGCATGTTTGGGACTGGATGAAGCGTCGTCTCACGCGGTCTGCACGTCCAGCACGAACGCTGGTCCAACTGAGGCGCCAGGTGGAAATGGCATGGCAAGCTGTTCCACAGGACTACATCCAGCATCTCTACGATCGTCTCCATGGGAGAATAGCAGCCTGCATTGCTGCGAAAGGTGGATATACACTGTACTAGTGCCGACATTGTGCATGCTCTGTTGCCTGTGTCTATGTGCCTGTGGTTCTGTCAGTGTGATCATGTGATGTATCTGACCCCAGGAATGTGTCAATAAAGTTTCCCCTTCCTGGGACAATGAATTCACGGTGTTCTTATTTCAATTTCCAGGTGTGTAGATGCTCCTTCTGTTAGGCACCAAGGAACTCAGCGGGCACACACCTTTGAGTACCCCAACTGGAAGAGTGTGTAGGTTCTACCAACAGAGATGTCCATTTGTTCAGAGAGGTGTTTGTGATCCGTCGAACACATCGAATGAGAGTGTCCGCACGCTCCAACACTGCAGCTGTGTGCGGCCGGCCGTCGTACGGGAGATAGGACAGTTTTGTGTGACAATGTTGCGACGGTGACAGACGCCTCGCCCAACGACTCACCGTGCTTTTGTTCACTGCCAGGTCTCCGAAGACATTCTGAAAGCGTCTATGCATATCTGTGATATTCTGGTTTTCAGCCAAAAGAAACTCAATGACAGCTCTCTACTGCGAACGCACCTTCGTTGCAGAGAGCTTTTTGAAGGCTACGAATAGCGCTGCCATCTATAGGAACTTTATGAAACTATAGGGACTGAAGAGGGATTGGTCAACGATGTTCCTCAACCGAGAAAAAAAAATGTGTTGCATTTCTTATTGAACGCCCCTGGTAGATGGTATAATGGTCGCCCAATCGTTGATATTTCTATATTCGCACTATATCACTCCAATACACGAAGCTTGTTAGCACTTGATGTAGTAGTTGCTGCTGCTGTGGGCTGGTTCACTGCTGTATCTTGATGTTAATGTTGCCTCTATATGTATTCGCCTAGGGGTAAAAAGATGAGGTCCCGTGTTGTTGATGTGCTTGTTGATAAATAATGAACGACAGCATAAGTGAACTTCAACCATTTATTGGCATGGTAGCCATCTTAACTCCGCTGACCACACAAAGACGTTGTCACAGAACAGAGTAACACTTCTTTCACAACATCTTTGCATTGTTTTTCCACATAAGTAAATAACATACACACTTTACAAAAGTTCTATCAAGACTGAGCTGACGTGGATTCTTGCTGCTTGTATTTATAGCCTCGTCAAAGAACTACTAAGAAGAGATGTGCTTTATAAGTCAGGCATCCATCTGTTATCGTAATTTGTGCAAAAAAGTGATTAATTTACATCGAGTGACGTAATTTAACAGGTTATTAAAATGACAGACAGATTTGTCAACTTGTCAGAACAATTCTTTCTTGCAAAAAGGCCGTTTTTCAAAGGTACAACTATTGACTTCTCTCATTTGCATACATAAGTAAATAACGTGAATTTTTAAAAATTACAGTGGTTCTCGTTTAAAATGGATGTGTTTACGTGAATAGTGAGTGAAAACAGTCCTAGTGAATAAATAGTTTTCACTGGGTAATTTTTATTTAAGGAGATCCAAAATACGTAAGTTCACCAATATTATTCGTATTTCATATTAATTATTTCAATTGAATATAGTGTTTTTACATAATGACATCTGCTGTATCAGTGTTCAAGTGATGTTAAATTTTGTGTGGGTCAGTTATTAATTATATTTTAATGGGTTGACTGATTATGTAGACATGTTATGCAATCATTGCTAACATACACAGTTACTTTTCTATTATCATAATTGCTAGTTAAACTGGAGGGTATCGCATACTTAGTCATAATAAAGCCTTTGACAGGTTCCGTTACAATGGGCAACCAGTTGCAGCGGTCGGGCGACCGGTTTAAGTCTTTTACTAATGTCGATTTCTGTGCTCATCTAAACAAGTTTTTTTCCAGAACTGTAGATGGATCTTGAGGTGTGCAACGTTCAGCCAGCAGGCAGCGCTATTGCTTCTCGCCACACTCGCGACGACCATCTGCTTCATCCTAGAGGAGAGGGAGGGAGCCCCACTCCCTTGCGTCGGTCTCACTGCAAGGCTCTCCCCCTGTCACTCTCATTGCCGGCGACTGGCTCTTCTCTTGGCGTTATGTTCGATTCTCCACTTGTGTACTCCTCCTTTCCACTCGGTGCGCTGCCCATCAGCAGCTACGAGGACCCGCACTGTTTATACAAAGCTTTTTCTGGATCACACAGTGTGCGATTTGCAGGGGGGGGATGGGGGGATTTCCCCCCTCTGCATCAGACCATCCCCTCCTTTGGCTTTAGTTTATGCATCCCAACCTGTGATGTTTATTTCCCACACACTGGAGTAAAACTTTACATATAATTAAAATTTGTGGAGCCGAACACTGAAAGTTTTTAATACAGTCGTACTATTAATACTATTAATATGTTCGCTTATTAATTTTGAAAAAGTGTTATGTAGTAGTTAAGCATTTCAAAACATTTAGAACTAAATCATCATTCTAATGTTGTCATTGTTGCTTTCGTCTAAGGTGCGTCATCCGTTTACTTGCGAGCTTGCGAGGGGAGTAGTGTGGCAGTCATACCGCAGCAGTCGTACCGCACATTTGGGTGAGCTGGGGGCTGAAAGTCCCATCCCGGGCCCTGACACACGGTGGTGACCGGCCCGGTACCTGTGCGAACATTTACCGTTAGGCCATCTTTGGGCAACGGTATGGTGCGGACTTATGCGCCTGGGACGAAAGCACACATTACTAAATAACGCACCATCGTCTGCTTCTAGTTCATAGGATACTATTTCGTGGAGCTTATTTAAATACTCTTCTCTTCCACCATCATTTTCTTTTCCTTTGGTTTTCATTTCCGTTGTTAGCTGCATGTGCAAGTACCAAGTAAGCCGCCGGTGCGATACTTTATCGTCCTTTATACTGCAAGACTGACACACGTGTGGCACAAATTCTGTTGCTTTGGTATAAATTAACCTGCCGCATGCAACATACATCGCAAGATGTTGCCTGTGGTAGCATGCCACAAGACGACGCACGCCACATTTCCGTAGCATGCCACAATGTTGCAAGACGTCGCCCCAGCGTAAACGAGGCTTTAGAGCCAGGTCTGTATTGTATGGTGGATGTGATCCAAACATTGTGGAAAACTGTGAAGAGGTGTCATCCTGCAGCAAGATAACACTCGCCCACATTCTGCCAAACGGACAGCCGACGCAATAAAGGAGTTGAGATTCGAAGTGCTGGAACATCCACCATACAGTACAGACCTGGCTCCAAGTGATTTTCACATGTTGGACCCTTAACGGAAGCACTACAGGGAAGAAGATTTGAAAGTGATGAAGACGTCATTGCTGCGGTGCAAAATTGGTTACAGATGCAGCCGAAAAACGTATTTTCTGATGAAATAAAAAATAAATAAAAAAAACTCGTAAAACGTCGGGAAAACTGCACTGAAGTCCAAGGAGGTTACGTAGAAAAATAACGCATGTTTCAGTTTTCTATCATCAGAATAAGTGCAGCTTTTCACAAATGTGCCTTTACTTTTTGAATTCCCGTCGTATACCTGTATATAGACGATTTTGTAAATAAGCTTTACCTACAATGTACTTTTAAAGATATAACAAGGGATGGCTTTTCTGATAGTGCATAGGCGTGAATAGTGAGTTTCAGCATTAACATCTATTTATAAATAACTGTTTAACCATGGGTAATGCCACGGTCCAAGCTAGTAACATATGTAATTATACTAACTCCCTAAGACATCCCCCCCCCCCCCCACTGGTAAAAGCACAAATCGCACACTGGGATCACAGCATTCTACCCGCACGCTGCGAGCCATGCAAAGGATGGAACGCGGCTGGGCGGATGGGAATGGAACTGCATCGCCATTCTCTTCACACCTGATGCGCAGTGCCGCAGCGCACCGTAGGAGCCGAGATGCCAATGAGTAGGTAGAATTTTTGCACTGGGGTGGGTGTAGGCGTGCCGTTGCTGCCTGCACTGACCCGTTTACTGCCGTGTCAGCGTTCTTCACAAGTGCCGATGATCTCCGCAGGGGTGCCCCGTACTCGACAGCAGACACACTCCGTGCCATAACTGAAGCCTGCACCAGGCGCGGATCGGTACCCCATATCCTTTTCTCTTTTACATGTGAAACGCGCGTCAGTGTGTACAACTGTCTGGCGTCATTTGGCACTGGGTGGTCATTTCTGTAAATATTGTAAAGTGCTGGGGCTGGGACGTTTCCTTGTGGCAAGCTGCTATTCAGTCTCCTCCTGTTAATATTCTTCCTGAAGAGACTAAGAAGCTCGTGCAGTGGAGGATGCTGCCAACCAAGCATGGGTTCCCTTCAGATCGTACAGTCTAATCAGCAGCTTTCGGTAACTGACTGTGTCACGGTGATGAAGGCCACGCAAATTATCTTATTTCGTTCAAATCCTCCTTCGGTGTGTTGCGCCATGCTTAGTACATGATTACCAAGGTAGGAAGCCTCTATCGTTGTGAATGTACTTCTAATATGATCGCAATCCAATAGGGTGTGGCGCGTTGCACGGAATTTATGATAGAGGAGTGACAAAAGTCGGAAACTTGTTGGGTATAATATGGTTTCTTGCCTCATGGTTACTTCGGATATAGACTCGCTTACCAAGCCCTAGCATCCGCGTCCCTACCGCAGGTGGTGCACGAGGCACACCCCGAGTTCCTAAGACAAGGAACGACCAGTCGTCGGCATTCGGTCTCCAATCTCCGAACTTAAAAAAAAAAAAAAAAAAAAAAAACTCACCTCTCCCCCCAGACACGGACAGTGAACCAGCAACACGTGCGTACCTGAACGCGGTACGTCACAATCCGGCGTGAGTGATCCTTGACTACGAACTGGGTTTGCCGTTGCAATCCGGCCGATCCAATGTACTCTAACGATCAGGCAAATCTTCATTGTACTATAGATTGGCGCTCGTCATTTATTGAATGTCACTTAGTTGCCATGCCAACGGATTAGAACAAGATCATGGCGACTGGATACATAAAGTGCGTGAAAAGACCAGTTGGACTGTTGAATCACAGCAAATTTTTATGTGCACTTGAGTACGTGGAATTTCAAGTACGAGGATGATATATTTCTCTAGATAGTGTTTGATTCCAGGCCTATGGTGTCTACGTATAAGAGTGAATGCATACATAGCGATTGGAAATTGGAAACTTGTGGTAAGTTCCTATGGGACCAAACTGCTGAGGTCATTGGTCTCTAGGCCTACACACTATTTAATCTAACTTAAAATAACTTACACTAAGAACAACACACACGCCCACGGCCGAGGGAGGACTCGAACCTACAACAGGGGAAGCCACGCGAACCGTAGCAAAGCGCCCATGACCGCGCAGCTACCCCGCGCGGCACGTAGTGATTCAAGCCTAAAGTACAGACCACTTTTAACGGAAATAGTACGTCCGATCATTTTCGAATGAAATGCATCTTAGGCAAATCAATGAAGGTGAACAGAATTGTGGAGTGCACCTTTCCTGGAAGATGTTGTAAAGGGAGAAAACGATGTTAGTTTTTAAAAATTTTAAATGGGAACATGAGAAACAATGTATCATTGCTAAGAGCTCTCAAACCGAACAGTTTTGTCTAGTTTTTTGTTTCCTAGCAGTTTTTGACAACCATGGACAACGAGTGATGGATGCAGAGACGTACTGAACCGTTTGAGGATAAATATTAATGATGAGAAGAATATTTGCAAATCCTCATTCGTGTGCACATCGTTGGGTTTGACTGTTAGTGAAAAGTGAGCGCTGATTCGAAAATTTACTTTGCATCCGACAATATTTTACACGGACGGATGCATGGAAGTTAACAATAAACGCAGCTGCTTTCGCGAAGACAAGCAAATGTATCAACAGAGAAGGTTATACAAGCAGTATTATAACTTACTTGGCGTTGGAAGACAAAGAATTCATTCTTCCTGAACATCAAAGGACGCCTAAAAGTGGAGCACACGCACAAGACGCGAGCAATGACGGCAGCAGTACAGAAGAAACAGCAGAAATAGAACACACACGTAGAAGTCAACCTACTGCAGTTTATATGTCAGTAAATGGAAATCCCAATAGAAAATCATAACGAATTCTTACGTCCTGGAAATGCTTGGAACGTTTTTATTCTGTCAATTGAATTAAATGTATCGGAGAACTTTAAGATAACAACGCCTTTTTGTATAAAACGATTTTAAGGTTAAAACGCACAATGCTTTTATGTGCAGTATATGATATACACCTCCCTAAAGATTTAAGAAATTTTAATTTTGGTTTTAACGGTGTAAGAACGCTACTAAGGAATGCATACACATATGTTCTAAATGGAATGAAGCATCACTACATAGTATTTTAATCAGCAGTATTATATTTTCACTTTATCACTTATTTGTGGACTTCAACGTAAGGTTTTGAAACAGCTATCAAATATTAGTGTTTTAATATACGGTTTTAAATTGTCATAGATTTTACTTAAAAACCCGGGTTGTACTTTATGCGCATTTATATGTTAATAATTAAATTCGAAGATCTGTTTTAAAACTTCTAAATTACCTCGCAGTATGCATTCACAAAGTTGTGACTGAATCAGAGAAAATCTTTGTGAAATATTTAGGTATGGGGATTAATACCAACTCAGAAATTATTTTTATTTAACTATTCTTTTAAATAATTCAAACTAATACAATACATATATTTTGTAATGTTATACCTGATTAGCTTTACTTTCATGTAAGTCAATAAAGCTGCAAATACACTCCTGGAAATTGAAATAAGAACACCGTGAATTCATTGTCCCAGGAAGGGGAAACTTTATTGACACATTCCTGGGGTCAGATACATCACATGATCACACTGACAGAACCACAGGCACATAGACACAGGCAACAGAGCATGCACAATGTCGGCACTAGTACAGTGTATATCCACCTTTCGCAGCAATGCAGGCTGCTATTCTCCCATGGAGACGATCGTAGAGATGCTGGATGTAGTCCTGTGGAACGGCTTGCCATGCCATTTCCACCTGGCGCCTCAGTTGGACCAGCGTTCGTGCTGGACGTGCAGACCGCGTGAGACGACGCTTCATCCAGTCCCAAACATGCTCAATGGGGGACAGATCCGGAGATCTTGCTGGCCAGGGTAGTTGACTTACACGTTCTAGAGCACGTTGGGTGGCACGGGATACATGCGGACGTGCATTGTCCTGTTGGAACAGCAAGTTCCCTTGCCGGTCTAGGAATGGTAGAACGATGGGTTCGATGACGGTTTGGATGTACCGTGCACTATTCAGTGTCCCCTCGACGATCACCAGTGGTGTACGGCCAGTGTAGGAGATCGCTCCCCACACCATGATGCCGGGTGTTGGCCCTGTGTGCCTCGGTCGTATGCAGTCCTGATTGTGGCGCTCACCTGCACGGCGCCAAACACGCATACGACCATCATTGGCACCAAGGCAGAAGCGACTCTCATCGCTGAAGACGACACGTCTCCATTCGTCCCTCCATTCACGCCTGCCGCGACACCACTGGAGGCGGGCTGCACGATGTTGGGGCGTGAGCGGAAGACGGCCTAACGGTGTGCGGGACCGTAGCCCAGCTTCATGGAGACGGTTGCGAATGGTCCTCGCCGATACCCCAGGAGCAACAGTGTCCCTAATTTGCTGGGAAGTGGCGGTGCGGTCCCCTACGGCACTGCGTAGGATCCTACGGTCTTGGCGTGCATCCGTGCGTCGCTGCGGTCCGGTCCCAGGTCGACGGGCACGTGCACCTTCCGCCGACCACTGGCGACAACATCGATGTACTGTGGAGACCTCACGCCCCACGTGTTGAGCAATTCGGCGGTACGTCCAGCCGGCCTCCCGCATGCCCACTATACGCCCTCGCTCAAAGTCCGTCAACTGCACATACGGTTCACGTCCACGCTGTCGCGGCATGCTACCAGTGTTAAAGACTGCGATGGAGCTCCGTATGCCACGGCAAACTGGCTGACACTGACGGCGGCGGTGCACAAATGCTGCGCAGCTAGCGCCATTCGACGGCCAACACCGCGGTTCCTGGTGTGTCCGCTGTGCCGTGCGTGTGATCATTGCTTGTACAGCCCTCTCGCAGTGTCCGGAGCAAGTATGGTGGGTCTGACACACCGGTGTCAATGTGTTCTTTTTTCCATTTCCAGGAGTGTATAATACTAAGAATAGAGGACAAACAGGTCCACACATCCTCCACCACCTCACCGTTCGTTAAAAATGAATAATCTGTAGCGATTGGCCAAATTTCCAAAAATATGTAGTAGTACGCAGTGACAAAAAGTTTGGGAACCTCGGCCCCAGGTGTTCAGCCACATTTATCAGAAAGGTTTCCTTTATTTTATTACTGTACACTCTTACAGTGCGGAGAATAAGTATTTTAGCTATTTTATCTTAAGTACAAATATTTCGTGTACCTGATCATCGTGAGTGCGCGTAAAATATAGTATACTGTTTATAATTTTTGTAACGACAGAGAGCGATAGAGAGTAGGGGAGGAAGGGGGGTGGGTGGTGGCAGGAGAGCGGTGAATTTCGGATGCCCTAGGTAAGCACTATTTAGCCACAAGAATTACGCAAGGAAGTGACAATTATTTTGCGTCGTTTTTCTTTAGGTGGTAATTGTCTGAGCACAAGGAATAGCGTCGCATTTGCATGAAGTCTTCTGTGAAGTGTATATTCCGCCCACACCGGTAGGAAGAAGGGCGTAAGACAGACAGACTTGAGAGATACGTTGATGTGACGTCAGATGTCACGCAACGATTGACGTCAGCCAGTTATCACGTACTGTGTATGGACTGGAGCCTGGATGCGAACGCGAAGGCAGGCGGTGATGAAGCCACCACTGGCCAGTCTACTGCTGCGGCTCCGCCTCTTGTCTTTGGCTGGGATTCGCACCGCATCACACTTAAGCAGCGTGTAACACCATAGCTCTAATACTCTACTGATTTATTTTGCCTTTTGTTCTATTTAATGTTACATCGTTGAGCTTCTGTAAGTGTGTTTGATTGAATCGATAACACAAAATTGTATACTCCTTTCTTTGTACAAACTTTGATGTCTTCTAATATGAGCAAATTATATGTTTTGTGTTTGTCATATAATCTCTTTGGTTATCTTTAAAATTAAACAATTTTATTTAAATAATTTAGTGCAGAACTACCAATATATGCAAATGTTTTGTTTTATTTAAAATGATTGTTTGCGGTTATGTAAACTGCTGACCTTCACTTAGGGTTCTTAGTTATTTTGTATGTAAAAGGTGTTGTGGTTCCCCTCGGGCACGGAGCTGAGTAGCGCGCGCAAATTGTGGTTGGCCTAGGAAAAAAAGGTGGAACTAAGAGTCAGTCGGGGACGAGCTACCAAACTGTCAACTGCTCATGTAAAAGGTGCATATTGTGTTGGTGCCGAGAGAGGCTTTCCGTGCCACTACCCAATGCCTCGGATGGATGGATAAAGAGCTGGAGCTATTCTGGAATTGATGTCTATCATCGCCACCAAGAAATGACACATTCCGACAATTCTACCTACAAATCCACCTACCAACATGCAGTTGCCACCACATTGCGCAATCACTGTAAAGGAACGTTACAGTAATGTACAGTGAAGGATCAGCTCACTGGATGTTTACTGTACTCAAATACAAGGTAAATTTTAACTGAACTTTTGTACCTACCGTGATTTATCCTCAGTCACATAGGGTCCCTCCCACGCTTAAGTGCTTACAGAGTGTCCTTTATTGAAAGAAAAAGTTAATGTGGCAAGAGAGTGAGCTTAAGTACGTGATGCTTGTAGAAAATAAATTTTCTATTAAAATTGCATATTAATATATTGTTGGCAAATTCGAAATTAAAAGTTCTTAAATCTGAGGATGGTAAAGTTTTGCTTAGTAAATGATCACATTGCTGCTTGTTGCAAATTGCAAAAGGTGAGTCAGTTTCTTACAGATACGTCAAGTTGTGTTCTACTGCAGTAAGAGCTGAGAACATATACCTTGTTTCTTTTGTGTATTAAAAGTGTGTTTAGTCTGCTCTGCTACAGTGATCAAGATTAAGGGCCCCCTCTTCACTGAAAGTAGTTCAAATACACAAAGTTACTTAATTATAGCAAATTTCAATTACTTTTGCTACTCAAGTCAAATACTGTACAAAATTGGGTTCCTCTTGTGTATTAAAAGTGCATATTAATGTTGTAACAGGATTCATACTTTGCCTATTGTGCTCATGCTACATAACGGTTAATAGAAAGACAACTATGTATGAAAACAGTAACTTCGTTATTCAAAAGACAGTGAGAAGTAATCTGTTATTGAATTCCATTTAACTTTCATTCTACACTCCTGGAAATTGAAATAAGAACACCGTGAATTCATTGTCCCAGGAAGGGGAAACTTTATTGACACATTCCTGGGGTCAGATACATCACATGATCACACTGACAGAACCACAGGCACATAGACACAGGCAACAGAGCATGCACAATGTCGGCACTAGTACAGTGTATATCCACCTTTCGCAGCAATGCAGGCTGCTATTCTCCCATGGAGACGATCGTAGAGATGCTGGATGTAGTCCTGTGGAACGGCTTGCCATGCCATTTCCACCTGGCGCCTCAGTTGGACCAGCGTTCGTGCTGGACGTGCAGACCGCGTGAGACGACGCTTCATCCAGTCCCAAACATGCTCAATGGGGGACAGATCCGGAGATCTTGCTGGCCAGGGTAGTTGACTTACACCTTCTAGAGCACGTTGGGTGGCACGGGATACATGCGGACGTGCATTGTCCTGTTGGAACAGCAAGTTCCCTTGCCGGTCTAGGAATGGTAGAACGATGGGTTCGATGACGGTTTGGATGTACCGTGCACTATTCAGTGTCCCCTCGACGATCACCAGTGGTGTACGGCCAGTGTAGGAGATCGCTCCCCACACCATGATGCCGGGTGTTGGCCCTGTGTGCCTCGGTCGTATGCAGTCCTGATTGTGGCGCTCACCTGCACGGCGCCAAACACGCATACGACCATCATTGGCACCAAGGCAGAAGCGACTCTCATCGCTGAAGACGACACGTCTCCATTCGTCCCTCCATTCACGCCTGCCGCGACACCACAGGAGGCGGGCTGCACGATGTTGGGGCGTGAGCGGAAGACGGCCTAACGGTGTGCGGGACCGTAGCCCAGCTTCATGGAGACGGTTGCGAATGGTCCTCGCCGATACCCCAGGAGCAACAGTGTCCCTAATTTGCTGGGAAGTGGCGGTGCGGTCCCCTACGGCAGTGCGTAGGATCCTACGGTCTTGGCGTGCATCCGTGCATCGCTGCGGTCCGGTACCAGGTCGACGGGCACCTGCACCTTCCGCCGACCACTGCCGACAACATCGATGTACTGTGGAGACCTCACGCCCCACGAGTTGAGCAATTCGGCGGTACGTCCACCCGGCCTCCCGCATGCCCACTATACGCCCTCGCTCAAAGTTCGTCAACTGCACATACGGTTCACGTCCACGCTGTCGCGGCATGCTACCAGTGTTAAAGACTGCGATGGAGCTCCGTATGCCGCGGCAAACTGGCTGACACTGACGGCGGCGGTGCACAAATGCTGCGCAGCTAGCGCCATTCGACGGCCAACACCGCGGTTCCTGGTGTGTCCGCTGTGCCGTGCGTGTGATCATTGCTTGTACAGCCCTCTCGCAGTGCCCGGAGCAAGTATGGTGGGTCTGACACACCGGTGTCAATGTGTTCTTTTTTTCCATTTCCAGGAGTGTAAGTAGAAAAGTATTTAGCTGAGAGAGACTTAACCTGTGACCAGTTCATAATTTTGCAATGAACTACATTTAAAATTTTACGTCAGCTAGAAAAATGTTTTAAAAGTAATACTGAACTTTTGTCCAATTTGTGATTCTACAGTATATATTAATAGTAATGTTATAACCCCCCCCCCCCCTTGGGCCTTGCCGTTGGTGGGGAGGGTTGCGTGCCTCAACGATACAGGTAGCCGTACCGTAGGTGCAGCCACAACGGAGGGGTATCTGTTGAGAGGCCAGACAAACGTGTGGTTCCTGAAGAGGGGCAGCAGCCTTTTCAGTAGTTGCAGGGGCAACAGTTTGGATGATTGCCTGATCTGGCATTGTGACACTAACCAAAATGGCCTTGCTGTTCTGGTACTGCGAACGGCTGAAAGTAAGGGGAAACTACAGCCGTAATTTTTCCCGAGGGCATGCAGCTTTAATGTATGATTAAATGATGATGGCGTCCTCTTGGGTAAAATATTCCGGAGGTAAAATTTTCCCCCATTCGGATCTCCGGGCGGGGATTACTCAAGAGGACGTTGTTATCAGGAGAAAGAAAACTGGCGTTCTACGGATCGGAGCGTGGTATGTCAGATCCCTTAATAGGGCAGGTAGGTTAGAAAATTTAAAAAGGGAAATTGATAGGTTAAAGTTAGATATAGTGGGAATTAGTGAAGTACGGTGGCAGGAGGAACAAGACTTTTGGTCAGAAGACTACAGGGTTATAAGTACAAAATCAAAAAGGGGTAATGCAGCAGTAGGTTTAATAATGAATAAAAAAATAGGAGTACGGTTTAGCTACTACCAACAGCATAGTGAACGCATTATTGTCGCCAAGATAGACACGAAGCCCACGCCTACTACATTAGTACAAGTTTATATGCCAACTAGCTCTGCAGATGATGAAGAAATTGATGAAATGTATGATGAGATAAAAGAAACTATTCAGGTAGTGAAGGGAGACGAAAATTTAATAGTCATAGGTGACTGGAATTCAAGAGTGGGAAAAGGGAGAGAAGGAAACATAGTAGGCGAATATGAATTGGAGCTAAGAAATGAAAGAGGAAGCCGCCTGGTAGAATTTTGCGCAGAGCATAACTTAATCGTAGCTAACACTTGGTTTAAGAATCATGAAAGAAGGTTGTATACATGGAAGAACCCTGGCGATACTAAAAGATATCAGATAGATTATATAATGGTAAGACAGAGATTTAGGAACCAGGTTTTAAATTGTAAGACATTTCCGGGGGCAGATGTGGACTCTGACCACAATCTATCTAGATTAAAACTGAAGAAACTGCAAAAAAGTGGGGATTTAAGGAGATGGGACCTGGATAAACTGAAAGAACCAGAGGTAGTACAGAGTTTCAGGGAGAGCATAAGGGAACAATTGACAGGAATGGGAGAAAGAAATACAGTAGAAGAAGAATGGGTAGCTTTGAGGGATGAAATAGTGAAGGCAGCAGAGGATCAAATAGGTAAAAAGACAACGGCTACTAGAAACCATTGGGTAACAGAAGAAATATTGAATTTAATTGATGAAAGGAGAAAATATAAAAATGCAGTAAATGAAGCAGGCAAAAAGGAATACAAACGTCTCAAAAATGAGATCGACAGGAAGTGCAAAATGGCTAAGCAGGGATGGCTAGAGGACAAATGTAAGGATATAGATGCATATATCACTAGAGGTAAGATAGATACTGCCTACAGGAAAATTAAAGAGACCTTTGGAGAAAAGAGAACCTCTTGTATGAATATCAAGAGCGTTGATGGAAACCCAGTTCTAAGCAAAGAAGGGAAAGCAGAAAGGTGAAAGGAGTATATAGAGGGTCTATACAAGGGCGATGTACTTGAGGACAAATTATGGAAATGGAAGAGGATGTAGATGAAGACGAAATGGGAGATATGATACTGCGTGAAGAGTTTGACAGAGCAGTGAAAGACCTGAGTCGAAACAAGGCCCCGGGAGTAGACAACATTCCATTAGAACTACTGATGGCCTTGGGAGAGCCAGTCATGACAAAACTCTACCATCTGGTGAGCAAGATGTATGAGACAGGCGAAATACCCTCAGATTTCAAGAAGAATATAATAATTCCAATCCCAAAGAAAGCAGGTGTTGACAGATGTGAAAATTACCGAACTATCAGTTTAATAAGTCACGGCTGCAAAATACTAACGCGAATTCTTTACAGACGAATGGAAAAACTGGTAGAAGCCGATCTCGGGGAAGATCAGTTTGGATTCCGTAGAAATGTTGGAACACGTGAGGCAATACTGACCCTACAACTTATCTTAGAAGAAAGATTAAGGAAAGGAAAACCTACGTTTCTAGCATTTGTAGACTTAGAGAAAGCTTTTCACAATGTTGATTGGAATACTCTCTTTCAAATTCTGAAGGTGGCAGGGGTAAAATACAGGAAGCGAAAGGCTATTTACAATTTGTACAGAAAGCAGATGGCAGTTATAAGAGTCGACGGGTATGAAAGGGAAGCAATGGTCGGGAAGGGAGTGAGACAGGGTTGTAGCCTATCCCCAATGTTATTCAATCTGTATATTGAGCAAGCAATAAAGGAAAAAAAAAGAAAAGTTCGGAGTAGGTATTAAAATCCATGGAGAAGAAACAAAAATTTTGAGGTTCGCCGATGACTTTGTAATTCTGTCAGAGACAGCAAAGGACTTGGAAAAGCAGTTGAACGGAATGGACAGTGTCTTGAAAGGAGGGTATAAGATGAACATCGACAAAAGCAAAACGAGGATAATGGAATGTGGTCGATTTAAGTCGGATGATGCTGAGGGAATTAGATTAGGAAATGGAGTTTTGCTATTTGCTGAGCAAAATAACTGATGGAGGTCGAAGTACAGAGGATATAAAATGTAGACTGGCAATGGCAAGGAAAGCGTTTCTGAAGAAGAAAAATTTGTTAACATCGAGTATAGGTTTAAATGTCAGGAAGTCGTTTCTTAAGGCATTTGTATGGAGTGTAGCCATGTATGAAAGTGAAACGTGGACGATAAATAGTTTAGACAAGAAGAGAATAGAAGCTCTCGAAATGTGGTGCTACAGAAGAATGCTGAAGATTAGATGGGTAGATCACATAACTAATTAGGAGGTATTGAATAGAATTGGGGAGAAGAGGAGCTTGTGGCACAACTCGACTAGACGAAGGGATCGGTTGGTATGACATGTTCTTAGGCATCGAGGGATCACCAATTTAGTATTGGAGGGCAGCGTGGAGGGTAAGAATCGTAGAGGGAGACCAAGAGATGAATACACTACGCAGATTCAGATGGATGTAGGTTGCAGTAGGTACTGGGAGATGAAGCTTCCACAGGATAGAGTAGCATGGAGAGCTGCATGAAACCAGTCTCAGGACTGAAGTCCACAACAACAACAACAACAATGTTATAAAGACCATTCAGTTTGAATAAGCCCTGAAAGTAATAGTGTGTATTGTTATCTGTTATGCAAACAGTTTGTTCTACTCTGTCAACTCCAGATTTAACGTTAACATATGCAGGTGTCAGAATTCATTGTACTCGCGTGTGGCAAAATGTAGGTTGTGTTTGTCCGTTGAAGTTACTCATACCTACTTTCTTAAACAAGAATGTTGATCATTCTCTTGCCTAATAAGGCTGGCGACCGTTTTTGTTTATTCTTTAAACGGTGTAGCTAGGTAAAATATTATTTGTTACTGTTTGAATATTTACTTAATTCTGACTTTCACTTCCGATAAGCCACCTCCGTTAGGTACAACACGGTCAACGTAACAAAATTCCTCTCAGAGGGCAACACTGCTCTGCTTCTTCTTACTATAATTACTTGGATAAGAATAATTTCACTATACGCACTGCCTTCAGTTTTGAGGTAATGGTATAACAGTAGCAGACGGTAGTGTTATAAGCGTTAAACAGTTCCTTAGTATGTTGATATTTGAACTAACGGAAATGTTTGGCATTTTGGTTATGTTTCTCCTCGAATCCATCAAATAAGACATTTTTAGCCAGCTTTCCTGTCTCAGCAATGGAAAAGTTTCCAGACTTTTTAAGAGGTACCTTAGTTTTCAACACTGTATTTTACAAGCTGTGAAGAATTCATTGACATATCGTAAAAAAGGCAGTCTCTATAGTAGATTTGCTAGTAGTGTACTGCCAGTAAAAGGTAGTCTCTGATTTTCCTTCCGCTCGCTATTTTGTATGCGACAGTTTTGGTTTACGTTCTTTGTTACATCAGTCCATACACATGTGGTTAATTCGACTACCTAATCACAAAGGTCACGAGGGGTGTTCAGTAAGTAATGTCACACATTTTTGTTTCTGAGAGCAGGATGGTTTTATTCAGGGTTCCAATACACGATATTATTCCCCACCATTTTGGCTATAAAATCATATTTTTCAACAAAATCGCCCTGAGCACTATGCGACTTAACTTGTGAGGTCATCATTCGCCTAGAACTTAGAACTAAATAAACCTAACTAACACACATCCATGCCCGAAGCAGGATTCGAACCTGCGAACGTAGCGGTCGCTCGGTTACAGAGTGTAGCGCCTCGAAGCGCACGGCCAATCCGGCCTGCTTTTTCAACGAAATCTCCTTTCAGTGCGACGGCCTTATGCCACCTTGCTGGGAGGGTCTGCAACCCCGAATGGTACCAGTCTACGATCGACGTCGGAGCCAACGTCTTGCTCACATCAAGAACCTCCCAGTCATCCACGTGCTGCTTCCCGCAGAGTGCGTCCTTCATTGGGCCAAAGAGATGGAAGTCGGAAGGTGCGAGATCCGGGCTGTATAGGGAAGAACAGTCCAGTGAAGTTTTGTGAGCTCATCTTGAGTGCACAGAGTTATTTGAGGCGTTGCGTTGTCATGGAGAAGGAGAGGTTCCTTTTCGTTTTTGTGGCAACCAACACGCTAAAGTCGCTTCATCAATTTGCTGATTTGATCGTTTCACCACGATTGATCCTTTCACCATGAGGGAAGACATCAAACGGAATAACCCCTTCTGAGTGGCAGAAGACGGCCACACTGACGTTACCTGCTGAGGGCAAGTCTTGGCACTTTTTCTTCGGACGAGGGGTTGCGTGGCGTTAACTTCATTTTCCTGTTCGAAGTGATGAACCCATGTCTCATCGCATGCGATAGCGTTCGACAAACAATTGTCACAGTCAGCCCCCTAATCCGCAAGCAGTTCCATATATGGTCCTTCGTTGCTCTTTATGGTCTCCTGTTATGCGATGAGGGGCGCAGCGGGCACACATCTTTGAGTATTCCGACCTGTGGACGAGTTTGTGACCGCTATCAACAGAGAAGACCAGTTGTGCAGTGAGGTGTTTGTTTGTCATCCGTTCACAGATCTGCGGATCTTACTGCGTTAATGAGAGACGCCTCGCTCAACGACTCACCGTGCTTTTATTCACTGCCAGGTCTCCGTAGATATTCTCCTAGCGCCTACGGTTCTGCGATGCTCTGGTTTTCCACCAAATGAACGTCAACGGCCGCTTTCTACTAGGAACGAGCTTCCTTTATCATAGGGGCTGAAGTGGGAATATTCAGCGATGTCTCAGAACAAATTCCGCATTTTTTTTCAACCGAAATTGTCCGAGCAAAAAATGTTGTATTACTTATTGAACGCCCCTCGCACTTCAGTTGCGTATGGACAGTCTTCCTGGCTATACTGACGGCCCTATCAAATCTAGTGTCGGTGCGATATGATATTAGTGTGTTGTTTCCTGGGGTAACTGATTTCATTTGTCCGGTGCGCCCACTAGCGATGAATATTTGTTCCATTATTAGGATTCGAACCGGTTATCTCCGAATCGAGTGCTGTGTTACAGGGCGTGTCTTAGTAATCTCGGCCACGTAAGCGTATGGTGGCAACAGAGTAGACAGATCACCTTGATGATATATATGGTCTCTGTTCTTTTAGACATGTCCGAAAGAACAGACATCGGTTTTAATCCTACAACTACTATAAATAAAAACATAAAGTAAAGGATATTAGCTGCGATTGAGCATTCATTAGTAGCAATGGGGCAAAGCGAAAATTTTTGTTGGACCCGGATTCGAACCAGGGTCTCCTGCTTAGTAAGCAGATGTGCTGACCACTACGCCATCTAGACACAGTGATCGCCTCAGCCGCACAGACCAAGCCTCACGTCAAAGCCAAATTCTCAACTTACAACAAACACTACTGCTGTAATGCCCTTGCCTCATTACTCGCGGCACAGCCGGCTGGTGTGGCCAAGCGCTTCTAGGCGCTTCAGTCTGGAACAGCGTGACCGCTACGGTCGCAGGTTCGAATCCGGCCTCGGGCATGGATGTGTGTGATGTCCTTAGGTTAGTTAGGTTTAAGTAGCTCTAAGTTGTAGGGGCTGATGACCTCAGATGTTAAGTCCCATAGTGCTCAGAGCCATTTGATCCATTTTGAATTCGCGGCACTTCACCAGTTCCCGTAATACACTCCTGGAAATGGAAAAAAGAACACATTGACACCGGTGTGTCAGACCCACCATACTTGCTCCGGACACTGCGAGAGGGCTGTACAAGCAATGATCACACGCACGGCACAGCGGACACACCAGGAACCGCGGTGTTGGCCGTCGAATGGCGCTAGCTGCGCAGCATTTGTGCACCGCCGCCGTCAGTGTCAGCCAGTTTGCCGTGGCATACGGAGCTCCATCGCAGGCTTTAACACTGGTAGCATGCCGCGACAGCGTGGACGTGAACCGTATGTGCAGTTGACGGACTTTGAGCGAGGGCGTATAGTGGGCATGCGGGAGGCCGGGTGGACGTACCGCCGAATTGCTCAACACGTGGGGCGTGAGGTCTCCACAGTACATCGATGTTGTCGCCAGTGGTCGGCGGAAGGTGCACGTGCCCGTCGACCTGGGCCCGGACCGCAGCGACGCACGGATGCACGCCAAGACCGTAGGAACCTACGCAGTGCCGTAGGGGACCGCACCGCCACTTCCCAGCAAATTAGGGACACTGTTGCTCCTGGGGTAATTGGCGAGGACCATTCGCAACCGTCTCCATGAAGCTGGGCTACGGTCCCGCACACCGTTAGGCCGTCTTCCGCTTACGCCCCAACATCGTGCAGCCCGCCTCCAGTGGTGTCGCGACAGGCGTGAATGGAGGGACGAATGGAGACGTGTCGTCTTCAGCGATGAGAGTCGCTTCTGCCTTGGTGCCAATGATGGTCGTATGCGTGTTTGGCGCCGTGCAGGTGAGCGCCACAATCAGGACTGCATACGACCGAGGCACACAGGGCCAACACCCGGCATCATGGTGTGGGGAGCGATCTACACTGGCCGTACACCACTGGTGATCGTCGAGGGGACACTGAATAGTGCACGGTACATCCAAACCGTCATCGAACCCATCGTTCTACCATTCCTAGACCGGCAAGGGAACTTGCTGTTCCAACAGGACAATGCACGTCCGCATGTATCCCGTGCCACCCAACGTGCTCTAGAAGGTGTAAGTCAACTACCCTGGCCAGCAAGATCTCCGGATCTGTCCCCCATTGAGCATGTTTGGGACTGGATGAAGCGTCGTCTCACGCGGTCTGCACGTCCAGCACGAACGCTGGTCCAACTGAGGCGCCAGGTGGAAATGGCATGGCAAGCCGTTCCATAGGACTACATCCAGCATCTCTACGATCGTCTCCATGGGAGAATATCAGCCTGTATTGCTGCGAAAGGTGGATATACACTGTACTAGTGCCGACATTGTGCATGCTCTGTTGCCTGTGTCTATGTGCCTGTGGTTCTGTCAGTGTGATCATGTGATGTATCTGACCCCAGGAATGTGTCAATAAAGTTTCCCCTTCCTGGGACAATGAATTCACGGTGTTCTTATTTCAATTTCCAGGAGTGTAGTTTGAGCTTGGTGTGCATCTGCACCGAAGGTATCATTGGCTGTCATCGCCTTAATTGTAGTTTATATGTGGTGTCTGTTCTTAGGACATACTCGAACTCTTGCGGAGATCGGCGAGATACTGCGAGTGACGAGGCTAATGAGCAGTGGCACTTACTTCATCAGCAGTGTGTGGCATGAGTTGAGGTTGGGTCTTACAGGAGGCGTGCTAGGGTATTCCGTGCGGTTGTGGTGATCCCTGTGTCCGGAAGGCGTAGTGGTCAGCCTATCTACTTAGTACACAGGAGATCCACGGTCGAATTCCGGTCTGGCACAAATTTTCAACTTCCTCCTTTGATATACAGGGTGTTACAAAAAGGTACGGCCAAACTTTCAGGAAACATTCCTCACACACAAATAAAGAAAAGATGTTATGTGGACATGTGTCCGGAAACGCTTAATTTCCATGTTAGAGCTCATTTTAGTTTCGTCAGTATGTACTGCTCAATGGAGTACGTTATCATGATTTCATACGGGATATTCTACCTGTGCTGCTAGAACATGTGCCTTTAGAAGTACGACACAACATGTGATTCATGCACGATGGAGCTCCTGCACATTTCAGTCGAAGTGTTCGTATGCTTCTCAACAACAGATTCCGTGGCCGATGGATTGGTAGAGGCGGACCAATTGCATAGCCTCCACGCTCTCCTGACCTCAACCTTCTTGACTTTCATTTATGGGGGCATTTGAAAGCTCATTTCTACGCAGTCCTGGTACCAAATGTAGAGACTCTTCGTGCTCGTATTGAGGACGGCTGATACAATACGCCATTCTCCAGGGGCTGCATCAGCGCATCAGTGATTCCATGCGACGGAGGGTGGATGCACGTATCCTCGCTAATGGAGGACATTTTGAACATTTCCTGTAACAAAGTGTTTGAAGTCACGCTGGCACGTTCTGTTACTGTGTGTTTCCATTCCACGATTAATGTGATTTGAAGAGAAGTAATAAAATGAGCTGTAACATGGAAAGTAAGCGTTTCCGGACACATGTCCACATAACATATTTTCTTTCTTTGTGTGTGAGGAATGTTTCCTGAAAGTTTGGCCGTACCTTCTTGTAACACCCTGTAAATCAGTGCTCACTGCTAGCTAATGTCTGTACTTCCTATGTGTCATAAACCAGACGGAAACACAACTGAGTCTCTTCGCGACAGTAGCCCCTCCTGGCGAAGTAAGACCACCTTCCGTTGGAGGTCACGTTGCGGCGACGCGCAGCGTACGCTCAGTGGCTAGGGACGGAGTGGCCGCCTTCCGCCGCAGATGGAGAGGAGTAGAAAGGAAAGGAGTGGAGCGGATTGGAGGGACGCCATACGCCGCAACCCCCGAGGGGGTGGCTGTGCATCGGCTGCGGTAGCGCCGGTTTGTTGATCGCCGTGTGGCGGGATATTGGCTGCCGCGCGGGCTCTATAATTACGGCGCATGACCTCCACGGCGGGTCACGCCGAATTACAGGTGGCCGGGATTTATGACCGCGGGAGGCGCTCCCACGCCGCTACTCGTTACTGACCGAAAATACGGCGGCGGCTGCTGCAGCCGGCAGCACGTACCAGCGCCCAGTACCTCTAACCCCTGCCAGTACCTGCTGTACCCCCTCTCCGTGCTCCGCGTTTACCTGCACAGGCGCTCGTCCAGAGACGCGGAAGCGAACTCTGCTGTCTCGCAATGATGCGTCACATTGCTGTCGAGGCTGGTGGTGTTGAAGTAATGCGCGTGCCTGGAAATTGGGAGATCGCGGGATTCAAACCGCGCCGGACCACGGACATTTACAACCTCTCAAAAGATGTGAGGAGTCCCCAGCAACGACACCTGGTTCGGATTCCACGTTAAACTGTAGTCTCCTTTCCCCGGTTCGATAACTAACGTTGATAAGGATCACGCAAGTCGCTGAAATGCTGTACAATTGAGAAACCTCCATCGAGCGATTATGTTGTTGTTGTTGTGGTCTTCAGTCCTGAGAATGGTTTGATGCAGCTCTCCATGCTACCCTATCCTGCGCAAGCTTCTTCGTCTCCCAGTACTTACTGCAACCTACATCCTTCTGAATCTGCTTAGTGTATTCATCTCTTGGTCTCCCTCTACGATTTTTACCCTCCACGCTGCCCTCCCTTGATGCCTCAGAACATGTCCTACCAACCGATCCCTTCTTCTAGTCAAGTTGTACCGCAAACTTCTCTTCTCCCCAATCCTATTCAGTACTTCCTCATTAATTACGTGATCTACCCATCTAATCTTCAGCATTCTTCTGTAGCACCACATTTCAAAAGCTTCTATTCTCTTCTTGTCCAAACTATTTATCGTCCATGTTTCACTTCCATAAAAATACTTTCAGAAACGACTTCCAGACACTTAAATCTACATTCGATGTTAACAAATTTCTCTTCTTCAGAAACACTTTCTTCAGAAACACATTTTATATCTTCTCTACTTCGACCATCATCAGTTATTCTGCTCCCCAAATAGCAAAACTCCTTTACAACTTTAAGTGTCTCATTTCCTTATCTAATTCCCTCAGCATCACCCGACTTAATTCGACTACATTCCATTATCCTCGTTTTGCTTTTGTTGATGTTCATCTTATCTCCTCCTTTCAAGACACTGTCCATTCCCTTCTAACTGCTCTTCCAAGTCCTTTGCTGTCTCTGACAGAATTGCAATTCCACCGGCGAACCTCAAAGTTATTATTTCTTCTCCATGGATTTTAATACCTACTCCGAATTTTTCTTTTGTTTCCCTTACTGCCTGCTCAATATACAGATTGAATAACATCGGGGAGAGGCTACAACCCTGTCTCACTGCTTTCCCAACCACTGCTTCCCTTTCAAGCTCCTCGACTCTTATAACTGCCATCTGGTTTCTGTACAAATTGTAAATAGCCTTTCGCTCTCTGTATTTTACCCCTGCCACCTTTCGAATTTGAAAGAGAGTATTCCAGTCAACATTGTCAAAAGCTTTCTCTAAGTCTACAAATGCTAGAAACGTAGGTTTGCCTTTCCTTAATCTTTCTTCTAAGGTAAGTCGTAAGGTCAGTATTGCCTCACGTGTTCCAATATTTCTACGGAATCCAAACTGATCTTCCCCGAGGTCGGCTTCTACCAGCTTTTCGATTCGTCTGTAAATAATTCGTGTTTTGCAGCTGTGACTTATTAAACTGATAGTTCGGTAATTTTCACATCTGTCAACACCTGCTTTCTTTGGGATTGGAATTATTATATTCTTCTTGAAGTCTGTGCGTATTTCGCCTGGTTCATACATCTTGCTCACCAGATGGTACAGTTTTGTCAGGACTGGCTCTCCCAAGGCCGTCAGTAGTTCTAATGGAATGTTGTCTACTCCCGGGGCCTTGTTTCGACTCAGGTCTTTCAGTGCTCTGTCAAACTCTTCACGCAGTATCTTATCTCCCATTTCATCTTAATCTACATCCTCTTCCATTTCCATAATATTGTCTACAAGTACCTCGCCCTTGTTTAGACCCTCTATATACTCGTTCGACCGATTAAGCCACACGAAATTATACTTAGTCACATTGCTGTCATTGCTCACTCTGTTGCTCTGGGTTCTAATCTCGCTGGAATCCTAAACATCTTGTCCGGCACAAATTTAAAACGTGTCTGTTGGTGGTCTGATTAACTAATAGCTAAGGTCTGCTTCGATTCACACATCAGGCAACTGTTTATACCCGTACCTGTGGTATACGGGTAGCATCTTTGACTAGTAATCAAAATCCCTCTGTTTGCCTCTGAGTTTTAGCCGCCTATGATCGATTTCGTTTTCCTCCACCCGTCTTCTATCGTCCTATACTCCCTTCCGGATCCTACGTAGGACAAAGGAAGGCTTGGCGCACGGTAACGTGATCCCCCCCCCACTCTTTCACGTCTCTCTTTATTCTCCGATGCAAGTCCACAAGCAGGCCCGTCCATGCGGTCTCCCTGGGCTTCTTGGATAGGCGGATCCCGGTCCTTTTCGGATCTTTATCCTTTCTTTTCACTGAGGCTTGTTTCCTACGAAGGTGATGTATGGTCACGGTAATTTCATAATTGCGTAATGCGCCGGGCAACTTTCATCCTAAAACCACATACGTTGTCGAACGTCCAGGCCAACATCCTACAGTAGTACTAGTAGTTCCCATTCAAAAAAACGTTCTGATATTTGCGTTCATTCAACGTACCGTCGATAAAATGCGGACAAATGAGTTTGTTCCGCATTATGACACACCACACATTAACCGAGCAAGGTCGTAGATGGTCAACTTGCCGTAAGCAGTGGGGATTGTCTACACCCCAACAATACATTTTATGCCGGTTAACGCATGGTTTGTGAATGCAGTCTCATAGGTAAATAGCACCTCGGAAGAGAACGTGCGGGTCGTTTGCATTTGTTGACGTGACCATTCACAAAACATTACCGTTTATGGGAATGGGCGCCATTACTCTTGATGGAATGACGCATGGGTGATACTTATGATGATGCAGTATTGTGACAATACTACAGGGCTATTACAAATGATTGAAGCGCTTTCATAAATTCACTGTAGCTCCATTCATTGACGTACGGTCACGACACACTACAGATAAGTAGAAAAACTCATAAAGTTTTGTTCGGCTGAAGCCGCACTTCAGGTTTCTGCCGCCAGAGCGCTCGAGAGCGCAGTGAGACAAAATGGCGACAGGAGCCGAGAAAGCGTATGTCGTGCTTGAAATGCACTCACATCAGTCAGTCATAACAGTGCAACGACACTTCAGGACGAAGTTCAACAAAGATCCACCAACTGCTAACTCCATTCGGCGATGGTATGCGCAGTTTAAAGCTTCTGGATGCCTCTGTAAGGGGAAATCAACGGGTCGGCCTGCAGTGAGCGAAGAAACGGTTGAACGCGTGCGGGCAAGTTTCACGCGTAGCCCGCGGAAGTCGACGAATAAAGCAAGCAGGGAGCTAAACGTACCACAGCCGACGGTTTGGAAAATCTTACGGAAAAGGCTAAAGCAGAGGCCTTACCGTTTACAATTGCTACAAGCCCTGACACCCGATGACAAAGTCAAACGCTTTGAATTTTCGGCGCGGTTGCAACAGCTCGTGGAAGAGGATGCGTTCAGTGCGAAACTTGTTTTCAGTGATGAAGCAACATTTTTTTCTTAATGGTGAAGTGAACAGACACAATGTGCGAATATGGGCGGTAGAGAATCCTCACGCATTCGTGCAGCACATTCGCAATTCACCAAAAGTTAACGTGTTGTTTGCAATCTCACGGTTTAAAGTTTACGGCCCCTTTTTCTTCTGCGAAAAAAACGTTACAGGACACGTGTATCTGGACATGCTGGAAAATTGGCTCATGCCACAACTGGAGACCGACAGCACTTCCATCATGATGTTCGGCATTTCTTAAACAGGAGATTGGAAAACCGATGGATCGGTCGTGGTGGAGATCATGATCAGCAATTCATGTCATGGCCTCCACGCTCTCCTGACTTAACCCCATGCGATTTCTTTCTGTGGGGTTATGTGAAAGATTCAGTGTTTAAACCTCCTCTACCAAGAAACGTGCCAGAACTGCGAGCTCGCATCAACGATGCTTTCGAACTCATTGATGGGGACATGCTGCGCCGAGTGTAGGAGGAACTTGATTATCGGCTTGATGTCTGCCGAATCACTAAAGGGGCACATATCGAACATTTGTGAATGCCTAAAAAAACTTTTTGAGTTTTTGTATGTGTGTGCAAAGCATTGTGAAAATATCTCAAATAATAAAGTTATTGTAGAGCTGTGAAATCGCTCAATCATTTGTAATAACCCTGTACTTACGGACAAACCAGAATCATGGTGTAATTGCCGGGCGCATATCCGACGCTTGTGGTGCACTGGCGGTAGTTCAGCTATTTCATTAGCTTCTCCTGTACACGTGTGCTTCGCTTCCTTTTGCCGGTCGGTACGCTCACCAAAAAGGCCTTCACAGCGGCATAAATGAACGAACGAGAGCGAGCTTTCTCAGGAAAACGCTCGGCATACAAGGCAACAGCAGCCTCAACATTTCTAGTACATTCTCCTTGAATCAGGGTCATTATACTACTACTATTACTATTTGTTTTCTTGTGTTGTTGCAACATTCCTTGTCCACTTGCACGTCTGTTTCTCAAGTGACAGGAGGTGAACAGGCAATAAGCACTGCGCAAGTACTGTAATGTTAAGAGCCGCTATCTGTTCTACGTCTGCACGATATGTGAGATCCGGTCGCAGTGTACTGTCTGCTATGACAGATCGTAGTTCGCTACACGGCCACGGTAGCGCGTCGAGAGAGTTTCATATGTGGAGGAATACAACATTGCATATGGGGTTTCCAATTAGAAGTTATGAAATACTGGCCTGTCCTATCAAAGCACGCACGTGGGGGTTCAAAAATGGTTCAAATGGCTCTGAACACTATGGGACTTAACTTATGAGGTCATCAGTCCCCTAGAACTTAGAACTACTTAAACCTAACTAACCTAAGGATATAACACACACCCATGCTCTAGGCAGGATTCGAACCTGCGACCGTAGCGGTCGGGCACGTGAAGGTCCCACGTGTCATTCGATATGACACCGAGTAGAATGTCGTAAATTATGATTGTGTGCCCATTTCTATTCCTCAGACTACAGCTCCATCTGTGGTGAAACGAAGAAAATGCTTCAGGCAAAAATTGTGTAGATTTTCCCGTGGAATCGTAATCTCCAATAAATAACGGGGGTTACTCACGCACGGGGTAGTGTGCGAGGTCGAGTGTGGTATCGTCGGATATCCCTTTGCGAGAACAACAGATTCGAATGATAACTTTTTTGTCCACCTACACTTTATACATACGCTTCCACGGACAGTTCGTGCTTCACGAAGGAAAGTTGGCACTGTGCTCGCAAAGGGTAGGAAAATGCTTTCCAAATACGAGGTTGAACCTGAACTTCGGGATCTCCTAGCCATTAATTTTGTAAGTAGGCTATTTAGGTTTTTATGTTGGTAACGTCACGTAGCGCTCTGTATGAAAATCACTGGCTGTGTTGTGTGCAGTCTGTGGCTGCTTGGACTCATTGTTCGAATATTCGCTTGTGTAGTGTTGGGCAGTTGGATGTGGGCAGCGCGTAGCGTTGCGTAGTCGGAGGTGAGCCGCCAGCAGTGGTGGATGTGGGGAGAGAGAAGGCAGAATTTTGAGAGCGGACGATCTGGCCGTGTGTCAATCAGAAAGAGTAAATTTGTAATACTGGATATCATGAACTGATATATATATATATATATATATATATATATATATATATATATATATATATATATATGATAACTTTTGAACATTATTAAGTTAAATACATTATTTGTTCTTTATCAAAATTTTTCATTCGCTAACTATGTCTATTACTAGTTAATGCCTTCAGTGGTTAGAATCTTTTATTTATCTGGCAGTATTGGTGCTTGCTGTACTGCAGTAGTTCGAGTAACGAATATTTTTGTGACGTAAGTGATTCATGAAAGGTATAGGTTACTGTTAGTCAGGGCCATTCTTTTGTAGGGATTATTGAAAGTCAGATTGCGTTGCGCTAAAAGTATTGTGTGTCAGTTTAGTGTTGATCAGAATAAGTAAAGAGAGTAATGCTTGAGTACGTTCTGCTCAGCTGTTCGAAAATCAAATAACGTAAGGGGTTTACCAGCAAAGTAATTTATAGTTTTTCTAAGGGGACGTTTCAATATCATACGATTTTACTTTTCCCTTACAGAAAATCCTAAGAAAATTTGGTCTCATGTTAAATCAGCAGACGAATCAAAGCTCTCTATCCAGACACATCATGTCCATTATGACATCGGAAACGAGTATGACAAAGAGGCCTCCGTTGCTGCGTTCTCGCCCACATGGTGTCTATCTATGTGTGTCAGTTTTCACTTTTTTATTATACATTTACGGCTTTCATAGGGTTAAACCTCGGAATAATCAAACTTGATGTTATAAGCACATATAGACAAAAACGACCTGACGTGGTCTCCAGCTCCGCAAATGTTTTACCATTCAGATGACTCAGTCAATCAGGAGCGAAATGTAGGCATTCTCACTGGTTTTTTCCTGTTCCCACTTACAGACCTGAGTAGCAAAATGGTCAGAGAAACTGACTTCCGTACGATGGACCTGGGTTAGAGTCCCGATACTGCTAGGAAAGTTTTCCTTGTGGTAGGACTGGACCGGGATACTCCCGACCTCGTGATACCAGCTGAGGAGCTACTTGACACAGCAGTGACGGCTACAGGTCACGATAACTGACAACTGAGCTGACCCCACACCCATCCATACCGCATGCAATGACGCCATTGGCGGAGAATGACACGATGATCGGTCCTTACCGTTGATCCCATCAGGGCCTGTGGACGGAGTTACGTTTATGCTTACTGACAGAGCTTACTTGAAGATACCAGTCGTGTGAGGACTTTTAGAATTTTCTGTAGAGTGACGTGGACAGCTCTTTTCGAAATATCTGGAACCGACTTTGCAGTACTTGGAAATTCTTGCTAGCTGTAACGTCCGCACTGTCTGAATAACTCAAAAAGTAAACATAAAAGTAATATAGAGAACAGTTCTGAAGTACACCTGTGGCGAGCCGACCCCTTGCGAGCCGACGATGGAAAATGTGCGTCAAAAAGTATATCTATAGAGCAGCGACAGAGTTTAATTGAGTCACTATCAAACTGGTTGCAGGTACCACTGTGCGAATAAGACACAGGCAACCTTACATAAGCAGATAAGTACATGGAAGTTTGGACGACACTCATACTGACTCCGTCATGATGTTACATACTTTCAGGGACGACGGAGAAAGGCAAATGTATCAATTTGCGAAAAAGAACCGCAGTCAGGAAACAATCGAGTCGAAAGGTATAAGCGAAAACCTACTCAAGTTTCATCTTAGCCTTCCAAACTCAAGATCATGACGTATATCATTCCTGCTCTCCACAGTATCCTCAAATAACTCCTTTTGTGGATGCATTGGTATCGGAGCACGTAAGTCGATGTCGTTCGAAATGGCATCTCCCAGCCTGACTGAAGGCACGGTATCGTGGCACAAAGTTCTGTTGTGTACCCGTTCTAATATTCCTAGTGGTGTCTGAACATTGTCACAGGCAGTGAGAATTGTTGGCAGGACATACTCTTCAGTCTCGACAGGTGTCTCTTACACAAGACGTTTCTCATCGCTTCTCAAGAAGAAATCAAGTGGTGTGAGATCAGATGAATGTGCTGGCCATGTAACAAGACCTCCTCGGCCTATATACTTTTCAGGTTTTCAAGGAATATACGATCCAGGTGTTCACGATTCCTCACTTCAAACAGAGGGGGGCTCTATCATGTTGGAACCAAATCCGTGAACCAATGACAAGTGGAATATGTGTAGTGACTTGGCAAGACAGCCAAGTTACTCGGAGGTAGCCGAAAGGCACGCGTTTAAGCTCACGCAGACTGGCGTGAGGTCTGGAACAGGACAATGTCTTGAGAATTGCAAATAAAGTACGAAGATCTTGGAATACTTAACTTTAATCCATAATTGGAGAACATCGCCCTTGATGATACATAATTGATAATCTCAATATAAACTGGTAATGGCGCCTTGCTAGGTCGTAGCAAATGACGTAGCTGAAGGCTATGCTAACTATCGTCTCGGCAAATGAGAGCGTATTTGTCAGTGAACCTTTCCTAGCAAAGTCGGCTGTACAACTGGGGCGAGTGCTAGGACGTCTCTCTAGACCTGCCGTGTGGTGGCGCTCGGTCTGCAATCACTGACAGTGGCGACACGCGGGTCCGACGTATATTAATGGACCGCGGCCGATTTAAAGGCTACCACCTAGCAAGTGTGGAGTCTGGCGGTGACACCACATTCCTCCCCCGCAAATCGACGGACGGTTGTGTTATAAGGCTTCCGCCCGCCGTGGGGAGGACCCCATGTTGACGTATGCGACGAGGTGGGGAGCTTAACAACACGCGAGGCTGTGCCACCCGCACCCTGCCATTCGACCCGAGGGGAGCTAGGAAACGCCTGAAAACCTAGTCCAGGCTGCACGCCAACATGCGGTGTATGCGCCCGTAAAGAGACAGGAGGGGCCGAAGAGGCGACCTCCATCGGGGCGGGGCACCCGACGGGCGAAGACGCCATGTGGTCCGGAGAGGGCAAGAGTTCCATGGCGGAGGACAGCTGGTCACGGGAAGCGATCGGCGGCGCGTGACCCAGGGAGGCGCCCGGCGGTTGCAGCGACGCGTCCACTGCGGGCGTCGCCGGCGGGAGGACCGGCGGCGCGGCGGCGCGTCACCATGGGGCAAAATGGAAGGCAGCGTCGGTAACACCTGGGGATGAGGCGAGCCAGTACATGGCTCCACAGGGCGCTGATCTGACGGCACCGTCGCTGAAAGCAGACGGGGAGCGGCAGAACCCGTGCGACGACAGAGGCGCAGCTGATTGAGATGCCGACGCACCTCACCAGAGGCCCCCAAAACCAGATACATAGCGCGGCCGAGGCAGCGAAGAATGCGCCCTGCGAGCCAACGCCGTGAACCGCGATAGTTGCGATAGTATACAACGTCGCCTGGAGCAAAAGCAGGTGGCTGCCGCTGCACAGGAACCTGATGCGGCGGATGTAGCTAAGACATCAAGGTTCGAAGAGGACGACCGTGCAACAACTCAGTCGGCGAGCGACCATCTCGGGGCTGAGAGCGATACGAGGACAAAAAGAGCAATAACGCGTCCTCCCGAGAATGCGACTCTTTTAACTTCAACATTTGTGACTTGAAAGTCCGGACCAGTCGTTCAGCGACACCGTTTGACTGAGGCGAAAACGGCGCGGATGTCAGATGTTGAATACCATTGGCCTTGCAGAATGACTGAAATTCTGCGGACATGAATTGTGGGCCATTGTCGGAAACAATAGTCTGTGGAAGACCTTCAATACAAAAGGTAGCAGATAACGCTTGGATGGTGGCAGATGACATCGTGGAAGACATCCGGACAACAAAAGGAAAATTACTGAATGAATCGACTACAACCAGCCATCGAGCATTCCAGAATGGACCAGCTAAAACGATGTGTAAGCGTTGCCAAGAGGAAATGGCTTTCGGCCATGCAAAGAATTTACGCGGTGGGGCGGATTGTTGGTCGGCACACGCCATGCAAGAAGAGCACATATTCGTAATCGCTGCATCGATTCCGAACCAAGTACAGTGCTGACGAGCAAGGTGTTACGTTCGCACTATACCCCAATGTCCTTGGTGGAGAAGCCGTAAGACAGAGGACTGTAACGAACGTGGGACCACGACCCTGGACTGATCATTATCAGAACGCAACAGCAAAACACCACGTCGAACAAAAAGTCTCTTCTTGTGAGCAAAAAATCGGCGAAGCAACGGATCCTCGATCCGTGACTTTGACAAGGGCCATTGCGTAGCAACAAAACGCAAAACGGTAGCAAGGACAGGGTCAGCAGCTGTGGCTGCAGCTACACGACGAAAATCAATCGGAAACGATTCGACCACGTCATCGGTTTCCGAGTCAATGAACCTGCAAACAAGTTCGGAAGAATCGAATGCTCTATCCTCAGCAACAGGCAAACGGGACAACGCATCGGCGTTTCCGTGCTTAGCAGTGGACCGATACAAGATATCGTAGCGGTACTGCGAGAGGAACATAGACCAGCGAATGAATTTCTGCGCAGTACGTGGAGGTACAGGCTAATTCGGATGAAAAAGCGACGTCAAAGGTTTGTGGTCTGTGATGATGGTAAAGTGACGACCATACAAGAAATCATGAAACTTAGTAACACCAAATACGAGAGCCAAAGCTTCTTTTTCTATCTGCGAATAATTTCTTTGCGCAGACGAGAGCAATTTGGACGCAAATGCAATAGGGCGATCATGCGATCCATCTTTGTGCGCAAGCACAGAACCGATCCCGAAATCTGATGCATCTACCATCAACAAACGGGGTTACTGGGGATCGAATGGCGTAAGGCAAGTAGTGGAAAGCAACGCCGATTTCAACTGGCGAAAGGCGCGTTCGCATTCCGTCGTCCAGACGAACGGAACACCTTTACGGCGTAAGCGATGAAGCGGAGCTGAAATGGAAGGGGCGTGGCACACATATTTGTTATAGTAATTGATTTTTCCCAGCACACTCTGTAGCTGCTTCAAATTCTGCGGCGAAGGCAAGTCTTGTATGGCACGGAGGTGTTCTGGACTGGGATGTATGCCTTGGGCATTGATTACATGTCCCAGATAGGGTAAGTCACGAGCAAAAAACACACATTTGTCCTTCCGCAAGCGAAGACCATTTTGTCGCAAGACCTGAAATAATGTTCGGAGATTGGCTAAATGTTCTTCTTCTGTCTTTCCGGAGATCACAATATCGTCCAGATAGTTTGCTGCAGTTGGGACCGAATCACAAACAGTTTGTAAATATTGCTGTAACGATGCAGGGGCGGATGCACACCCGAATGGCAGTCTTTTGAATCGATACAAACCAAGATGCGTGTTAACCACCAAGACGCGCTGGGATTCGTCGTCCACTGGTATTTGCAAGTACGCATCTGTGAGGTCCAACTTCGAAAATTATTTACCCGGGCACAGTTTGTCAAAAAGATCTTCCGGGCGGGGTAAAGGAAAAGTTGTGATCATTAGTTGTGGATTCACCGTAGCCTTGAAGTCCACACAAAGTCTCAATTTTCCGGAAGGTGTTGGCAAAATTACTAAGGGTGAGGCCCAGAGAGAAGCCTGCACACGTTCAATCACACCTTGTGATTCCAAATCGTGTAAGGTTCTTGCGACCTCATCACCCAATGCGTGGGGAACATTGCGCGCTCGGAAAAATTTCGGTTGCGCGTTTACTTTCAGTTCCAAATGGGCTTCATAGTTCTTAGCGCAACCAAGGCCCAGTGCAAAAATGTCTGCAAATTCTTCACATAGACGAGAAACACTGGCTGAAGGCACAGTCTGGTTCACTGATAGGACCTGATTTACTATAGACAAGTTAAACAACTGAAATAAATTTAACCAAACAAGTTCACTGCAGAAGAAGAACGAAGTACGTAAAATGACACAAGTTTTGTTTGTCCCTTGTACGTC
This sequence comes from Schistocerca nitens, assembly GCF_023898315.1. Lineage (NCBI taxonomy): Eukaryota > Metazoa > Arthropoda > Insecta > Orthoptera > Acrididae > Schistocerca > Schistocerca nitens. The sequence goes on from NC_064622.1 coordinate 488,922,123, forward strand.
GCAAGAAGGCTGCACTGTCCTAACACAGGGATATTCTGACCGGAATAACTATTTAACTTAACATTTGCGGCACGTAACGGAGGTGTGCCCAGTTGTTTGTACGTGTCTTTATTGATCAATGAAACTGCAGCTCCGGTATCGAGCTGGAATGGGACCACGTTGCCATTAACGTCCAAATCTACAAAAAGTTTATTGTCCTGCTGACGACAAGAGCGACTGTCTCGTGCAACGTGAACAGACACTGGTACCGAAGCACTTGCGACTTGACGGGATTTCCGTCGACGTCGACGCACACAATTTGTGGGATGAACACAGTCACTGTTAGAGAGAGTAGCACTGGGCGGAGTGGAATGAACTGCATGAATGTCCCTGGGCGAAGGTTCACGAACCTGAGTATTATTGGTTCGATTCCGCCGCAAAGCAAAGGGCCTGGAATAGTTGGGAGTGTCCGATCTGAGCTTTTTCTGGCAAACACTCTGAACGTGTCCTTTTTTATTACAGAAAAAGCAAATAGCATGGCGTGACGGGCAAATGTCACGCGAATGTCTAGTTGCACACTGCGGACATGATTTTAGCACTGCATTTGCTTGCTTGCGCGGCACACGTAGTGGAGAGCTTGGCGGCAGCTGCGCGGACGGGCGCGAGGGCTGTTTACAGTGCCGTGCAGCTCGCCCGGCAGGCCGGTTAATGTGACACACAGCTGGCGAAGTTTCAAATGATTCCTGAGCAAAGTCAAGTGTGTCCTGCCGATCCAATATGTCCATCACTTGCTGAAGGGAGGGATTGACTAGTTTCAAAATCTGTTCCCTTATACGAACATCAGAAACGTTCTGTGCAATTGCATCACGTACCGTAGTATCTGGATAAGGGAGGCCACATTCACACTCAAAAGCACAATCCCTAGTAAGGCCTTGCAAGGTTGCAACCCACTCCCTATTAGTTTGACCGGCCGTACATTTTGTACGAAAGAACGTATACCGTTTGGCCACTACATTGACTGATTCCTTGAAATATGCATCTAATGCAGACAAAATTTCGTCGTAGGACAGAGTTGCTACGTCGCGTCGGGGAAACAATTTCACTATCACTCGGTACGTCTGGACGCCTACACACGAAAGCAAAAAAGGCTGCCGCTCAATACCTTGAATTCTGTAGGCGGCGAGATGGAATCCAAATTGGCGTGACCACTCCGTCCAGCTTTCCAGTGCCACATCAAAAGTTCGAAAAGGTGGTGCAACTGCGTGTTGTGGCTGCGGGAGCGGTGGAGCAGCGGCGGCCGCATCGTTTTGCATTGCACAGTGACCCTGGATGAGCTGTCCAAGGGCATCCAATAAGGCCTGCGTCTGCTGATTCTGCAAGCGATAAAATTCGGACAGTACATCTGGAGATTGTGGCGAAGCCATGACACAAGTAATTTAAGCAAGTATAAAGAAGAAGACCGTTTGTACACTCGTCGCCAAACTGTAGTGACTTGGCAAGACAGCCAAGCCACTCGGAGGTAGCCGAAAGGCACGCGTTTAAGCTCACGCAGACTGGCGTGAGGTCTGGAACAGGACAATGTCTTGAGAATTGCAAATAAAGTACGAAGATCTTGGAATACTTAACTTTAATCCATAACTGGAGAACATCGCTCTTGATGATACATAATTGATAATCTCAATATAAACTGGTAATGGCGCCTTGCTAGGTCGTAGCAAATGACGTAGCTGAAGGCTATGCTAACTATCGTCTCGGCAAATGAGAGCGTAATTGTCAGTGAACCTTTCCTAGCAAAGTCGGCTGTACAACTGGGGCGAGTGCTAGGACGTCTCTCTAGACCTGCCGTGTGGCGGCGCTCGGTCTGCAATCACTGACAGTGGCGACACGCGGGTCCGACGTATATTAATGGACTGCGGCCGATTTAAAGGCTACCACCTAGCAAGTGTGGTGTCTGGCGGTGACACCACAATATGTTCCAGGAATCTGGGTAGTATGGCCTTGATAAATACTGTGCACAGTGGTGCATTTTAGCGGGCAGGAAGAGAAATGGACATAGTATGTCATCACTGCCTGAGCCTATCGAAAGTTTGCTGATTTTCCGTGTTGATGGCTCTTCAAAACTGTAGCCTAGGTTCTCATCAGTCCAAACATGACTACTGCGACTATTTATCAATCCACCTCTGAAGCCAGCACGAGTCAAAGCATGCACTTTGTGTGAACGATAAGGGCGTAGATTCATTTACAGTAATATTCACCACCCAGTATTCAACGAAACATTTATTTCACCTGCAAGTGATCAAGTGCTGAGTGCAGGTGTCTCGTCCACTCGGGCACGAACAGCATCTTCTATGACGGGAGCCCGTGTAGTTCGTCGTCTTTCTGGGTCGTTGTACTGTGGTACCAACTGCTCGTTTTCACTTAATCTTTGGAGCAGTCTCGGAAACATGGCCTGAGCCGGATGTCTTGTACGCGGATATCTGGTCCTTTACAATCTTATAGCTTCTCTATTGGTTCCATTTGCTTGCGCCTGCAAGTCCCGTTACGGAGTGCAGCTCCATTTGGTAACGGCTGACCGCCAACAGTACTTCAGCTTTTAAACACAGGCCGCACTCACCGACACTGCAGACACTGTACGCCAGGATTGGTCATGTCAATATACAGTACGCTATTTGCATCGGATTAGTTTGGTTGCTATCCCAAACTCTACGCCTACATGTCGTTCGGATTATCTACCCTGCAATCTTAGCAACACTAGCAGCGGTACACGTATTCCACTAGCAGAGGTATAATAACGATTTTCGATTTCACCTTTCGACTCGGTCTTTGCCGAATCAGGATTCCTTAACTCAAATTGATACATTTATTCTTCACCACCATCCCTGACAGTTTGTAATGTCATCACGGTATCACCGTCAAACTAAGGACGGCGCAACCAAACCGCAAGGGTACGTGACACTTTTAAAAGTCAACGCCGGTCACAACACGGTATACCCAAGCAATGCTGTCGAAATCATACCAATTTAAACCCAGTCCCAACAAACAGAGTCGACGATAACTGAGACACAGGAGTCTTTCACTCTCAAAATCGTGTCTGTATAACCAGTCACCGTTCATACTAACACAAATATAACAATTAGAAAACACATCTACTTCTACGTTCCGGAAGCCACCTCACGGTGTGTGGCGGAGGGTACTACACCTACCACTGCCATTTACCTCCCTCCCTGTCCTTCCAGAATAGTGGGTGGATAGCAATATTGCCGACAGACTACCACATCAGCTCTGAATTCTCTGATTTTCTCATAGTTGTCATGTCGCGAAAAATATGTGGGAGGAAGCAATCTTCTGCGGACGTACGCTCTCGAAATTCCAACAATTATCCATTGCGAATTACATGGTGGCTCTCTTGTAGCGTTTGCCATTTGAGTTTATTGAGCACCTCTGTAATGCTCTCAAATGGTTCAAATGGCTCTGAGCACTATGGGACTTAACATCTGAGGTCATGAGTCCCCTAGAACTTAGAACTACTTAAACCTAACTAACCTAAAGACATCACACGCGTCCATGTCCGAGGCAGGATTCGAACCTGTGACCGTAGTGGTCGCGCGGTTCCAGACTGAAGCGCCTAGAACGGCTTGGCCACACCGGCCGGCCGTAATGTTCTCCCGTCGCTTCAACGATCCTGTGACTAAACGTGATCGTCTCTATCCCTTTCATTAATCCAACCTTAAAACTGTGCGAGACTGGTGCCTGACACTCAAGAATAGGTGTTTCAGCTTATCTGCAGGAGAAATCCTCTCGAGAATAAATTACATTTCCTTAAGATTCTCCGAATGAATCCCAGCCTGGCAACTGATTTTTCTAGCGTCTGTTTCATGTGGTCCAAGAACTTTAGGTTCAAAATGGCTCTGAGCACTATGGGACTTAACTTCTCAGGTCATCAATCTCCTAGAACTTAGAATTACTTAAACCTAACTAACCTAAGGACAGCACACACATCCATGTCCGAGGCAGCGGTCGCGCGGTTCCAGACTGAAGCGCCTAGAACCGCTCGGCCACTCAGCACTTTAGGTCGCTACAGGCGGTTCTCTTACGTATTTCACGGTTCTTACTGTTTTCTGTGATTTTTCACCAATAGAGTAATCGAACAGTAATAGATCATTTAATATATTGAAGCGACATTCCTTACATTTATTTATGTTCAGTTAATCTGTGAGCCGTGCGTGGCTTGTGTTCGTGCCATCTATTACTTACACCCTGATTTTATTGTACTGTCACCTTCTTATGCTAATTTCAATTACTGGTGTCACTGACTTGCTGCTTTGCCTGCCCGTAAGCGGCAGCAACAGCGCTTATCGATGTAACCTCTGTCGTATTAAATTGCTGACTGGTATTACTTCCCGGTCGTCGTGTGTCGTACAGTGAGTTGGAACGCGCCAGCAGTGGAGTTCGGATCTGACAGTCGGACAGTTGGGACGCGGCAGAAGTTCTGTCAGGTTGGAGCGGCAGTGAAGTTCGGATAGCCATGACTCGCCCGACCGCTGCCGGCACAAATGGCTTGAGTGGCGACGGTCTTGGTTGATCGTCGATTGGTCGTCTTACGGGACGACTTGTATTTGCTCGCCGATCGCTTATGGTTTGGCGGTGTGTGTCTCAACTTGTGGTTAGTCCTGGTGATTGCACAGTCACTGCTTTTAGCATTGGTCGCGTTCTTCGCCCAAGTGTTTGTGAAATTGTGTGTGGCCTGTGATGTCGACTGCCCAGTTATTTTAGTACTGTCTCCGAGCTATGTGTAGCAGTTGGTCGGTTAGAGCAGTCGCGTCGTATCACTAGTGGGGCATGCAGCGCCAGGGAGGCGCGGTTAGCCATCACTCGCCGATGATTGCCGACACACACATTTGAGTGGGGACGACTTTGGTTCATCGTCGGTCGGTCGTCTTGTCGGACGACATGTATTTGACCGGCGATCGCTTGTGGGTTGGCCGTGTGTGCCGACTCGTGATTCGTCCTTCTTATTGCACAGTCACTGCCGTTAGCATCGTCTAGTTCTTCGTGCTAGTGTTCGTGAAACTGTGTGTAGTTTGTGCGATTTTGACTCACAATTTAAATGTTGTCGGCGTACTGGCTCTGAACTGGTCGGTTGCGCGGAGTAGCGAGGAATGACAGGATGGCCATCACTAGCCCGACGATTGCCGACACACACATTTGAGTGGCAAAGACCTTGCTTGGCCGTTTGGTCGGTAGTCTGATTAGACGACGTGTATTTGGGTCGTCCACCGCTTATGGGTTGTCTGTGATCCGTTCTTCTTGTTGTTCCAGTCTCCGCTTTAGCAATGTTTAAGTTTTGGTTCAAGTGTGGAGCGGAACTGATCTTGATCATTGGTCTGTTGACTGTCTGTCGGTTGGGTTGCCGTCGGATTGAGAATGGTTGGCCCGACTGCCTGTCTCACCTAAGCGAGAGTTGATGTTTGAATTCCAGGCCGACCCTCGAACATCTGAGCGGCCTCGGGTGTACAGTGTTGGGCCTTCAGCCGATTTTGAGTTTGAGTTGTTTTGCTCTTAAGGCCTTCACCCTAGTTCAAAGAACTGGTTCAGGTAAGGCCTTTGGCATTTTAAAAATTTTAATGTTGTTAAATTTTAAGTGTTGGGCGTTCAGCCGATTTTGAGTTTGAGTTTGAGTTGTTTTGCTCATAAAGCTTTCAACCTAAATTAAAGAACTGTTTCACGTACGGCCTTTGGTATTTAAAAAAAATTAATGTTATGGAGTTTTAAGTGTTACGCCTTCAGCCGATCTGAATTTAACTTGTTTGCTTTTGAAGTGTCTGATTCTTTGGACCTTCAGCCTAACTAAAGAACTGTTTTAAGATAAGGCTTTGCCTTTTAAATTCATGATTAAATTAAAGTGGCTTTCAGGTGGTAATTAAGTCCCAGGATTAAAGCTGTGTTTAAAGAAAAAAATTTTTTTGGGGCTCTTGTAATGTTTGATCAAATAATAAAGTTGTATGTTCGAGTGCAACTGACAGCCCCTTATTTTGGACCCTTTCCACAATTTAAACTGCCTGTCCTGTCCTGCGGGGTTCAGCAGGGTGTCTCAATCTGTTTAAACAATGCCGCTTAGCAGCAATAGCGTAACGCCGCAAACGTATTTACCTCGTAAGTCGCTGCTCAGTGCAGTGCAGCACAAAATATCTTCAGCGTTTTTTTTTTTTTGTCACCGAATTTAATTATTTTTTACGAAAAGTTAAATTCGGTAGGCTTTACTGGTAATTGCTAATTTTGAAGCAACTCCTCAGCAGGGAACAACTATTTATTGAAATGTGACATTATCACCATGAGCGACGCAGCGACCCGTTGTAAAGTGTTAAACAATCTTTGGTCGTAAAACTTTTATTTCATTTTTATTACCGAAATCGACATATACGATCGTCAACACCTATGTGTCTCATTCTAAACTATTACGCAAAGCAAAATACTTGTAGCCAATATAGGCACCGTCAAAAGATGTGATAAACAAACACAATCACCCCGCAGTGAAAAGTCTCGACAACGCCTTTTCCATCGCGAGCGTACCAAACCGTACAATTCAGTGTCTCGCGCCCCACTCTTAACTTGCGTGTTATGCGTTATCAGTCACTTTCCAAAGGGACAATACTTCCTGACCTATTGAATAGTTATTAGACATTCATAACGAGCTTTCAGTTTTATTTCAATTCAGATAATTAACATTTATAAGCACAAAACTATTTATCTTCCGAAATAAACTTCTTGATTGCAAACCGAAAACGTGTTCATTAAAGAAAATATAAAATTATGATGAAAAAAACACTCAGGACATGTATGAAAAATATAGAACTTTATATCAGTTATAAGAAACAAACATGAACAAAAATTTTAATTTCACCAGTAGGTATAGCGTCACGCGGGGAAGAAGATGTGAGACTGCAATTTCTATAAACAATCGTAAGGGTGATTTACTCGCATACGACGTCTATGACAACTCACGCCCTGCTGATTCTCGAGACCCGTTCGTTAGGATCATGCGCTTTACAGAAGCGTTTGGCCAATTGAAAAACAAACCTGCATCATTTGTAACGGGTCTGCTTCGGTTACACTTCCGTATGGGTTACACTGACATGTTACGATACTATCAGCGCGTACGGAATTCGTTCGATGCCTTTTGTCACATCTATTCGATCAGGACGCCAAACACTGAAAAAAACACTCTAGAATTGGTCGCACTGGCGATTTCTTTTGCAGATGTATTCCACTTCTCCAGAGCTCTTGCAACAAATCTAAATCTTCGTTCTGCCTTCCCTAATGCTGACGTCACGTGATCATCCAATTACATATACAGGGTTATTACAAATGATTGAAGCGATTTCACAGCTCTACAATAACTTTATTATTTGAGATATTTTCACAATGCTTTGCACACACATACAAAAACTCAAAAAGTTTTTTTAGGCATTCACAAATGTTCGATATGTGCCCCTTTAGTGATTCGGCAGACATCAAGCCGATAATCAAGTTCCTCCTACACTCGGCGCAGCATGTCCCCATCAATGAGTTCGAAAGCATCGTTGATGCGAGCTCGCAGTTCTGGCACGTTTCTTGGTAGAGGAGGTTTAAACACTGAATCTTTCACATAACCCCACAGAAAGAAATCGCATGGGGTTAAGTCAGGAGAGCGTGGAGGCCATGACATGAATTGCTGATCATGATCTCCACCACGACCGATCCATCGGTTTTCCAATCTCCTGTTTAAGAAATGCCGAACATCATGATGGAAGTGCTGTCGGTCTCCAGTTGTGGCATGAGCCAATTTTCCAGCATGTCCAGATACACGTGTCCTGTAACGTTTTTTTCGCAGAAGAAAAAGGGGCCGTAAACTTTAAACCGTGAGATTGCAAACAACACGTTAACTTTTGGTGAATTGCGAATGTGCTGCACGAATGCGTGAGGATTCTCTACCGCCCATATTCGCACATTGTGTCTGTTCACTTCACCATTAAGAAAAAAATGTTGCTTCATCACTGAAAACAAGTTTCGCACTGAACGCATCCTCTTCCACGAGCTGTTGCAACCGCGCCGAAAATTCAAAGCGTTTGACTTTGTCATCGGGTGTCAGGGCTTGTAGCAATTGTAAACGGTAAGGCCTCTGCTTTAGCCTTTTCCGTAAGATTTTCCAAACCGTCGGCTGTGGTACGTTTAGCTCCCTGCTTGCTTTATTCGTCGACTTCCGCGGGCTACGCGTGAAACTTGCCCGCACGCGTTCAACCGTTTCTTCGCTCACTGCAGGCCGACCCGTTGATTTCCCCTTACAGAGGCATCCAGAAGCTTTAAACTGCGCATACCATCGCCGAATGGAGTTAGCAGTTGGTGGATCTTTGTTGAACTTCGTCCTGAAGTGTCGTTGCACTGTTATGACTAACTGATGTGAGTGCATTTCAAGCACGACATACGCTTTCTCGGCTCCTGTCGCTATTTTATCTCACTGCGCTCTCGAGCGCTCTGGCGGCAGAAACCTGAAGTGCGGCTTCAGCCGAACAAAACTTTATGAGTTTTTCTATGTATCTGTAGTGTGTCGTGACCATATGTCAATAAATGGAGCTACAGTGAATTTATGAAATCGCTTCAATCATTTGTAATAGCCCTGTAGTTCTTAGCACTACCCCTGAGTATTGTTACACGACGCGCTCAAGGTGTTCGCCACTAATATTGCGGTCGTATACTATCCCTACCTGGTAAACATATAGTGTAGTCCGAACATTAGTGGTTCCCTGCACCACAGCCACAGCGGATGTCACATCTGCATACTGGCTTCCAGCAGTGAAATACCAGCTGAGTCCCGTCTTTGTCCGGGAGTGTACAGTCTGTCCGGATTAAATAAACAGTAATATAAAATGTAATAAATCGAGAAGTAATTGAGATATTTATTGCTGAATGTTTCTATACGTATTGTAATTGAAAATGTTTCTTTACACGCCTAATGCGCCTTGACATGCGCGCCATTAGTGGCGCGGTAGACATCTAATCTGTATTTTACTACTCAGACAGTGTTCTGCAGCAGTGCAGGCGTAAAATTTGGGATAGCTGCTTGAATACGATGCCGCAACTCTGGGAGAACAGGAACTGTTGCCTGGTGCACCTGCTTCGTGACAACCCCCCCTACCCCCAGAAAAAGAAAAGAAAATGAAGTAGCGTAACGTCTGGCCTTCTAGGGGCCAAGCAGTAGCTGGACTACCTCCCTCAATCCAGCGATCTAGGAATTCATGGTCCAAGAAATTCCTCACAATGTTCGGAAAAGGCATGATGCGCCATCTCGTTCAATGATTACGTCACGAGGAAGTTGTGGTACAGCATACGTCTACGTACGCTGTTGCATAAACTGTAGGCTCCGCGAAGAAGCATAAGTCTATAGCCCCGTCCAGCAATTCACACCAATAACTCGCTTTCCATTGTGCTTGTTTACCGTGCCGGAAGTGTGGAGTGTGGACTCGTCCGAGAAACAGAGGAAATCGAGGAATGCCTCGTTTTCATCCAGAATTTCATGCCGGAATTGTCTCCGCGAATGCCTTTCTTCGCGACCTGTCCTCAGACTTGTTTTTCAGACGAAGTTGCAGTTTTTACGTCCCTATGACATATTGTACTGTCGAACGAGGTAACTGTAACTGCCTACTTGCTTCACAGATGGAATTAAAAGGCTCCGCTGGAAGGACGTATGGAGTAATTCAACAGTGGATCTGCGTGCTTGGTTGGTGCCCGACATCAAAAACAAACTCGCACTTTTCCGAAGCCACTTTTCCCTTTCTTGATTTTTACGTAAGGGGGAAGATCGTTGGTCGCAGTCCATACTCACGCCGAAACTGACATTGGACCAGTGCAACAGACATTAGTTCCTCAAGAGAAAGCACACAACATACCTTCTACTGCAAGAGTCCACACAGCTACTGATACGCGTGAGCACGCGGTACCAGCTGCCGCACGTAAACAGAGAAAAAAAATTTAATTTACCATACCTGTAGAAGGAAACCGGCAATAAGTTTCTCATTTACCTCTCAAGCTATTATATGTTACATTATTCAACCAGGACACCCTATTTTTATTCCAATCCCCTACTCCCGCCTCTTCATCCATCTCCTCCTCCAACCTCTCAATTCGCCTTTACCTCACCCCACTTTCTGTTGATGTGCTCCTCCACATCACTCCCTCTGTCCATCTGCCCCCCCCCCCCACCTCTGTCCATCTCCTCTTCTCATCCTCTGTCTTCTCCCCGTCTATCTCCTCCTCACCCGTTCTAAGTGTATTCCTTCTCCCCCACATCTCCTCCTCCTCACTCGCTCTGTGCATCTCCTCCTACTCCCTCCACTCTTTTTCTGTCTCTGACTCCTCCTTCTCCTCCTCTTCCTCCTTTCTCTGTCCATCTCCTACTTATCTATTTTTTTTTGTCTATATCCATCTCATCTCCTCTTTCTCTCTGCACGTTGTCATCCCTATCCCAATAGGAGATTGATTGTTCTTACCACCACAGTATCCCTTTCCAGATAGTAAACAATATGTGTAACAACTTTAGTTAAAATCTATCCAGGGATTTAGGAGGACCTTTCTACCTGTGGCTCTGCTCTTGTACGCACATGTCACCTACATTTAACATATTTCATATTTATCTCGGTAGAGTGCACCTGTATCTCCCAAGCGCAGTTCCGCTTTCACGCAGCTGGAGGTTTATGATCTATGTTATGTACAATGATATAATAATTTTGTAGGTACATTTAGTGGCTTATGTGGATACTGTCTGCGAAATGTTTCGCGAATACAGTTAGTAGTAAGGAACTAATAAATTAATATGTCATGCCTGATGCGGCAATTTTAGTGACTGAGCAGAGAAAATCTAGCAAGCTGTAAACTTTTTTGCTTCCAGTTTTGTAGGAAGTTTCGTAAAGGTTTGAAATTATGTGTAAAGTTTGTTCGAAGTCACTAAGTGCTCTCAATCTCAAATAATACATTAAGTATGGGCATTCACGTTTCTTGGGCGACACTTTTTTCGCCTCCAACCCTCCCTCCTCCCCCTTTGATAGGTAGGTGGTCCTTACCTCCACAGCGGTTCTCTACAGACAATAAGTGATATGTTTACCACTTTTGGTTGAAATCGGTTATGTGGTTTAGGTGCAGGTGGAGACCATACTACATACAAACATCTATTTTTATAATGTGTATGGATTCCTCGAACCAGTAACATATTTGCGGTGACAGTCCGTACACTCATATCTTGATTAGTAATCAATGATGTGGCACAGTGTAGAACGCTTTCTGTAAGTCTATGAACATGAAGCCTACCCACCTGTATCTACTATTTCCACGATGCCGTGGATGAATAAAGCAATCAATGTTTCACCCGGGTGGTTCCTCCCGAATATGTGGTAAGTGTTTGAGAAAATCAGTTTTCAGCCAGGAACATCATAATGACCGACCTTATTAATACGCTCTAGGTCCCTATAACAGGCGGTCGTCAGCGATATAGGCCTGCAATACTGTTTCGCAGTAATAAAGGACGCTGCGCATATGAGTCTCCACGAAATGCTACGATAATATCCTTAAGCGTAAATATATTTTAAATGCCGAATTTAAATGTAATATATGCTGTCTTATGTTACACTACAAGGCAGATGATAAAGGGAGATCGCAAGCATCTGTTGGCATTCTCAGTATATTGTTGCTGGGACGCTGTACCCTCAAGTGCGGCATGTCGTCACGTATTCCTGGCGAAATGACACTCTCCTCTGGCGTCCTGCAGGGTGTGGCGGGAACCCACCACGTGGCAACGGAACAGAACAAGTAATTACGAGCTGTTGGCCGGTAACGCCATCAAGAGCCAATTAGCCAGTCGCCAGTTCCGCGCAGCTCCGCTCCGCTCATCTGGCGGGAGCGGGGGTGGGGAGCTAGGAGGGTGGTGAGGTGGGGGCGGGAGGGGCGACCTGCAGCCTGGGGGCGGCGGAGGTGGAAGGGTCGCGGGGGCAGGGAGCAGGGGCAGCGACTCCCCCTGTCTGGTAGTTCCTGTCTAGGCCGAGGTCCAAGACAATCGGACCCGAGCCACGTACAACGAAGTGGACTACTGGATACAGGGTCACATCTTACGGAACTCATCACGTTATGCCTTTTTTTTTGGGGGGGGGGGGGATATTATTATTCATCTGTCTAGTCTGAAGAGAGTCACAGCGATGTAAAGGGTAACCATGCAATAGGGGCAAACTACGAAAAATGTACTTTCTAAGTTATGCAGAATAAACTTTATTAAAATAACGTGAATATGCTCTATTTCCACATTAACACTTGCATATTCAGCAAAGCAAGTTATCACTTGATATGATACAAAATCCCATGTAAACACTGATTTTTCTGAACAAATTTGCACTGAAACGCTAAACCGGCTAACCCAACAAATAAGTTTTCTAATATCTCTCCTCCTAGGAATCATCTTACCGTTCAGTCTCAGCACAATTCTCTGTAAAATTGTTTGTGTGTATCAGGTAGGTATTCCAATAAGACCCTTGAGGTCTCTTTTCTCCTCTGAATACAATCTTTTTTCACAATTCAGTTCACTGAATGTAATCGTTTTGAAATCTTCACTTCACCACTCTTTTTCAACTCTCTCATAATTTCCCATCTCTCTATTGAGCAAATGTCTTTATTACCTGATTACCCAGGCGCGCTGTTTTCAATCCATGAGGCAGAACCTATAGCTATTTATGTTATTCATCAATCCAGCTGCTTGCTGAGGATCCGCAAAATAACTGCGTTCTGTCTAAACAACTTTAAATGGTTCCTTGTTGCGAGCTGTTGCTATAGTGTTCATTACAACATCAGGAACAAAATGCTTCCCCACCTTTGCTCTTTGTTCAATAACTGACCTCTTTTAGAATTACCGGTTTTCAGTTACTTCCCTTTGCTGAGTTGTTTTTTCACTATACATTGTCCCATCAATGAGGACACGCAAGAGACTGGGCACAAAACGACAGGGGCAACCGTAAATGTATAATCTTTATCTCCAGTGTAGACAACTCGTATAACACACTGTGCACTTTTTTCCATTCAGCATGAACAAGTCATAGAAGTTACCTCCCATGCCATCCCCTGGCCTTCCCACTCCTTTTAGCGTGATAAGCCTTCAATTTCTCTTACATGCTGACCTCTTCATCTGAAAGTAGCTCTTGCACCGAACGTCCTCAGGTATAACGTCGGAAGTAATTCACCACTGATTTTACTGTTTATAACTCACTCTAGTACCATAGAAGTTATTCCCTGTTCCGTCACTGAATTCCTTCTTCTTGTCAATATTTTGCACGGATTTCTTTGCTCGTCGATTCTGTGCAGAACCTCGTCAATTCTTGTCTTGCCAGTCCAGCCAATTTTCAGCTTCATTCGGTAGCACAACATCTCAAACTATTCGATTCTCCTGTTTTTCGGGTTTTCAGCAATTGATGATTCGCTATGCTCCAAATATAAACTCCTGGAAATTGAAATAAGAACACCGTGAATTCATTGTCCCAGGAAGGGGAAACTTTATTGACACATTCCTGGGGTCAGATACATCACATGATCACACTGACAGAACCACAGGCACATAGACACAGGCAACAGAGCATGCACAATGTCGGCACTAGTACAGTGTATATCCACCTTTCGCAGCAATGCAGGCTGCTATTCTCCCATGGAGACGATCGTAGAGATGCTGGATGTAGTCCTGCGGAACGGCTTGCCATGCCATTTCCACCTGCCGCCTCAGTTGGACCAGCGTTCGTGCCGGACGTGCAGACCGCGTGAGACGACGCTTCATCCAGTCCCAAACATGCTCAATGGGGGACAGATCCGGAGATCTTGCTGGCCAGGGTAGTTGACTTACACCTTCTAGAGCACGTTGGGTGGCACGGGATACATGAGGACGTGCATTGTCCTGTTGGAACAGCAAGTTCCCTTGCCGGTCTAGGAATGGTAGAACGATGGGTTCGATGACGGTTTGGATGTACCGTGCACTATTCAGTGTCCCCTCGACGATCACCAGTGGTGTACGGCCAGTGTAGGAGATCGCTCCCCACACCATGATGCCGGGTGTTGGCCCTGTGTGCCTCGGTCGTATGCAGTCCTGATTGTGGCGCTCACCTCCACGGCGCCAAACACGCATCATTGGCACCAAGGCAGAAGCGACTCTCATCGCTGAAGACGACACGTCTCCATTCGTCCCTCCATTCACGCCTGTCGCGACACCACTGGAGGCGGGCTGCACGATGTTGGGGCGTGAGCGGAAGACGGCCTAACGGTGTGCGGGACCGTAGCCCAGCTTCATGGAGACGGTTGCGAATGGTCCTCGCCGATACCCCAGGAGCAACAGTGTCCCTAATTTGCTGGGAAGTGGTGGTGCGGTCCCCTACGGCACTGCGTAGGATCCTACGGTCTTGGCGTGCATCCGTGCGTCGCTGCGCCGCATGCCCACTATACTCCCTCGCTCAAAGTCCGTCAACTGCACATACGGTTCACGTCCACGCTGTCGCGGCATGCTACCAGTGTTAAAGACTGCGATGGAGCTCCGTATGCCACGGCAAACTGGCTGACACTGACGGCGGCGGTGCACAAATGCTGCGCAGCTAGCGCCATTCGACGGCCAACACCGCGGTTCCTGGTGTGTCCTCTGTGCCGTGCGTGTGATCATTGCTTGTACAGCCCTCTCGCAGTGTCCGGAGCAAGTATGGTGGGTCTGACACACCGGTGTCAATGTGTTCTTTTTTCCATTTCCAGGAGTGTAGATTCACAGAGATTTTTTCCTCAAATTAAGACGTAAGTGTGTTACAAATACACTTCTTCTGGGCAGGAATACCCTCATCGGCTCTGTCAGTCTACACCTTGCTTCGTCCGTCATGTGCTATTTTTCTTCCAACATAGTAGACTTCCTTCACGTTGTCGACTTCGTGGTTAAAAAATGGGATGTTACGTCACCGCGAATCTCATATATGCAGCTACAAACTACTTTCGTCATCTACTCTCAGTCCGCAGTGTGTGTTCATTGGACTGATCACGCCATTCAGCATGTCCTGTAATACTTCTTCACTTTCACTGAGGAAAGGAATACCACCAGCGAAACTATCATTGATATCCTTTCACCCCGAAATTTACCTGAATTTTAATCTAATTCATGAAACTTCCTTTTATTCCCGTCAGTGCTTCTACGATCTGCAGATTAAATAGTAGAGGTAGAACACTGCATCCCTGTGTTACACCGTTTTTATATGAGCACGTCCTTCTCGGTCTTCGAGTCTAATTATTCTCCCATAGTTCTTAAACATATTAAGTATTACCCGTGTTTCTGACATGGCTTTCACAGCTAGAAGAGAAAGACAAGTAATACACAACATGTTTAAGGACCAAGAGGGAAAAATAAGACAGGAAGACCAAGAACGAATTACTCAGGTTAAAAACGGTGTCAATTGCGCAAAAGGTTCAAAATTCTGAGAAAAAAAGATGCAGCCTCTTACACAGTTTTACAACGTCGAACGGTTTCTTTAGGGAGAGAAATCCTATGAACACGTCTTGACTTTTCTGAAATCTCGCTTTCATCCCCGAGAGCGACGTCACAGCTTCCTGTCTGGTACCTGGGCCTTTCCTGGAGCAAAACTGATCGTCTTCTAACAGATTCTCAACTTCCTACTGCATTTTTCTGTGCATCGGACGTACTGTATATCAAAATTTATCATCAGGAAGAAGGGAGCGCAATACTGACTGCCAAGATGAGACCCCGATAAAGTTAGTTGTCGAGTTCACGACGATCCTTTTTGTAATAGTAACAGATATAGCAATTTTATACTGTCTCAAAATAAATGATCATGTGCATGAGCTATCAAACACTTAATCTAACACTAATCCTAAGAACCTAATTCTTTTATAGAAATTAATTCAGCTGCCACAAGCCGATCTTGTGGCCTGTAATTGAGAAGCGTCTTTATGATCTCTCCATTGGCAAAATATTCCGGAATACTTCTCCATTCGGATATCCGGAAGGGGACTGACTCCCAATGAAGAGGTCACCAAGAGAAAAAGATTGAATAACCAACGAAAGGATAATGCTCTAAGAGTCGGGGCGTGGGACGTCAGAAGTTTGACCGTGGTAGGGAAGCTAAAAAATATGAAAAGGGAAATGCTAAGGCTTAATTTAGCAATAGTGGGTGTCAGTGAAGTGAAATGGAAAGAAGGAAAGGATTTATGGTCAGATGAGTATAGCGTAATATAAACAGCAGCAGAAAATGGTATAACGAGAGTAGGATTCGTAATGAGTAGGAAGGTAGGGCAGAGAGTGTGTTACTGTGAACAGTTCATTGACAGGGTTGTTCCCATTGGCATCGACAGCAAATCAACACAGACGACGATAGTTCAGGTATACATGCCGACATGCGAAGCTGAAGATGAAGAGATAGAGAAAGTATGTAAGGATATTGAAAGAGTAAAACAGTACTAAAGGGAGATGAAAATCCTATAGTCATGAAGGGCTAGAATGCGGTTGTAAAAGAAGAGGTAGAAGAAAAGTTACGGGAGAATATGGGCGTGGTACTAGGAATGAGAGAGGAGAAAGAGTAATTGTATTCTGCAGTAAATTTCAGGTAGTAATAGCGAATACCCTGTTCAAGAATCACAAGAGGAGGACATACACTTGGAAAAGGCTGGGACATACAGGAAGATTTCAGTTTGATTACACCACGGTCAGGCAGAGACTCCGAAAGCAGATACTGGATTGTAAGATGTACCCTGGAGCAGGTGCACACCCAGGTCACAATTTAGTAATGATGAAAAGTAGGCTGAAGTTCAACAGACTAATCAGGTGAATCAATGAACAAAGAAGTAGGACACGGAAATACTGAGGAATGAAGAGATACACTTGAAGTTCTACATCTACATGGTTACTCTGCAATTCACACTTTAAGTGCCTGGCAGAGGGCTCATCGAACCATTTTCATACTACTTCTCTACCATTCCACTCTCGAATGGCGCGTGGGAAAAAGGAACGCCTAAATCTTTCCGTTCGAACTCTGATTTCCCTTATTTTATTATGATGATCATTTCTCCCTACGTAGGTGGGTGCCAACAAAATATTTTCGCATTCGAAAGAGAAATTTGGTGATTGAAAATTCGTAAACAGATCTCGCCGCAAAGAAAACCGCCTTTGTTTCAGTGACTGCCACCCCAACTCGCATATCATATCAGTGACACTTTCACCCCTATTGCACGATAACACGAAACGAGCTGCCCTTGTTTACACTGTTTCGATGTCCTCCGTCAATCCTACCTGGGAAGGATCCCACACCGCGCAGCAACATTCCAGCAGAGGACGGACAAGTGTAATGTAGGCAGTCTCTTTAGTGGGTTTGTCGCATTCTAAGTGTTCTGTCAACAAAGCGCAGTCTTTGTTTCACCTTTCCAATTTAAGTTGGTCGTAATTGTAATTCGGTATTCAGTCGAATTTACAGCCCTTAGATTTGTGCGATTTATCATACACCCAAAATTTAACGGATTTCTTTTAGTACCCATGTGGATGACCTCGCACTTTTCTTTGTTTACTGCCAATTGCCACTTTTCACACCATACAGAAATTCTCTCTTGCTCATTTTGTAATTGGAATTGATCGTCTGATGATTTTACTAGACGGTAAATTACAGCGTCATCTGCAAACAATCTAAGGGGGCTGCTCAGATTATCACCTAGATCTTTTATGTAAATAAGGAACAGCAGAGGGCCTATGACACACTACCTTGGGGGACGCCAGATATCCCTTCTGTTCTACTCGATGATTTACCGTCTATTATTACAAAATGTGACCTCTCTGAGAGAAAATCAAGAATCCAGTCACACAACTGAGATGATACTCCATATGCACACAATTTGATTATAGTCGCTTGTGAGGAACGGTATCAAAAGCCTTCTGGAAATCTAGGAATATGGAATCGATCTCAGATCCCTTGTCGACAGCACTCATTACTTCATGGGACTTCATGGGAATAAAGCTGTGTTGCACAAGAACGATATTTTCAGAATCCGTGTTGGTTATGTATCAATAAGTCATTTCCTTCAAGGTGATTCATAATGTTCGAGTACAGTAAATGCTCCAAACTCCTACTGCAAATTGAGGTCAGTGATACGGGTGTGTAATTCAATGGGTTACTCCTATTTCCTTTCTTGAATATTGGTGTGACCTGTGCTACTTTGCAGTCTTTACGAAAAGACCTTTCGTCAAGTGAGCGGTTGTATATGATTGCTAAGAAAGGCGCTATTATGTCTGCATACCCTGACAGGAACCTGATTGGTATGCTATCTGGACTGGAAGACTTGCCCTTCTTAAGTGATTTCAGTTGTTTCGCAACACCTAAGATATCTACTTTTATGTTACTCATGCTAACAGCTGTTCTGGTTTCGAATTCTGGAATATTTACTTCGTCTTCTTTCGTGAAGGAATTACGGAAAACTGTATTTAGTAACACCGTTTGCCAACGGCATGAAGTAGTTGTGTCAGTGGCAGAGCAGCAGTTCATCGTCATGCCGTACTGCCTAACTTTCTTGGCTGGCCCGACCTGCTTCTCTTACACTGAGATGACTAAAGTCATGGGATAGAGGTATGCGCATATACAGATGACGGTAGTATCGCGTACACATGGTGTAAAAGGGAAGCACATCGGCGGGGCTGTCATTTGTACTCACGAGATGCATGTGAAAAGGTTTACGGCGTGATTATAGCCGCACGACGCGAACCAACAGATTGCGAAAGCGGAATAGTAGTTGGAGCTAGACAAATGGAACGTTCCATTTCGGAAATCCTTAGGAAATACAATATTCCCTGATCCACAGTGTCAAGAGTGTGCTGAGAATACCAGATTCCAGGCATTACCTCTCAACACTCAAAACGCAGTCGTCGACGGCCTTCACTTTGAGAGGCACCCACATGCCTTGCTCATACTGTGGCATCAAGCAGTCAGGCCTGCAAGATGAGTGCTCTGCCAAGCGAGTGGATTCATTCTTATTTATCGAGTAACATGAACTCTAGTACTCACAATTAAGTTACAAGTTATCCTCCTATATGAATAATACGCAACGGAAACGCACATCTGACTATCAGTAATTTACAGAACTCTGACTGTTCACTACGCACTGGCAATACCACATTTTCTTTTTTCTTTTATTTAACGGCTTTTATCAGCACGTGGCCATCGCACTGAATATGAAAGGCGCACACATTATAAATTCGGGATATCATGACAACATATAATTCAAAGGAAAAGTCGACCAATCTTTTTCTTTTCACTATCTTATTTATTCCGATAAATTCTATAACCTAAACACACAAATTCTATAACCTACAACAATAACACATGAGAAATTCCGTCCAGTGGGCATGGCTTTACATTGATGATTCTGTACCTTATGGTCTCTTTATTATTTAACGCTGCAGTGCACTTTCTGGATAGGATGGTGGATCTTTTATTATATCTCACACTTCGACTCTCACAATCATCATCACGAAAGTTTCCTCCAGATCGAGCGGTACAGAAGGAACAAGCATAGCCCACTAATCTTTTGAAACTACCTTGCTACCCTCCCATGCAAACCACACATACCCAAATTCCATGACATACACCACACTACAACATGAAATACTACACAGGGAATAGTCACAACATTATCACTTTCAGCTTTCCCACTTCAATTAGTATTTACCCCAGTTTCACACGACACTGCCCCACTTTGTAATTCTACTTTCCTACTATGAACTCTGCAGATATATGCACGTCTTCCTGTGCAATGCAAGCCAAGTGGCGTTGCTGGATAGACAGCCGACTCACCTTGCTTCTCTCTCAGAGTTTGAATCTAGCGTCACACGGAATCATATCACGCAAAGTAATATTAAGAACATATTCATCACGCCATGTGGAAGTACTCGTCTCTAATTTCAAGTCCTACACACGCCATTTCTTAAATATTTCAACTTATGGTACACACGCTATTTCTTAAATATTTCAACTTATTGTACACACGCTAGAAATTCAGCTTAACTTGAGCACACGGAAGTATTTCAACTTATTGCTACACGTGGTTTCATTGTGACCGTTGGTCACTTCCGAAGATTACTACAATCCCATTAATATTACCTGCCTGACATTTAATTCTGCCCACAAAAGTTCCTGGAATAGAGAAATTATTATTTGAAACTACTCTTAAATATTCCACATGCATACCATGTCTCCACTCTCTTGTCTTTACGGAGCACAACTAAGACAGGTCTTAACAGCACAAGATCCAGCGGCAGAGTGCTGAAACATGCCCGTTCTTCCGGTTCTCTCACACCTCTGTCGAAGTGGGGGAGCACCTTGCTACCGTATTGGTCAGCCACATTTCAGGCGCTCAAAGCTGAGGTAAATTTCATCTCTTTGGTCCCACCAAAGGTGGCCAAAGGGTCGTCTTAAAGATGATCATATATTCACATTCACTATCCGCAGTTAGCAGACGACCATACATTCATTCATTTCACAGATCTCACCAAACTGGATGTAGGGATTTATTTTGTGGGAGTGCGCATGTGATCAATTAAATAAATAAATTGTCATTCTTTCCCACACTGGTATCCGGCTTCGCTGTATTAATTGAAATTGAGTTATTTTACAAAAAAAAAACGTGTTGTTCTGACAAAAATAATGAAGTATGTTGTACCTATTTTCAATGTCGAGCGGTACTGTACCCTTTCAACCTAATGAACGAGAGCAGCGGCGTTGGCCTAGAGTTGTCAGTGCCAACAGACAAGCATCACTGAGAGAAATAACCGCAAAAATCAGTGTGGGACACACGACGAAAGTATCCGTCAGAACAGTGCGGCGAAATTTGGCGTTTATGGACTATGGCAGCAGACGACCGACGCGAGTACATTTGCTAGCAGCACGACATCGCCTTCAGCGCCACTCTTCGTCTCGTGACCACATCAGTTGGACCCTCGACGACTGGAAAACAGTGGTTTGGTCAAATGAGATCAGATTTCATTGGTAAGAGCTGATGGTAGGGTTTCAGTGCGGAAGGTATGGACCAAGGTTGTCAAGAAGCCACTGTGGAAGCTGGTGGTGGCCCCGTAATGATGTGGGCTGCGTTTACAGAAAGTGGACTGGGCCCTCAGGTCCAATTAAACTGGTCGCTGACTGGAAATGGTTATGTTAGGCTACTTGGAGAGCATTTTCAGCCATTCGTGGTCCTCGTGTTCCCAAAGGACGATGGACTTTTTATGCACGACAATGCTCCGTGTCACCGGGCCACAACTGTTTGCGATTGGTTTGAAGAACACTCTGGGTATCTGAGCGAATGATTTGGCCATCCAGATCGCCCGACATGAATCCTATTTACAATTTGTAGATCATAATCGATGGATTAATTCGTACAGAAAATCCTACATCGGCAACACTTTCGCAGTTATGGGCGGTTACAGAGGCAATATGGCTCAATATTTCTGTATCGGACATCCGACGACTTGAGATCGTGCCACGTCGAGTTACTGCACTACGCAGAGCAAAAAGAAGTCCGAAACTATACTAGGAAATATCCCATGACTTTCGTCAGTATAAGTCTTGCAGCACCTCAGGGCAATGACTTTGTTTTACTCAGCCGCGCGAAGGACATATTTTGCGGTGCAGCAAGGCGTTCAGCATAGTTGTACTCGAACCGTGTGATCTGTTTTACCGAGATTTCATCTTGACTCGTTTTGGTTTCTTTTCCTATTCACGCCGTTTCACCGCCTCTCGGTTCCTTTAGCGTCTGTTTTAGTTAAGTGCCATGCTGCCATCTAATACGCGTTGCTAAGAGCTTTACGTGGTCTGATAATTATGTTAGTAATTTCTTCAGTGGCTAAAATTTATTTCGTATCATTAGGGAATCGTTATTTGGGCCCTCAGTTCAAATGGTCTTCCTTTTATCATATCTCGATCACAAAACAAAAATTATAAATGTAACCTTCCTTGTTTTAATTATCTATATGTGTTTGTTAATGGTACACGGTTTCCGTCGAAGCGATATTTAGCTTTTAGCATGGAGAGATGCAGGAGACAGCATTCGGCAAAATTTTAGAGTCTGAGCTAAAAACGGAGTTAAATTTTCGTCTCAGTTCAAGCCAGCATGCGCCTGCTGCAATGTGATTATGGCAATTGAAGGGTTTTCGATAAAATAATTGGATTCTGAGTGACCAGTATTTCATTTAGTAGTATTTAGGATATGCACATGTAGAGCTTTCATTTCATATTACCTACCGGGATCTTGTGGAAATGATCAACTGCATGTGCGAAAGACAATGAAGTGTAGTCGACTGTAATGGGTTTGTATAGCGCAGTATCGAGTTTATTTTAAATGGTTATGAGAAGTGGTAGAGGCTAAAAGGAAGTTTCAGCTCTTAATCTACACCTCTATGATAGCACCAAGGGGATCGAAGAGCTTAATGTCGCCTTCTGGCAAACTAATCACCATCAATATTTATCACATAAGGCACTGTGAAGAGGTTCGCATTTAACTTAGGACGTTGGTGCAAAGTCTTACTATTAGCTACTGTGCGGCCTCACTTCTCCTCCGTTACTGGCCAAATAATAGTGGTGAAACTTTCTCCCCCATCCAGGATCAAGCTGCCTACCTCTGTGTCGAGTGCCACTGCACAAGAGTGCGCCAGCGCCCTCGACTACACAGGCAGGTTATTGTATTTGAAACTTTATACTGGGCGCTGATTGTCCTCGTAAAATCATATTTCTGTATTCTATGTATGTGTATATTTGAGCTATTTATTTTCATTGTATTGTAACGACAAACCCTGTATCACGGTAGAACCAGCTCTGATCTTACAGCCGAACGACATCGCCCGCCATCCAAGCTAGGCTCGATTCGAATATCACCGAAGTGCTTCGTCTGCCTTTTCTTTTCGCGGTTGTTCATTATTCTGCTGGTTATTAATACTTGTGAAATAATGGAATGTGTAAGTAGGCTGTTTAGGTTTTTATGTTGGTAACACCACATAGCGCTCTGTATGAAAATCACTGACTGTGCTATGTGCATTCTGTGGCTGGTTGGCATTGCTGGAATATTCGCTATTGTAGTGTTGGGTAGTTGGATGTGAACAGCGCGTAGCGATGGGCAGTTGGAGGTGAGCCGCCAGCAGTGGTGGATGTGGAGAGAGAGATGGTAGAATTTTGAGAGTGGACGATCTGAACGTGTGTCCGTCAGAAAAAGGAAATTTGGATGTCATGAATTAATATATATATTATGACTTTTGAACATTAATAAGGTAAATACATTGTTTCTTCTCTATCAAAATTTTCATTTGCTGACTATGCCTATCAGTAGTTAGTGCCTTCCGTAGTTAGAATCTTTTATTTTGCTGGCAGTATTGGAGCTCGCTGTATTGTAGTAGTTCGAGTAACGAAGATTTTTGTGAGGTAAGTGATTCATGAAAGGTTTAAGTTATTGTTAGTCAGGGCCATTCTTTTGTAGGGATTATTGAAAGTCAGATTGCGTTGCGCTAAAAAAAAAAAAAAAAAAAAAAAAAAATTGTGTGTCAGTTTAGTGTTGATCAGAATAAGTAAAGAGAGAAATGTCTGAGTACGTTCAGTTTTGCTCGGCTGTTTGAAAATCAAATAACGTAAGAGGTTTATCAGCACAGTCATTTATAATTTTCAAAAGGGGACGTTTCAAATGATAGCGCGCTATTGAGAAATGCTTTAATTTGAAATTCAAGTAAATACGCTTTTTTATTTTTCAAATATTAATAATAGAAGATTACCACTTTGGCGCGCAACTTCCGAACGCAACAGCCAATCGCGGAGGAGAACCACAATGTAGGCGGTCTTTCTCACGATACCAATGCCGAAGAAACCATCTGTCATCGGTACCTCGCACCACATTACGAGATGTTCCCACAGCTACCGTCTCAACTGCTCTAAAAAGAGCTTCTTGTAGCGGAATATGACTGCTGCAAAGCCAGAAATATTACAAGACCTGGACTTTCAGCACCTTGTCTGCTACTCCTGGTTTCACCGTACTTCAACCACTTTCCACAAACGCTGACGACTGCAGCACGCGGTCTGTCGACCACCCACGACGTTTCCCAGGAACCGGCCCGTAACAATCTGCCCTTTGTCAGTCTCTTACACCAATGGATATCCCATTTACGGCCCGTATCGTCGCTATTGTCATTCGTCTCTTCTCCGCTTACATACATTCCTTGTCACGTCCTATGCTGCATCTACATCTACATCTAAATATATACTCCGCAATCCACCATACGGTGCGTGCCGGAGTGTGCCTCGTACCACAACGAGCATCTTCTCTCCCTGTTGCACTCCCAAACAGAACGAGGGAAAAATGACTGCCTATATGCCTCTGTACGAGCCCTAATCTCTCTTATCTTACCTTTGTGGTCTTTCCGCGAAATGTAAGTTGGCGGTAGTAAAATTGTAAGGCTCAAATGCTGGTTCTCTAAGTTTCCTCAGTAGCGATTCACGAAAAGAACGCCTCCTTTCCTCTAGAGACTCCCACCCGAGTTCCTGGAGCATTTCCGTAACACTCGCGTGATGATCAAACCTACCAGTAACAAGGCTAGCAGCCCGCCTCTGAATTGCTTCTATGTCCTCCCTCAATTCGACCTGATAGGGATCCAAACACTCGAGCAAGACTCAAGAATAGGTCGTATTAGTGTTTTATAAGCGGTCTCCTTTACAGATGAACCACATCTTTCCAAAATTCTACCAATGAACCGAAGACGGCTATCCGCCTTCCCCACAACCGCCATTAATGCTTGTCCCACTTCATATCGCTCTGCAATGTTACGCCCAAATATTTAATCGACGTGACTGTGTCAAACGCTACACTACTAATGGAGTATTTAGACATTACGGGATTCTTTTCCTATTCATCTGCATTAATTTACATTTATCTATACTAAAAGTTAGCTGCTATTCTTTACAGCAATCACAATTCCTGTGCAAGTCATCTTGTATCCTCCTACAGTCACTCAACGACGACACCT
The DNA here is from genome assembly GCF_023898315.1 of Schistocerca nitens. Classification (NCBI taxonomy): domain Eukaryota; kingdom Metazoa; phylum Arthropoda; class Insecta; order Orthoptera; family Acrididae; genus Schistocerca; species Schistocerca nitens. The sequence goes on from NC_064622.1 coordinate 488,947,171, forward strand.
TCCCGTACACCACAGCATCATCAGCAAACAGCTGCACATTGCTGTCCACCCTATCCAAAAGATCGTTTATGTAGACAGAAAACAACAGCGGACCTACCACACTTTCGTGGGGCACTCCAGATGATACCCTCACCTCCAATGAACACTCACCATCGAGGACAACGTACTGGGTTCTATTACTTAAGAAGTCTTCGAGCCACTCACATACTTGGGAACCAATCCCATATGCTCGTACCTCAGTTAGGAGTCTGCAGTGGGGCACCGAGTCAAACGCTTTCCGGAAGTCAAGGAATATGGCATCCGTCTGATACCCTTCATCCACGACCCGTATCGTCGCTATTATCATTCGTCTCTTCTCCGCTTACATACATTCCTTGCCACGTACTATGCTCGCGATGGGCAGTGTCATAACCTTACGGCTCATAACTGTTCCACTCAGGAGCATGTGCAAATAATTCACCTGCAATATTGCCACAGCTTACCGTGACGCTGACTCGTTACGAAAGGAAGAGGCTAAAGGAAGACAGCTTCTTGCGCTGGCAGAGCCGTGTCATACCGAAAACGTTCTCAGCGGATTTAGAGATGCTTCGAAAGTGGGACAGCAGGATGTGTCCATCATTATCCGACAATATAAGCGGTCCAGGCCGGATGACGGAAGGGCGATGGGACTGCGGGCGTACTGCCGTGTCACAGCGCGGGCCTCTCCTCCCGTTTAGAGGCGCATTCTCCTGGAGCGCGCCTTTGTGCCGCCGCCGCCGGTGATTGTCTCGTCGCCTGCCAGTGAGCGGGTCTTCGGCAGTCGGCATCTGCGAGCCGCCGCTCGGCCGTCCGTCAGCGTCTGCCCGGCAGTAAACGTCGGCTGCGCTCCTTGCGGCGCGTCCAGCCGGCCGTGTTTACGAGTCACGAGCGCACCGCGACCCCGCTGTCTGTCACTCTGCCTCGCCGTTCACAGTCTCCTCGAAGCGTTTACTGCCCCCTCACTGACCTCCCACGTGATGCTTGTATAGACAAACACGCCGCAAGACGAGGAAGGACACAAGTAACGAATAATTTATTTTCTGTGCGTGCACAGTACGGTAGGGTGATCACGCAATTTGATGGTCATTTTGGATTTATACAGGGCGCACACAGCCGATATCACTCTGGCAGCAACAATTTCTCTAACCAGGTTGGACAGCGAGTCCAGCTCAGCTCGGGTGGCACATACAAGTACACTACTGGCCATTAAAATTGCTACACAACGAAAATGACGTGCTACAGACGCGAAATTTAACCGACAGGAAGAACATGCTGTGATATGCAAATGATTAGCTTTTCAGAGCATTCACACAAGGTTGGCGCCGGTGGCGACACCTACAACGTGCTGACATGAGGAAAGTTTCCAACCGATTTCTCATACACAAACAGCAGTTGACCGGCGTTGCCTTGTGAAACGTTGTTGTGATGCCTCGTGTAAGGAGGAGGAATTCCTACCATCACGTTTCCGACTTTGATAAAGGTCGGATTGTAGCCTATCGCGATTGGGGTTTATCGTATCGCGACATTGCTGCTCGTATTGGTCGAGATCAAATGACAGTTAGCAGAATATGGTATCGGTGGGTTCAGGAGGGTAATACGGACCGCCGTGCTGGATCCCAACGGCCTCGTATCACTAGCAGTCGAGATGACGACAGGCACCTTATCCGCATGGCTGCAACGGATCGTGCAGCCACGTCTCGATCCCTGAGTCAACAGATGGGGACGTTTGCAAGACAACAACCATCTGCACGAACAGTTCGACGTTTGCAGCAGCATGGTCTATCAGCTCGGAGACCGTGGCTGCGGTTACCCTTGACGGTGTACGAGGTGCGGCTAGAAAAAAACCGGACTGATGCTGGAAAAAACATTTATTTACAATTATTTACAACTTCATGTTATCTCCTTCAATGTACTCTCCTCCTCGGTCTCTACACCGCTCCATACGAATTTTCCACTGTTCATAGCAATGCTGCAGATCATTTTCGGTAAGTCCATACATTACTTCCGTCGCTTTTTCTTTTACTGCTTCAACAGTCTCAAATCTAGTTCCTTTCAAAGCTGACTTGACTTTAGGGAAAAGAAAAAAGTCACAGGGGGCCAAATCAGGTGAGTAGGGTGGATGATCTAAGATGGGAATGTTTTGTTTTGCCAAAAACGTCTTCACTGACAACGCACTGTGAGCTGGGGCATTGTCTTGGTGAAGGATCCATGACTTTTTTCTCCACAAATCGTTCCGTTTTCTCCGTACTCGCTCACGTAGGGTAGCCAGGACGCTAATGTAGTAATGCTGATTCACTGTTTGTCCCTCTGGTACCCAATCAATGTGCACAATCCCTTTGATGTCAAAAAAAACAATCATCATTGCCTTGAATTTCGATTCTGACATTCGTGTTTTTTTTTTTTTGTCGTGGAGAACCAGGAGTTTTCCAATGCATCGATTGGCGTTTAGTTTCGGGATCGTATGTAAAAAACCACGATTCATCGCAAGTAATAACATTTTGTAAGAAGGTGGGATCACTTTCAATGTTTTCCAGGATGTCAGAACAAATCATTCTTCGGCGTTCCTTCTGTTCAATTGTGAGACACTTTGGAACCATTTTTGAACACACTTTGTTCATGTTGAAACTTTCATGAAGAATCTGCCTAACACTTTCCTTGTCAACTCCTGTTAACTCAGACACTGCTCTCATTGTTAAACGGCGATCTTGTCGAACAAGTTTACCGATTTTTTCAATGTTTGCATCAGTTTTTGCTGACAATGGTCTGCCAGTGCGAGTGTCATCACTGGTGTCTTCGCGGCCATCTTTAAATCGTTTAAACCACTCAAACACTTGTGTTCGCGATAAACAATCATCGCCGTACACTTGTTGTAACGTTACAAACGTTTCACTTGCAGATTTTCCTAGTTTGAAACAAAATTTGATGTTAACACATTGTTCTTTCTGTACACTCAACATTTTCCGACGCACAGACAAAACGTCAACTACTTAAAACAGACGCCACGGGCAGACTGAGTGCAGGAGGCAGATGAAACTCGAGCAGTAGGCGGAGCGAGAGTCACGTGACAGGCCACGCGACTTTCAGCCTTATTGCATTCGTTTTATTGTTTCACCAGTACTAGTCCGGTTTTTTTCTAGCCACACCTCGTATCACAGACAGGAGCGCCTGCGATGGTGTACTCAACGACGAACCTGGGTGCACGAATGGAAAAACGTTTACAGCATCATGATGGTCGTATCCGTGTTTGACGACATCGCGGTGAACGCACATTGGAAACGTGTATTCGTCATCGCCATACTGGCGTATCTGCAGGTGTGATGGTATGGGTTGTCATTGGTTACACGTCTCGTTCACCTCTTGTTCGCATTGACGGCACTTTGAACAGTGAACGTTACATTTCAGATGTGTTTCGACCCGTGGCTTTACCCTTCATTCGATCCCTGTGAAACCCTACATTTCAGCAGGATAATGCACGACCGCATGTTGCAGGTCCCGTACGGGCCCTTCTGGATACAGAAAATGTACGACTGCTGCCCTGGCCAGCGCATTCTCCAGATCTCTCACCAACTGAAAACGTCTGGTGAATGGTGGCCGAGCAACTGGCTCGTCACAATACGCCAGTCACTACTCTTGATGAACTGTGGTATCGTGTTGAAGCTGCATGGGCACATGTACCTGTACACGCCATCCAAGTTCTGTTTGACTCAATGCCCAGGGGTATCAATGCCGTTATTACGGCCAGAAGTAGATGTTTGGGTATTGATTTCTCAGGATGAAAATGTAATCACATGTCAGTTCTAGTATATTTGTCCAATGAATACACGTTTATCATCTGCATTTCTTCTTGGTGTAGCAATTTTAATGGCCAGCAGTGTACATTATTCAACGCTGCTTCAGCACCACACCACAGTTCTTTGATCTCACAGGGAAACTCCCGGTCTAATCCCCCTCAGATTTAGTGGTAAAATGACACAATGGATGGCCCGTCGAAAACTGAACACACATCAAGCATGAAAACAGGAAGAATGTGTACTGAACTGTGGAAAAGAAGCAAAGAGGAAATAGTGAATGGTCTAAGCTCAGGATATGAAACATCGAGTAGGTTGCTAGAGCCACCTCGTCGTGGCTGTGTGGTCACCGTGTCGACCTGCGAGACGGGGATACCTGTTGAAACCTCTCTCGTGCCCCTTTTTTATTTTATTTTTTTCTCTATTTTATGAATTGTCCAACCGACCATTGACGGGTCTGTTCTCCATCTGTAATCTTGGCAATTGTCATACAATACATGGCTTAGAGAATATGAATCATGTAGTAAAAATGTGTTACCGTCCCAAGCAAATGTGATGAAAAGTGAGAGCAGGCGAAATGCCGCAAAGACCTGTTACAGAAATGAAATCACAAATAAACGGGGTGAACTATGTTACAACAAAGGAATTCGAGAGTCAAAACTGCCAAAACGAAACTCAGGTGTCACATGTGACACTTGTGAAGAACAAATAGCAGATAAGTACGTCTGGAGGTCCCTACCTTACACCTCGCTGTTGCAAACGGACGTTACACCACGACGAAGACACAAATTTGAATAAAAGGAACAGGCAAGTCGACGACCAGACAGTTCATAGTTTTGTGGCGACAAAAATGGTGTACGAGAGAGACTTGAATCCAGACCTCCTCCTTCACAGTCCAGTATCGTGTACATATAACCACGACGACGTTGCTATTCAAATGCACTTATTATTGTACATCTTGAGCTTGGACAGTTCACTGTTTCTATTTTTCTTCGTTTTTCATAGTTCACCACACATTTTTCCTATTTTTATGCTTGATATGTGTTAAGTTTCTGACCCACTACTGACTGGCCCATCTAACTACTAAATTTGAGGGGAGTGGGGTGGGAAGTTTCCCTTGATAGAGAATGATGTGCGGTGGTGCGGCAGTCTCTGAGCAATCCGTGACGAGATGGAGAACTTGCTGGCCAGGGCAAAAGCGAAAGGCTTGGCCTCGATACTTTTGTTTATGCCTTCACTGTGAACTGCTGCACACTTTGACTTATCCTGGCATTGTCCAGATCTTTTATCTGGAATTCATCAAGGAATCATTGTTCTAATACTAAGTATATTATAATAATTTCTCAAAAATGGTTCGAATGGCTCTAAGCACTATGGAACTTAACATCTGAGGTCATCAGTGCCCTAGACACAGAACTACTTAAACCTAACTAACCTAAGGACATCACACACATCCATACCCGAGGCAGGATTCGAACCTGCGACCGTAGCAGCAGCGCGGTTCCGGACTGAAGCGCCTAGAACCTCTCGGAATTATTTTTCAGAGCGTGTGTTCTCCCATTTTTGTTATTTTGTCTCAGAACCCATGCACCGTCCTGAGGGGATACAACTACTTTTGGCAACGAGATAACACACGGTCATTTCGATGGAGACTTCGTAGATACGCAGAGACACTAGCCTTAACACGACAGAAATGTTACAGCATTATGCAGTCATTAGTTCACCATACCATCACGTCGGGCCCTGGGCCATCGTGACGATGACTAAAGCAATGTAGTTATTTTATTTCTCCTAAGAGCAGCCACGGACGGATGCATCCATCATAATGCTGTGTGCAGTAATGGGACCTGTCTGAAAAGACGACACGAGGCCACTCTTGGGCTGAGTGTTGTCGACGGGCGCAAAACTGTTGTCCCGGCTCTCTCTGTTGCCGCACTAAGGGAAGCAGCCCCAGAGGTCACCGTGCTGGCAGTAGTGCCGTTGCACTGTCCTTGTGGACCCCTGTTTTGCTGCAAACTGGTCAATTTTCTGCCTCCGGCCGCGTCATCTCGTCGGAGAATGCTGTACAGGCAAGAAAACAACGTCCTCTCGGGCGCTAGCTGCGGGAAGGAGGTGTGTGTGGGGGGGGGGGGGGGGGCGGCGGCAAGTGACAGCTTGCATAGTCTTGAATATGACCCTCCCGAACCCACCGATTACATATTCACATCTCAATCGTGAGGACCGTACCAATGCGACTGGTGATATCGAGGCACTACAAACTGGTTCCGATAGACCATTCCGACATGAGGTGTTAGGCGTTTTTCCTTCTTATACAATGTATAACACGGTCTTCTGACAAACAAACATCATTCGAATGCGATTTTTGAATCAGAAACCCGCTATCCTTACGCATTGAATTTAAACAGCGTCAGTCATACCTACGGATATGGTGAAGTGCTAATCATCTGCATCTTTAGGCATATTGTACACTTTGTAAGAGCTTCACGTTTGTTTCACGCCACCTTCATTGTGTTGCAGTTTTAATGACGTTAGTGTATGTAGTAAAGATAGAGTGTAGTGACCAAGTACTCATCAGGGCTTTGAAAGGTTATTAATTTATTCGATGTTGTAAGAGATACTCCTTTACCAAAAATGTTCCCCTGTCTGTTCATTTGATTATGCCAGCATCGCTTGCTACGTTGGATACATCGGTGCTCGCCCGATTACCGAGGTTAATTGACTTTGTGCCAGGTTAGTAGAAAGGTGGGCGAGTGCCTGGGGACACCAGGTGCCGTTGGCTAAGGGACACAAGAGTCGCCCATGCGGCGCCAAATTAAAAGACTTGCATCAGGCCGTTGAGCTCTACGACGTTGAAATTACAGCTGGTTATCACAAGTCAAAATGGTTAAAATGGCTCTGAGCACCATGGGACTTAACATCTGAGGTCTTCTGCCCCTAGAACTTAGAACTACTAAAACCTAACTAACCTAAGGATATCACACACATCCATGCCCGAGGCAGGATTCGAACCTGTGACTGTAGCAGTAGCGCGGTTCCGGACTGAAGCGCCTAGAACCGCTCGGCTACCGCGGCCGGCTGTGATGAGTCATCGTCCTATCATATTGCTTTTAATGTACAGAAATTGACTCAGATAAACGGCCCGGTCACATTAGTGTTACCGCCGCCTATGTCCAACGTCAACCACTCACAGACGGCAGGTGGTAGTGTTACTCGAGGAGGCCGAAATACATGCGTTTTAGCTCACGCAGGCTGGCGTGAGGAGGGAAGAACTATACTGACGTGAGGTCTGGAACATGACAAGGAATGAGAATTCAGAAAGCGGACGTAATTAGTTTGATATCTTAATCCATTAATGAGGAACGTCGCTCTTGACGGTACATGATTCACAATATTATCTGTTCAGAATACATTCGTAGTAACTGAATATGGCGCCTTGCTAGGTCATAGCAAATGACGTAGCTGAAGCCTATGCTAAAATGTCGTCTCTGCAAATGAGAGCGTATGTAGTCATTGAAGCTGTACAACTGGGCGAGTGCTAGGGAGTCTCTCTAGACTAGACCTGCCGTGTGGCGGCGCTCGGTCTGCATTCACTGATAGTGGCGACACTCGGGTCCGACGTATACTAACGGACCGCGGCCGATTTAAAGGCTACCACCTAGCAAGTGTGGTGTCTGGCGGTGACACCACAGGTAGCACCGTCAGTGGAAGACGTATAAAGCATGTCGGGTGCATATGGAAAACAGTGTATTCGTTGTAAGACGGAAATGGAGCGATTTATCTGATGTTCAAAAGCGCTTAATCACTTGCTTTCGGGCCAAGGGTAGAAGCATTCCCGAAATGGCTAAGCTTGTAAACTGCTTGTGTACTGCCGTGCTTAAAGTATTCTGTGCATGACAGAACGGCGCTATCCAAAACCGGCTGCGAGGCAGCTCAGGGGTACAAAGGGCTATAGATGAAAGGAGTGAGCGAAGGCTGCACAGATGTGTACGTGCAACAGTTGAGCAACCCACCACCCAAATCAACCAAGGGGATACCTACAGTGCTTCTTCAACGACCATTCGGCGAGCCGGCCGCGGTGGTCTAGCGGTTGTAGGCGCTCAGTCCGGAACCGCGCGACTCCTACGGTCGCAGGTTCGAATCCTGCCTCGGGCATGGATGTGTGTGATGTCCTTAGGTTAGTTAGGTTTAAGTAGTTCTAAGTTCTAGGAGACTGATGACCACAGATGTTAAGTCCCATACTGCTCAGAGCCATTTTGAACCATTCGGCGAACTTTGGGGCGTATAGGCCTTCGCAGCAGGTACCAGATTCATGCATCCATGGTGTTCATCAGCGATGAAGGTACCAGATTCATGCATCCATGGTGTTCATCAGCGATGAAGGCTGGAATTTGGATACCAGTACTTCAACTGGAAGTTCAATGAACAGCGACAGGTGGGCTTTTCAGCTGAATCACGTTTTACGATCCATTGGACAGATGGCCGTTGGCGTCTGCGATGTGAAACGTCTGAAAGAAAGCAGTGGTCGCAAGGGTCTAGGCTGGAGGGCACCCCTGGTTGATTTCGTAATTCTGGAAGGCACGATACATTAACACAACCACGCATCTGTCCTTGGGCACCATGTCCACCTTTACTTGCAGTTTGTTTTTCCTCGACACCACAGCATCTACCAGAAGGGCGACGCAATGTGTCAGGCAGCTCGTAGTGTATGAGCGTGCGTGGTTCGAAGAGCACCAGGATGAGTTTATTGTACTCTCCTGGCCACAAACCAAACTCCTCGGGTTTAAACCTAATCGACAATCTGTGGGACGACATCAATCGATCCTCCAGCCAGAAAATCATTGGAATCAGCGTGGCTCCTCATCCCTGCTGGTACCTTCCAGAACCTCACTGACTACTTTCGTGCCGTCTCGCGCTGGAAAATGTGTCTATTCAGCCCTTGAAAGGCGGTCTCATTAAAGTGGTCACTGCTCTTATAAGAGTCGAAGGACATGAAGGCATTAACTGAGAACAGATCGAGGAAGGCTTGCAGTCTGTCACTGCTGTTATTCAGTTTGTACACTGAGCAGGTAGTAAAGGAAAACCGAGGAGAAATTCTGAAAACTAAGTTAAGGGAGAAATCTTCAGGGTCTGGCAGTGACATTGTAGTTACATCAAAGAAGGCACAGGATATGGGAACTGACAGTGCTTGAAAACATATTATCGGATGACATACAACGGAAAAGTAGAGTATTGGAGTACACTCGATGTAAATTAAGAGAAGGGGAGGTAACTGAATTAGGAAACAAGACGCTGAATGCAGTATATGTTATTTTGGCCTGCAAAATAACTGACGATTTGTCGAATTAGAGAGGACACAAAATGAAGACCGACAACAGCAAGAAACGCGTTTCCGATAATAAGACAAATTGTAACATCTAACACAAATTTAAGTGCTAGGAAGTATTTTCTGAAACTATGTCTCTGGAATGAGTTTACTCTTAGATTAAAGTCTGGCACCGGATTGAAACCAGTTCTCGGAATGAAGACCCCATAACAACACATAGGAATCCTTTGAGATCTGTAAGCGTTTAATTATATTCTCAAAACTTCACTCCTCTCCTGTTTCAGTAGATTTTTCTTTTCAAAATTAGTCCAGCTGGGTTCGTTTCGCTATCTCAAGGTACCTATATGTTACTGGTCTTTACTTTTTGTGGAAAATTTACATTACGAAGATGATATCTCTGCAGGGTGAGCCGTTAGGTAGGGGGGCCAGAAACTCAGTGGAACACCTTTGAGATGACTCCAGCGCTCAACATCACTACCTTCTCTGTTTTTGTCTCTTGAAGACGAATGGCCTGCCACCCCTCTACAGACATTCACTCAGCTGACTGAAAGTGATACTAGTAGAGTTCAAGCCATCATGGAGGCGAAGAGTAGACACACCCCACACTGGTGTAGAATAACAGACGACGAGATACTTTTGATCAGATAGCTTACTGAAAGGAATTTGGAACTGACGAAAACATATTACTGTTTTCTCAGCTGAGTTCAATAACTAATGGTCCCACGAGTGTTAATTTTGAGGCAAAATTCTATGGGCACCAGCTAGATAGTGTGTTTGTACAATCTTAGAACGCAATAAAGCAGCAATTCTGGTTTCCAAGGTTATCACAAATTTATGTTACATTTCCGCAGGTATGTGACACCAGACGTCACGCAATTTCCACGAATTACAGGCCAGTGGTTTATGGGCGTGGAACTGTCGTCCGATGGTGTCCCAGATGTGTTCCGACGGCTTCACGTCAGGCCGATTTGGTGGTCAAGACATCACGCTTCTCAAACCACTGTAGCACGATTCTCACTTTGTGGTACGGACAGTTACCCTGATACAAGACACCATCTCCATCGGGGAAGACATAATGCACGAAGGAATGCGGATGGTACACAATAATGTCCACGTAGTCCTCAGCTGTCATGGTGGCTTCGATTATTACAGTATGGTCCAGGGTGGCTCAGGTGAATGTCGAACATAAGACAATAGTATCGCCAGCTGTGAGCGTCCGAGGAACATTGCAAGTTTCGAACAGCCGTTTCCCTGGATACTGATATCGACTTGCTGTAACACGAGACGTTACTCATCCGACCAGGCGACATGTTTCCATCGATCCACATTCCAATCTCGATCATCCCATGCCCACTGCAATCGTGATCAACGATGTCGTTGCATCAACATGGAAACACTTGAAGGTCACCTGCTGCGGAGGCTGTGTTCAACAATGCGCACAGGACGGTGTGCTCCGAATCACCCGTGCCTGCACCAGTAATGAACTCTGTCGTCAGATGTGCTACTAATCGCTGCCTATCCTGCTGTACAAAGCAGACAACCTCCCAACTCCCTCCTCCTTCTATGACGAATTGTGAGCGTAAAACACCTCGTCGCCCACTTGTCGTTTGACCGTCCTTCAATCACTCTGCATAGATGCTCACGAGGGCAACCCGCGAACAGTCGATCAGTTTTGCCGTTCCGAAGTGGTAGTTCCCACGCACCGGGCAATAACAACTTTCGCTTTATGAAATTGGCTTGTCAGTGGATTTCCCTATTTGCTGTCCGTATCGTCCCCAACATGATTCCCTATTGATCTCTCCTCCACTTACATTTATTACTGCACCACGTGGCCTCAACGCCACCAAATGGTATTCAATCTTGCGGAGACAGTGGTCACAGAGTTTCCGCTAATCACAGGCGAAGTTTCACCACGGGCATTTTGCTGATACCCAAGGTGTCGAGATACACTGAACCGTCAAAGAAACTGGTATAGGAATGCGTATCCAAATACAGAGATACGTAAACAGGCAGAATACGGCGCTGCAGTCGGCAACGCATATATGTTGTTGTTGTTGTTGTTGTCTTCAGTCCTGAGACTGGTTTGATGCAGCTCTCCATGCTACTCTATCCTGTGCAAACTTCTTCATGTCCCAGTACCTACTGCAACCAACATCCTTCTGAATCTGCTTAGTGTATTCATCTCTTAGTCTCCCTCTACGATTTTTACCCTCCACGCTGCCCTGCAATGCTAATTTTGTGATCCCTTGATGCCTCAGAACATTTCCTACCAACCGGCCCCTTCTTCTTGTCAAGTTGTGCCACAAATTTCTCTTCTCTCCAATTCCATTCAATATCTCCTCATTAGTTATGTGATCTACCCATCTAGTCTTCAGCATTTTTCTGTAGCACCACATTTCGAAAGCTTCTATTCTCTTCTTGTCCAAACTATTTATCGTCCATGTTTCACTTCCATACATGGCTACACTCCATACAAATACTTTCAGAAACGACTTCCTGACACTTAAATCTATACTCGATGTTAACAATTATCTCTTCTTCGGAAACACTTTCCTTGCCATTGCCAGTCTACATTTTATATCCTCTCTACTTCGACCATCATCAGTTATTTATCTCCCCAAATGGGAAAACTCCTTTACTACTTTAAGTGACTCATTTCCTAATCTAATTCCCTCAGCATCAACCGACTTAATTCGACTACATTCCATTATCCTCGTTTTGCTTTTGTTGATGTTCATCTTGTATCCTCCTTTCAAGACACTGTCCATTCCGTTCAACTGCTCTTCCAAGTCCTTTGCTGTCTCTGACAGAATTACAATGTCATCGGCTAACCTCAACGTTTTTATTTCTTATCCATGGACTTTAATACCTACTCCGAATTTTCTTTTGTTTCCTTTACTGCTTGCTCAATATACAGATTGAATAACATCGGGGACAGGCTACAACCCTGTCTCACTCCCTTCCAAACCGCTGCTTCCCTTTCATGCCCCTCGACTCTTATAACTGCCATCTGGTTTCTGTACAAATTGTAAATAGCCTTTCGCTCCCTGTATTTTACCCCTGCCACCTTCAGAATTTGAAAGAGAGTATTCCAGTCAACATTGTCAAAAGCTTTCTCTAAGTCTACAAATGCTAGAAACGTAGGTTTGCCTTTTCTTAATCTTTCTTCTAAGATAAGTCGTAGGGTCAGTATTGCCTCACGTGTTCCAACATTTCTGCGGAATCCAAACTGATCTTCGCCGAGGTCAGCTTCTATCAGTTTTTCCATTCGTCTGTATAGAATTCGCGTTAGTATTTTGCAGCTGTGACTTATTAAACAGATAGTTCGGTAATTTTCACATCTGTCAACACCTGCTTTCTTTGGGATTGGAATTACTATATTCTTCTTGAAGTCTGAGGGTATTTCACCTGTCTCATAAAGCATGCTCACCAGATGGTGGAGTTTTGTCAGGACTGGCTCTCGCAAGGCCGTCAGTAGTTCCAATGGAATGTTGTCTACTCCCGCGGCCTTGTTTCGACTCAGGTCTTTCAGTGCTCTGTCAAACTCTTCACGCAGTATCGTATCTCCCATTTCATCTTCATCAACATCCTTTTCCATTTCCATAATATTGTCCTCAAGTACATCGCCCTTGTATAGACCCTCTATATACTCCTTCCACCTTTCTGCTTTCCCTTCTTTGCTTAGAACTGGGTTTCCATCTGAGCTCTTGATTTTCATACAAGTGGTTCTCTTTTCTCCAAAGGTCTCTTTAATTTTCCTGTAGGCAGTATCTATCTTACCCCTAGTGAGATAAGCCTCTACATCCTTACATTTGTCCTCTAGCCATCCCTGCTTAGCCATTTTGCACTTCCTGTCGATCTCTTTTAGAGACGTTTGTATTCCCTTTTGCCTGCTTCATTTACTGCGTTTTTATATTTTCTCCTTTCATCAATTAAATTCAATATTTCTTCTGTTACCCAAGGATTTCTACTAGCCCTCGTCTTTTTACCTACTTGGTCCTCTGCTGCCTTCACTATTTCATCCCTCAAAGCTACCCAATCTTCTTCTACTGTATTTCTTTCCCCCATTCCTGTCAATTGTTCCCTTATGCTCTCCCTGAAACTCTGTACTACCTCTGGTTTAGTCAGTAAATCCAGGTCCCATTTCCGTGAATTCCCTCCTTTTTGCAGTTTCTTCAGTTTTAATCTACATAACCAATAGATTGTGGTCAGAGTCCACATCTGCCCCTGGAAATGTCTTACAATTTAAAACCTGGTTCCTAAATCTCTGTCTTACCATTACATAATCTATCTGATACCTTCTAGTATCTCCAGTATTCTTCCATGTATACAACCTTCTTTTATGATTCTTGAACCAAGTGTTAGCTATGATTAAGTTATGCTGTGTGCAAAATTCTATCAGACGGCTTCCTCTTTCATTTCTCTCCCCCAATCCATATTCACCTACTATGTTTCCTTCTCTCCCTTTTCCTACTCTCGAATTCCAGTCACCCATGACTATTAAATTTTCGCCGGACGAAGTGGCCGTGCGGTTAAATGCGCTGCAGTCTGAAACCGCAAGACCGCTACGGTCGCAGGTTCGAATCCTGCCTCGGGCATGGATGTTTGTGATGTCCTTAGGTTAGTTAGGTTTAACTAGTTCTAAGTTCTAGGGGCTAATGACCTCCGCAGTTGAGTCCCATAGTGCTCAGAGCCATTATTAAATTTTCGTCTCCCTTCACTACCTGAATAATTTCTTTTATCTCATCATACATTTCATCAATTTCTTCATCATCTGCGGAGCTAGTTGGCATATAAACTTGTACTACTGTAGTAGGCATGGGCTTCGTGTCTACCTTGGCCACAATAATGCGTTCACTATGCTATTGGTAGTAGCTTACCGGCCGGAGTGGCCGAGCGGTTAAAGGCGCTACAGTCTGGAACCGCACGACCGCTACGGTCGCAGGTTCGAAACCTGCCTCGGGCATGGATGTGTGTGATGTCCTTAGGTTAGTTAGGTTTAAGTAGTTCTAAGTTCTAGGGGACTTATGACCACAGCAGTTGAGTCCCATAGTGCTCAGAGCCATTTGAACCAAGTAGCTTACCCGCACTACTATTTTTTTATTCATTATTAAATCTACTCCTGCATTACCCCTGTTTGATTTTGTATTTATAACCCTGTATTCACCTGACCAAAAGTCTTGTTCCTCCTGCCATCGAACTTCACTAATTCCCACTATATCTAACTTCAACCCATCCATTTCCCTTTTTAAATTAACCTACCTGCCCGATTAAGGGATCTGACATTCCACGCTCCGATCCGTAGAACGCCAGTTTTCTTTCTCCTGATAACGACGTCCTCTTGAGTAGCCCCCGCCCGGAGATCCGAATTGGGGACTATTTTACCTGCGGAATATTTTACCCAAGAGGACGCCATCATCATTTAACCATACAGTAAAGCTGCATGCCCTCTGGAAAAATTACGGCTGTAGTTTCCCCTTGCTTTCAGCCGTTCGCAGTACCAGCACAGCAAGGCCATTTTGGGTAGTGTCACAATGCCAGATCAGTCAATCATCCAGACTGTTGCCCCTGCAACAACTGAAAAGGCTGCTGCCCGTCTTCAGGAACCACACGTTTGTCTGGCCTCTCAACAGATACCCCTCCGTTGTGGTAGCACCTACGGTACGGCCATCTGTATCGCTGAGGCACGCAAGCCTCCCCACTAACAGCAAGGTCCGTGGTTCATGGGGTGGACAATAAATGTCTGGAGCAGTTGTTAGATCGGTTACTGCTACTACAATAGTAGGTTATCGAGATTCAACTGAGTCTGAACGTGTCGGCGCACGAGCGATGGGGCACAGCATCTCCTAGGTAGCGATGAAGTGGGGATTTTCCCGTACGACAATTTCACGAGTGTTCTGTGAATATCGGGTATCCCGTAAAACATCAAATCTCCGACATCACTGCGGACGGAAAAAGATCTTGCAAGAGCGCGACGAACGACGACTAAAGAGAATCGTTCAGCGTGACTGAAGTGCAACCATTCTGCAGTTTGCTGCAGATTTCAATGCTAGGCCATCAACAAGTGTCAGCGTGCGAACCATTCAACGAAACATCATCATTATGAGCTTTCGGACCCGAAGGCCCTCTCGTGTACCCTTGATGACGGCACGACACAAAGCTTCACGCCTCGCCTGGGCCCGTCAACACCGACATTGGACTGTTAGTGACTGGAAACATGTTGCCTGGTCGGACGAATCTCATTTCAAATTGTATCGAGCGGATGGACGTGTACGGGTATGGAGACAACACCATGAACCCATGGAGCCTGCATGTCACCAAGGGACTGTTCGAGCTGCAGGTGGCTCTGTAATGGTGTGGGGCATGTGTAGTTGGAGTGATATGGGACCCCTGAGACATCGAGATATGACTTTGACAG
The DNA here is from genome assembly GCF_023898315.1 of Schistocerca nitens. Classification (NCBI taxonomy): domain Eukaryota; kingdom Metazoa; phylum Arthropoda; class Insecta; order Orthoptera; family Acrididae; genus Schistocerca; species Schistocerca nitens. Next base: position 488,962,718 of record NC_064622.1, read on the forward strand.
GTGAGACGTACGTAAGCATCCTGTGTGATCACCTGAATCCATTCATGTCCATCGTACATTCCGACGGACTTGGACAATTCCATCAGGACAATGCTTCATCCCACACGTCTACAATTGCTACAGAGTAGCTCCAGCAACACTCTTCTGAGTTTAAACACATTCGCTGGTCACCAAACTCCCTAGACATGAACATTATTGAGCATATCTGGGATGTCTTGCAATGTGCTATTCAGAAGAGGTCTCCACCGCCTCGTAATCTAAGGGATTTATATACAGCCCTGCAGGGTTCTTGGCGTCAGATCCCTCCAGCACTACTTCAGACGTTGTATTGTATTGTACGGAGCTGCGGACCTAGAAACGGCAGAGAGGCTTCGTCCTCGCCGCAGCCCTCAGTGGTTCACAACCCCACAACAGGCTACAGCAGTACACTCACCCCACCGCCGCCCCACACTGAACCCAGGGTTATTGTGCGGTTCGGCCCTCAGTGGACCACGCCCCCTCGCCCTCCGGGAACGTTTCACGCCAGACAAGTGTAACCCCAAATCTTTGCGTGGTAGAGTAATTATGGTGTACACGTATGTGGAGACAGGGTTTGCTAAGCAATCGCCGACGTAGTGTAACTAGGCGGAATAAGGGAACCAGCCCGCATTTGCCTAGGCAGGTGGAAAGCCGCCGTAAAAACCGTCCACAGACTGGCTGGCACACCGGACCTCGACACTAATCCGAAGGGCGGATTCGTGCAGAGGACCGGCATGCCTTCCCGCCCGGAAAGCGATGCGTTAAATCGCACGGCTAACCGGGTGGGAACTTCAGGCATTTGTAGAGCCCAAACCACGTTGTGTTGCGGCACTTCTGCGTGCTCGCAGCGGCCCTACACGATGTCAGGCAGGTGTGGCAGCTTATTTGGGTCTTCAGTGTAGGAACCACATGCTTCGGGCAAGCGGAGGGATGAGAGACGTAAGCGTATTGACGCAGTAGAAAATCAGAGGCGCTTGACGTGGATGACCTGATTGCTTCGTGTTCCTGGTACGACTCGCGTGATAGAAGCTGATTGATGCTTTAGCAAAACAAGGATGAGCTAAGCCAGTATAAATAATTCTCATTGCTAGTGACAGCCACTCTAGTCTGCCAGCCACTGGCGCAAGTGGTCTACGAGTCTACACGGACCAGAGTCCACCTGCAGACTCTGCCGCTGCTAAAATGGTTCAAATGGCTCTGAGCACTATGGGACTTAACATCTGAGGTCATCAGTCCCCTAGAACTTAGAAATACTTAAACCTAACGAACCTAAGGATATCACACACAATCATGACCATGGCAGCATTCGAACCTGCGACCGTAGCGGTCGCGCGGTTCCAGACTGAAGCGCCTAGAACCGCTCGGCCACACCGGCCGGCTTCTGCCGCTGCTAGCTGCGGCCATGCTGCTCACTCAGAGGCCAAATCTGTGCACTTAGCGCCCTCCAACAGCGCTGCTCTGAACTTCGAGCTCGGCCCACTTCGCTTGCGTGAGGGGGAAACTGCCGGCGTGATTCTGCGGTCCACAGTGCACCCCTCTTTGGGCAGCTGGGCAGCCTCTAGTATGCATTGTATGGCGCCGCCCGCTACTTGTTTTTAATTTGCTTTCGGGCGTTCCATCTCAACAGTGGAATGTCATTTATGACGACACGAACGTAAGGACAACACCACACCCAGTCCCCGAGCAGAGAAAATCTCGTACCCGGCAGAGAATCGAACCCGGGATCTTCACGCAGCTGAACATGCGGTTACCGAGGCGGACCAGTTGAAAGAGGTCGGTCTTTTTGTCAAATATGAGGCTGCAGCAGCAGTCAAATTAAACAAAGCTCTGCGACAAAAGGGACCAGTTACCTGGCTCAAGTGCGACAGCCATTATTTCTGCAAAGCAAGGTGCGATCGATCATGCCAACACCTCCTCCGGTGGAAAGTGCACGGTCTTAAATGGCCAATGACGTGAACCCGTTACCCATTCCTGTCCCCGAATTACAGACTGAGATGACACCTGACAGACACGTAACGTGGTTGCTGTAAAAAAAAGAGTGCACCTACAAGTTGGTCGTGTAAGTGCCCCTGCAGTTTCCCGCAAATGCTATAAACTAGAGTTAATTGAACAGCCCCTCCAAATAACGGCACAGGAAATATTTTAAAATTATTACACAAATCTAGAATGTGACGAATCTGCTTTTATGAAACATTGCGCTATACTGACCAATCCCAATGAAACGGAATTCTTCAAAAAACCTGCAGCAGGTTAGTAGTCCAAGGTTGCTAACCGCAAAACCGACAAGTTATTTCACCAAAAACTGTCGTTTGGAGTTGGCAGGCGACAGCGCCATGGCTGAGTCTAAGAACTGCGTCAGCAACGCGAGATGGATCTGCAGCGACAGGTCCGGCTGCCACACACCGAGGCAGCACTCAGCCGAATTCTGCGAGTCGTGCCTCCCACTGCGGCGACGCCGCCCGAATTCAACTACCGGAATGGCGGCTGCGATCCGAAGCTAAAACCTCGACGTACAGCGACCGCTGCCTGAACCAGACTCCTCTCGTAACGCCCCCCCCCCCCCCCAGATCGCAGTGAGATTCTCTTCGGACGCGACACTTCGCGCCACAATCTAACTATCCACTGCTCAACAAAGCGCGCTAAGGCGGCACCAACGGCAAAATTACGCCTGAAGATGCAGACCCCTACCGAAATGTATCTAATACACTGGAACCAATCGTAGCACTGTCCACGCCGTCGGCGGGAAACGTACTCAGGCACGCTGACATCACTAGGCGTCCGTCCAATCAAAAGCTGCATTCCGGAAAAAGTAGCATCACGTGACAAAAATAACGTAAAACTGCCTCTGCACTGGGCGCTACAAAGTCATGAGGTCAGCATCGAAAGCTTCCCACAGCTTCAGGCGCAGCTTTTTAGCAGGTGGGTTCCAGGACATATCTCGCGACAGGAGCGTCTCTCAGCCAGCCTCTGCGCCTTCAGCTGGGCGCCAGCCCTGGAGAACCCGTCCCTTTGCTGTTGTCCACATAGTCCAGAAGTCTTCGAAAGCCGTCTAGGCCTCCCCCCCCTCCCCCCCCCCCCCCACCCATGCGGACTTCACAACAGGAGTGCTGCCCGCAAACACACCTACACATCCTACAGCCGCCTCCCACCGCGGCCCAAAACCACCTCTACTCCCGGACTGAAGCCTCCACCGGAAAACCTATCGAACGTTTCCAGAATGAGATTTTTCACTCTGTAGCGGAGTGTGCGCTGATATGAAACTTCTTGGCAGACTAAAACTGTTTGCCGGACCGAGACTCGAACTCGGGACATTGCCTTTCGCGGGCAAGTGCTCTACCAACTGAGCTACCCAAGCACGACTCACGACCCGTCCTCACAGCTTCAATCCTGCCAGTACCTCGTCTCCTACCTTCCAAACTCAGTTGGTAGAGCACTTTCCCGCGAAAGGAAAGGTCCCGAGTTCGAGTCTCGGTCTGGTACACAGTTTTAGTCTGCCAGGAAGTTTCTGTCGAACGTTTCAAAACAATGTTAACCTTGTTATCTTACTGTCGATTCAGAACACAGTAACTACCGAGTGTCAATTACCAAGGTACATAACCCAAAATGATACGAAAATAATATCAAATTCATAATATAATTAATCTGAGTGAGAGAAGGACGGTTAAATAAAACATACCCGTTTCACAGTGTCTTTGGCGTGTCGCAGCTCCACTAGCCGCACAAAGTCCGAAAAGCTTCCTGTGAACATTTCAATGCGCCAACTGCTGTTTCATTGTAGCATAGATTCTTAAGCTACAGACAAGTGAATTTATCGTCTACATCTGTGTTCTCTACGCATTTCTGTACTGCAACTGCTCCAAACGAAATAAAACAGTTATACTGATTGATAGCTTGTATGAGCTTATACCCGTGCTGGGACAACTGTAGCATGATAAGTAAAGTAAACACGTATGCTCAGTGGACACCTGACCTGACCTTATTTGCCAATTATGAGAACTACCGCAGGAAAATAAACATTTCTGCTTACTGACATGGCACTATGATCTCCCGTTTCTTCTGCTATTGTGGGCAACGAATTCTCTGGCATTTCTTAATGAATCAGGAATTACATTTCTTTACTTACCACGTCGTGCTTTCATAGACACCTTCTAACCCACTTTCTGATAGTTTGTCATTTATTTTTTTCAGTTTCTTGCAGGAATTCGTTCCGAGCGTATTGAATTTCTCTTAGTCAGGGCAGAAACTGATGTGTGTATATTGCGCAGTACCACCCTTACACGGTACAAAATATTGCACATTATGTAGAAAGAGAGTCGACATTTTTAAAGCTTCGCAGTCTTATTCAATATACTGCACAGATCGTCAACACTGATCTTAAGACGGTCAATACTACTGAGCAATACCCAGAATTGCGCAATTCGTATTGAGGATGTGAGGGTTCCCCGTAATGTATCGGGAATGGCTTTATCGAGCCTCGTACTTTGGACAGATATCTTATTCGTCAGTTTTTTATATTAAACAGGAAACTAAGGGTGTTTGAAAAATACTTTTATAAGCTCTGGAAACAGATTCCTTACACCAAACATGGAAAAAAGATCATGTAAATATACGTCCGAAAAGCCTTCGTTTTCGAGCTATTGATGAAAATAGATGTTCAAAGGCTATCTAGATGCAACCGAACAACTTCACGTATCCGTGCACCCACTGGACTCGTTGTATGCTAGACGGCGTTATGTTGCAAATAAGTTTACAGTCGTCATTCGTTTTTCTCCAACATGTCCACTGTGCAGAGGTATTACAGGTATCGTTCCGTTCAAATAGGGCAGGATATTCACTTCGCAACTAGGCAATGTACGAACTGGCGAATGGTTTTTGGTGCTGTGGATCGTCACGTTACCGAGAATGGATGCGTAACATAGCAGGCTGCTAACCGAGAAAGACCAAGCGTTGTTCGTAATCCTGAGCACGGAGCGCACATTCTACGGGCTGTTCAACAAGAACCAGGCACCAGCGCAAGACAAGTTGCCTTTCCACGTCGTACATACACAGCACGGAGAATACTTCACGAGCAGCTCAAGTGTCCCTATCATCTCTAGCACGTGCTGGGCCTGACTCCGCTGATCACCCACCACGGAAGAACTTTTGCCTATGTTTTGCTGCACAAAATACCAATCCGTTCTTTGTGTCTTCCGTTTTGTTTACAGACGAGGCAACGTTTGGAAAACATGGAATAACGAATTTTCACAATCAACCCCACATGAGCCGACGGGAATCCACATGCTACGTTACAGGCTACACATAAGCATGATTTTAAGGTTAATGTGTTGACTGGAACTGTAGATGACTGTCCGGTACAGCTATATATTTTCCTAGGTCGTCTTACAGCTGTTGTCTACGGGGACTTTATTTAAAAGACCCTCGAAGACCTATCAAAAAAGTGCTCGTACAAATAAGAAGAAACGCGGTTTCGAGATGCACTGGATGATATCTACTCTGACGGATGAGTAGAGAGAGGAGGACCAGTTCCATGGCCTGCTAGTTCCCCCGACCTCAGTCAAATGGTTCAAATGGCTCTGAGCACTACGGGACTTAACATCTGAGGTCATGAGTCCCCTAGAACTTAGTGTGGTGTCACCGCCAGACACCACACTTGCTAGGTGGTAGCCTTTAAATCGGCCGCGGGCCGTTAGTATACGTCGGATCCGCGTGTCGCCACTATCAGTGATTGCAGACCGAGCGCCGCCACACGGCAGGTCTAGAGAGACTTCCTAGCACTCGCCCCAGTTGTACAGCCGACTTTGCTAGCGATGGTTCACTGACAAATTACGCTCTCATTAGCCGAGACGATAGTTAGCATAGCCTTCAGCTACGTCATTTGCTACGACCTAGCAAGGCCCCATTATCATTTGTTATTTATCTTGTGATGCATGTACCGTCAAGAGCGATGTTCACCAATTATGGATTAAAGTTAAGTATTCCAGAAGCTACGTACCTTTTTTGCTAGTCTTAATACCTTGTCCTGTTCCAGACCTCACGCCAGCCTGCGTGAGCTTAACGCGTGCCTTTCGGCTACCGGTCATAGTGGATTGGCTGTCTGGCCAGTCCACAACAGTTGGCGACGAGAATTTTGCGTTCGTATTGATATTGCCCTGATTTACTTGTGTCATGGCTTCGCCACCATCTCCAGATGTACTGTCCGAATTTTATCGCTTGCAGAATCAGCAGACGCAGGCCTTATTGGATGCCCTTGGACAGCTCGTCCAGGGTCAACGTGCAATGCAAAACGATGCGGCAGCCGCCGCTCCACCGCTACCGCAGCCACAACACGCTGTTGCACCAACTTTTCGTCCTTTTGATGCGGCACTGGAAAGCTGGACGGAGTGGTCACGCCAATTTGGATTCCATCTCGCCGCCTACAGAATTCAAGGTAATGAGCGGCAGCCTTTTCTCCTTTCCGCCGTAGGCGTCCAAACGTACCGTGTGATAGTGAAATTATTTCCCCGACGCGACGAAATTTTGTGTGCATTAGATGCATATTTCAAAGAATCAGTCAATGTAGTTGCAAAAAGGTATACCTTCTTTCGTACAAAACGTATGGCAGGTCAGACTAATAGAGAGTGGGTTGCAACCTTGCAAGGCCTTACTAGGGATTGTGCTTTTGAGTGTCAGTGTGGACTACCTTATTCAGATACTATGGTACGTGATGCAATTGCACAGAACGTTTCTGATGTTCGTATAAGGGAACAGATTTTGAAACTAGTCAATCCCTCCCTTCAACAAGTGATAGACATATTGGATCGACAGGACACACTTGACTTTGGTCAGGAATCATTTGAAACTTCGCCAGCCGTGTGTCATGTTAACCGGCCCGCCGGGCGAGCTGCACGGAGCCGTAAACAGTCCTCGCGCCCGGCCGCGCCAAAGCCGCCTGGCTCTCAGCCACTTGTGCCGCGCAAGCAAGCAAATGCAGTGCTAAAATCATGCCCGCGGTGTGCTACTAGACATTCGCGTGAGAATTGTCCATCACGCCAGGCTATTTGCTTTTTCTGTAATAAAAAAGGACATGTTCAGAGTGTTTGCCAGAAAAAACTCAGATCGGACACTCACAACCATTCCAGGCTCTTTGCTTCGCGCCAGAATCGGAACCGAACCAAGGGTACTCCGGCTCGTGAAACTTCGCCCATGGAAATTCATGTAGTTCATTCCACTCCGCCCAGTGCTACTCTCTCTCACAGTGACTGTGTTCGTCCCACAAATAGTGTGCGTCGACATCGACGGAAATCCCGTCAAGTCGCAAGTGATTTTGTACCAGTGTCAGTTCACGTTGCACGAGACAGTCGCTCTTGTCGTCAGCAGGACAATAAACTTTTTGTAGACTTGGACATTAAGGGCAAAGTGATACCATTCCAGCTCGATACCGGAGCTGCAGTTTCACTGATCAATCTAGACACGTAGAAACAGCTGGGCACACCTCCGTTGCGTGCTGCAAATGTTAAGCTAACTACATATTCAGGTCATGGGCTCCCTGTTTTAGGACAGTGCAGCCTTCTTGCAACATACAAGGGACAAACAAAACTTGTGTCATTTTACGTCCTTCGTTCTTCTTCTGCAGTGAACTTGTTTGGTTTAGATTTATTTCAGTTGTTTAACTTGTCTATAGTAAATCAGGTCCTATCAGTGAACCAGACTGTGCCTTCAGACAGTGTTTCTCGTCTACATGAAGAATTTGCAGACATTTTTGCACCGGGCCTCGGTTGCGCTAAGAACTATAAAGCACATTTGGAACTGAAAGTAAATGCGCAACCGAAATTTTTCCGAGCGCGCAATGTTCCCCACGCATTGCGTGATGAGGTCGCAAAAACATTACACGATTTGGAATCACAAGGTGTGATTGAACGTGTGTAGGCTTCTCTCTGGGCCTCACCCTTAGTAATATTGCCAACACCTTCCGGAAAATTGAGACTTTGTGTGGACTTCAAGGCTACGGTGAATCCACAACTAGTGATTGTAACTTTTCCTTTACCCCGCCCGGAAGATCTTTTTGACAAACTGTGCCCGGGTAAATAATTTTCGAAGTTGGACCTCACAGATGCGTACTTGCAAATACCAGTGGACGACGAATCCCAGCGCGTCTTGGTGTTTAACACACATCTTGGTTTGTATCGATTCAAAAGACTGCCATTCGGGTGTGCATCCGCCCCTGCATTGTTTCAGCAATATTTACAAACTGTTTGTGCATCGGTCCCAACTGCAGCAAACTATCTGGACGATATTGTGATCTCCAGAAAGACAGAAGAAGAACATTTAGCCAATCTCCGAACATTATTTCAGGTCTTGCGACAAAATGGTCTTCGCTTGCGGAAGGACAAATGTGTGTTTTTTGCTCGTGACTTACCCTATCTGGGACATGTAATCAATGCCCAAGGCATACATCCCAGTCCAGAACACCTCCGTGCCATACAAGACTTGCCTTCGCCGCAGAATTTGAAGCAGCTACAGAGTGTGCTGGGAAAAATCAATTACTATAACAAATATGTGCGCCACGCCTCTTCCATTTCAGCTCCGCTTCATCGCTTACGCCGTAAAGGTGTTCCGTTCGTCTGGACGACGGAATGCGAACGCGCCTTTCACCAGTTGAAATCGGCGTTGCTTTCCACTACTTGCCTTACGCCATTCGATCCCCAGAAACCCCTTTTGTTGATGGTGGATGCATCGGATTTCGGGATCGGTGCTGTGCTTGCGCACAAAGATGGTTCGCACGATCGCCCTATTGCCTTTGCGTCCAAATTGCTCTCGTCTGCGCAAAGAAATTATTCGCAGATAGAGAAAGAAGCTTTGGCTCTCGTATTTGGTGTTACTAAGTTTCATGATTTCTTTTATGGTTGTGTCTTTACCATCATAACAGACCACAAACCTTTGACGTCGCTTTTTCATCCGAACAAGCCTGTACCTCCACGTACAGCGCAGAAATTCATCCGCTGGTCTATTTTCCTCTCGCAGTACCGCTACGATATCTTGTATCGGTCCACTGCTAAGCACGGAAACGCCGATGCGTTGCCCCGTTTGCCTGTTGCTGAGGACAGAGCATTCGATTCCTCTGAACTTGCTTGCATGTTCATTGATTCGGAAACCGATGACGTGGTCGAATCGTTTCCGATTGATTTTCGTCGTGTAGCTACAGCCACAGCTGCCGACCCTGTCTTGGCTATCGTTCTGCGTTTCGTTGCTACTAAATGGCCCTTGTCAAAGTTACGGATCGGGGATCCGTTGGTTCGCCGATTTTTTGCTCACAAGGAGAGACTTTTTGTACGATGTGGTGTTTTGCTGTTGCGTTCTGATAATGATCAGTCCAGGGTCGTGGTCCCACGTTCGTTACTGTCCTCTGTCTTACGGCTTCTCCACCAAGGACATTGGGGTATAGTGAGAACGAAACAACTTGCTTGTCAGCACTGTACTTGGTTCGGAATCGATGCTGCGATTACGGATATGTGCTCTTCTTGCATGGCGTGTACCGCACAACAATCCGCACCACCACGGAAATTCTTTGCATGGTCGAAAGCCACTTCCCCTTGGCAACGCTTACACATCGATTTTGCTGGTCCATTCTGGAATGCTCGATGGTTGGTTCTGGTAGATTCATTCAGTAATTTTGCTTTTGTTGTCCGGATGTCTTCCACGACATCATCTGCCACCATCCAAGCGTTATCCGCTATCTTTTGCATTGAAGGTCTTCCACAGACTATTGTTTCCGACAATGGCCCACAATTCATGTCTGCAGAATTTCAGTCATTCTGCAAGGCCATTGGTATTCAACATCTGACGTCCGCGCCGTTTTCGCCTCAGTCAAATGGTGCCGCTGAACGATTGGTCAGGACTTTCAAGTCCCAGATGTTGAAGTGGAAAGAGTCGCATTCTCGGGAGGACGCGTTATTGCTCTTTTTGTCCTCGTATCGCTCTCAGCCCCGAGATGGTCGCTCGCCAGCTGAGTTGCTCCACGGTCGCCCTCATCGCACCTTGATGTCTTTGCTGCATCCGCCGCATCAGGTTCCTGTGCAGCGGCAGACACCTGCTTTTGCTCTGGGCGACGTTGTCTACTATCGTCACTTTCGCGGTTCACGGCGTTGGCTCAAAGGGCGCATTCTTCGCTGCCTCGGCCGCGCTATGTATCCGGTTTTGGGGGCCTCTGGTGAGGTGCGTCGGCATTTCAATCAGCTGCGCCTCTGTCGTCGCACGGGATCTGCCGCTCCCCGTCTGCTTTCAGCGACTGTGCCGTCCGGTCAGCGCCCTGGGGACCCATCTACTGGCTCGCCTCAGCCCCAGGTGTTACCGACGCTGCCTTCCATTTTGCCCCATGGCGACGCGCCGCCGCCGCCGCCGCCTGCCATCCCGCCGGCGACGCCCGAATTGGACGCGTCGCTGCAACCGCCGGGCGCCTCCCTGCGTCACGCGCCACCGGTCGCTTCCCGTGATCCGTTGTCCTCCGCCATGGCCTTCTTGCCCGCTCCGGACCACATGGCGTCTTCGCCCGTCGGGTGCCCCGACCCGATGGAGGTCGACCCTTCGGCCCCTCCTGTCTCTCTACGGGCACAAACACCGCATGTTGGCGTGCACCCTGGAGTAGGTTTTCAGGCGTTTCCTAGCTCCCCTCGGGCCGAATGGCAGGGTGCGGGTGGCACAGCCTCGCCTGTTGTTAGGCTCCCCACCTCGTCGCATACTTCAACATGGGGTCCTCCCCACGGCGGGCGGAAGCCTTATAACACAACCGTTCGCCGATTTGCGGGGGAGGAAAGTGGTGTCACCGGCAGACACCACACTTGCTAGGTGGTAGCCTTTAAATCGGCCGCGGTCCGTCAGTATACGTCGGACCCGCGTGTCGCCACTATCAGTGATTGCAGACCGAGCGCCGCCACACGGCAGGTCTAGAGAGACTTCCTAGCACTCGCCCCACTTGTACAGCCGACTTTGCTAGCGATGGTTCACTGACAAATTATGCTCTCATTAGTCGAGACGATAGTTAGCATAGCCTTCAGCTACGTCATTTGCTACGACCTAGCAAGGCGCCATTATCATTTGCTATTTATCTTGTGATGAATGTACCGTCAAGAGCGATGTTCACCAATTATGGATTAAAGTTAATTATTCCAGAAGCTACGTACCTTTTTTGCTAGTCTTAATACCTTGTCCTGTTCCAGACCTCACGCCAGCCTGCGTGAGCTTAACGCGTGCCTTTCGGCTGCCTGTCATAGTGGATTGGCTGTCTGGCCAGTCCACAACCCTTAGAACTACTTAAACCTAACTAACCTAAGGACATCACACACATCCATGCCCGAGGCAGGATTCGAACCTGCGATCGTAGCAGTCGCGCGGTTCCGGACTGAAGCGCCTAGAACCGCTCGGCCACCAACCTCAGTCCTTTCGATTATCACTTCTGGGGGCACCTTAAAAAATTGGTCTCTGAAGCAGATGACCCGATGTTGATGTGTCATGGAAGCCTGCGAAACTGTTCGAAACCATCAGGAAAGGATGGGGCAGTCCCTAATTCGACGAGTACATGCGTGTTTATAAGCAGGAGGAGGACATTTCGAGCACTTATGACGAGTTTCTGTATTGATGAGCTTCAATCATCTCCACTGTAAACTCTAAAACGAAAAATTTTCAGGCGTACACTTACATGAAGTTGGAACCCATCCTCAAATTTTGCAACAATACACTCTGAAACAAAAAAGAAAAGATAACCCAGGAAGGAATTATACGAATAGGACGGAAATCGGTAGGTGGGACGACGACATGTGCAGACAAACAAATGAAAATTACTTCAGAATAAATGGTAAAGTTACTGACGAATAGGACCTTCATAAACTGAGCAATTCAATAACGTGTTGGTCCACCTCTGGCCCTTATGCGAGCACTTATTCAGCTTCACATTGATCGACAGAGTTGTCGTATGTCCTCCTGAAGGATACAGTACCAAATTCTGTCCATTTTCCCCGTTAGATCGTCAAAATCCCGAGCTGGTTGGAGGGCCCTGCCCACAATGCTCCAAACGTCAGCAACTGGATAGAGATCTGCCGACCTTGCTGGGCAAGTTAGACTATGGCAAGCACTATGACAACCAATGCTTAGGTGGGAAATATGTTGCTGTAATGTAAGGCCAGGATGGCTTCCCATCAAGGAGAACAGAACGGTGCGTAAAATATCGTTGACGTATGGCTGTGCTGTAAGGATGCCGCGGGTGACAAGCGAAGATGTCCTGTTAAGGACAGGAATGGCACTCCAGACCATCACTCCTGGTTGTCAGGGATCCCACCGCACTCTGGGTCGACTCCAAACACGACCTTGAGCCGTAGTTGTGTCCGGGTCTTCGAAAAGCGTGCCAGACGGAGTGCTTTCGCTTCGCGGCTAGTGTTTGCGGTGGCGCTTTCGTTTGGCGCGCTGTTTGGATCGCTAGCGCCCTCTGGCGGGAGGTGGAGGAAGTGTACGGTCACGTGACGATCGAGGAGTAACGTACTGGGCGGTAACCGAGAGAGGAGGTGGCGCGAGCGGGGCCCTGCTGCTGGGGGTCGCCAGCTGCCCGCCACGTGCTGTGGCCGACCTCTCGGCTGTCAGGGGCTGAGTCTGCCTTACCTGCATGTACGTGGCTTATGAAGCTTAGAAGCCGTGGTGCAGGATATCAGCACGTGGGACCGTATGTCTTCTTATCGGCCGTTGAAACCACTGGCAACGGTTGGCGCTGACGAGCATAAGGAAGTGCAACGTGTTCCCGGCGCTGTGGTGGAGTGTGAGAAGTTGAGTACTGTTTTTAAAGGGGTTTTTCAAGTTCTAGTGAAGTGTATGAGTTTCTTCACCAGTGGTTTTGTTGGGGTCTTCCCACCACAGTTTTCGTTTGCCTGTCCGCGGGAATATGGTAATTGCTTCTTGGTCGGGCCGTTTCATTCACACCTTGATTGGGTGATTTAGGGTCGGTGTCGTGTGTCTCTGTGGTTCAGAGTCTGTTCAGGCACCGCCCTTGCTACATCTTTTGGTTTTGGGTAACTCGGGGAGATGGTGGCTTGTAATGCAAGTTTTGGGGCTGATCTGCTGTGGCCCTGAAGACCACCAATACAATTATTGTGGTCCGGGACCCTTTAGACATGTCACTCACCGAGCTGGGGATTTTTTTTTTTTTTTGTGGTGGGGGGAGGTGGGTGGACTGCCTTGAATCTGAAGGTTTGTGTGTTGGCTTATTCACATTTATCTTGTAGCAAATATAAGTTATGTAACTGGCGGGAGACAACTATTTTTGCTTAGTACAAGCTAGCTACTTAAAGTTTTTTTATGGAACTGTTCCCTTATTGACATAAGTATAAAATCTTCTTATTGTTAACGTCGAACCTTGCAATATCCTTTACATAGAGCTATTTTTAAAAGAGTTTTTTTTAATTGTTTTCTTTTACATATAGATGTCAAGTTACAATCTTATTATTGGGAAGTTGTTAACGTCATACCTTGCAATCTCCTTCCCATAAAAAAAATTGTTAGCTGTTGGAAATTGTTTTTCAAATTTTTTTTTAAATGCCAGACTTAAACATTTATTATTGAGGAAGTCTTTAAAATAAAAAGGTATCCTTAGCAGTTGCCGGCCGGAGTGGCCGTGCGGTTCTAGGCGCTACAGTCTGGAACCGAGCGACCGCTACGGTCGCAGGTTCGAATCCCACCGCGGGCATGGATGTGTGTGATGTCCTTACGTTAGTTAGGTTTAATTAGTTCTAAGTTCTAGGCGACTGATGACCTCAGAAGTTAAGTCGCATAGTGCTCAGAGCCTTAGCAGTTTGTGTTATTTCACCAGCACCTCCTGGCCCCTACTTCCACGATAACGTTTTGGAGTAACGTGTGTACTTGAGCTGTTGTTTGTGAACCGCCCTAATTGACGGTTCAGACCTCACTCGTTATCGGGGCTCAGTTCGAAGCGGAACGTACCACTGAAGACAGTTCTGCTCCAGTGAACGAAATTGCAGATCGAAGACTTGTCTGGAGTCGCTCTGGACAGTGGAAGGATACCAGCGTGACTGTCACCCGCCATAGGGTTCGACAGCCAGGAGTGACGGTCTGGGGCGCCATTTCGTTTTGTAACAGGATCCCTTACAGCAGAGCACTGCGTCGGTGATATTCTACGCTCGTTTTGTTGCCCTACTGAGCTTACATTTCAGCAAGATGACACCCGCCTGCATATGGCGAGAGTTTCTACTGCTTGTCTTCGTGCTTACCAATCCTATCTTGCCCAGCAAGGTCGTAGGATGTTTCCCCAATCGCGAACGCTTGGACCACTACGGGCAGGGTCCTCAAACAAGCTCGGGATTTCGGCGATATAAGGCACCAATTGGACAGAATTCAGCACATCTCTCAGGAGGACATAGAACAACTCTGTCAGTGAATGCCAAGCTGAATAACTGCTTGGATAAGGACCATAGGCGGACCAAAGCATTATTGAGATGCTCAGTTTGTGTAGCTCTTTCTCTCGAATAAATAATCCAATTGTTTGTATGAACGAGTATATCACACCTACCGATTGCTGTCTCGTTCGGGTAAGTTCGTCGTGGCGTGTCTTTTTTTTTCTCTTAGAGTGCATTTTTGTAACACCTTGTATATGTTTCAGAATGAATTTTTTTACGCGACTGCGTAGTCTGCACCTATTTCAAAACTTTCAGATTGTCGCATCGGTTTCTCAGTGATGCCTTCAAAGTCGCAAGAAAGTCTAAGCTCGGAAATTTCTCGTACTAATGATGTCCCATAACGATCGTGACGCTTGCAGGCCCGTCCGCCATTTTCTTGCACCTCTTAGCCAAATCATTTCGACATTTATTTTGTTGTAGAACGTCCACCTGATGCTTTATCCGAGGCGTTATTGTGGCTTTGTCCGCCTCGGCAGCCGAGTGGTCAGTGCGGCTGAGCGCCATGCTGGGAATCCGGGTTCGATTCCCAGCGCTGCCACCAAATTTTCGTTATTTGAAGGACTGGTACGCGTTGCACCCAGGCTCGTGAGGCCAAGTGAGGAGCGTCTCCAAGGTTAAGAAACCAGATAACGACCGAGAGAGAGGAGTGCTGACCACATGCCCAACGGTACTGCATCCGATGAACCCACTGGCCGAGGACACCAGCGCGATCGGTAAGGCCTGATTGGTCCGTCTAGAGGCAGAACCCGGAACTTTCCCTTCAAATTTGCTGTGGCTTCGCTTAGAATGGTGCTACAGTATGTGTGTACAGGTGATGTTTGAATACAAGATGAAACTCCTGAGACGTGCGCGGCCCGCGCTCATGCCATTCATTGTTTTGTGGTTCTGTCCCCTCGTTTTTCTTTTTTTTTTTTTTTAATTTGATATACACTCCTGGAAATTGAAATAAGAACACCGTGAATTCATTGTCCCAGGAAGGGGAAACTTTATTGACACATTCCTGGGGTCAGATACATCACATGATCACACTGACAGAACCACAGGCACATAGACACAGGCAACAGAGCATGCACAATGTCGGCACTAGTACAGTGTATATCCACCTTTCGCAGCAATGCAGGCTGCTATTCTCCCATGGAGACGATCGTAGAGATGCTGGATGTAGTCCTGTGGAACGGCTTGCCATGCCATTTCCACCTGGCGCCTCAGTTGGACCAGCGTTCGTGCTGGACGTGCAGACCGCGTGAGACGACGCTTCATCCAGTCCCAAACATGCTCAATGGGGGACAGATCCGGAGATCTTGCTGACCAGGGTAGTTGACTTACACCTTCTAGAGCACGTTGGGTGGCACGGGATACATGCGGGCGTGCATTGTCCTGTTGGAACAGCAAGTTCCCTTGCCGGTCTAGGAATGGTAGAACAATGGGTTCGATGACGGTTTGGATGTACCGTGCACTATTCAGTGTCCCCTCGACGATCACCAGTGGTGTACGGCCAGTGTAGGAGATCGCTCCCCACACCATGGTGCCGGGTGTTGGCCCTGTGTGCCTCGGTCGTATGCAGTCCTGATTGTGGCGCTCACCTGCACGGCGCCAAACACGCATACGACCATCATTGGCACCAAGGCAGAAGCGACTCTCATCGCTGAAGACGACACGTCTCCATTCGTCCCTCCATTCACGCCTGTCGCGACACCACTGGAGGCGGGCTGCACGATGTTGGGGCGTGAGCGGAAGACGGCCTAACGGTGTGCGGGACCGTAGCCCAGCTTCATGGAGACGGTTGCGAATGGTCCTCGCCGATACCCCAGGAGCAACAGTGTCCCTAATTTGCTGGGAAGTGGCGGTGCGGTCCCCTACGGCACTGCGTAGGATCCTACGGTCTTGGCGTGCATCCGTGCGTCGCTGCGGTCCGGTCCCAGGTCGACGGGCACGTGCACCTTCCGCCGACCACTGGCGACAACATGGATCTACTGTGGAGACCTCACGCCCCACGTGTTGAGCAATTCGGCGGTACGTCCACCCGGCCTCCCGCATGCCCTCTATACGCCCTCGCTCAAAGTCCGTCAACTGCACATACGGTTCACGTCCACGCTGTCGCGGCATGCTACCAGTGTTAAAGACTGCGATGGAGCTCCGTATGCCACGGCAAACTGGCTGACACTGACGGCGGCGGTGCACAAATGCTGCGCAGCTAGCGCCATTCGACGGCCAACACCGCGGTTCGCGGTGTGTCCGCTGTGCCGTGCGTGTGATCATTGCTTGTACAGCCCTCTCGCAGTGTCCGGAGCAAGTATGGTGGGTCTGACACACCGGTGTCAATGTGTTCTTTTTTCCATTTCCAGGAGTGTATTTGCTTCACTAGGTTGCTGGTTTTCTTGCCCATCAGTGGCAGCAGCAGCGCTTATCGATAAGTGCACTGTCGTATCATCTCTGGAGCGACCCCTAGTATTTCCGGGTCTTCGTCTGTCCGGAGTTCAGTTGGGAGCTCAGTCGGGAGCAGCAGCAGTGAAGTCGGGGACGGAGCAGCAGTCGGGACGGAGCACCAGTGAGGTGCGGACAGCCAGTGCTCATCGACCGCTGGCGACACTCATGAACTGTGCGACGGAAGGAGATTGGAGCGGGACGACTGTTGGTTGGTCGTTCGGTTGGTTTCTCATCGGGCGACGTGTATTGGGTCTTTTGACCGTTTCTGGTCCTCGTCACTTGGTCGTAGTGCCGGACGTGGTTCGGTTCCTTCCTTGTGCAGAGATGTCGTGGCCAATAGGCGTATTCCCTCTGCATGGGTGGGTCCGAACCAGTGCGCCCGGGGCGCCGTGTCTCCGAGTTCCGAACGGACATCGAGTTGAGTCGGGTTGGAGCTGCAGTCAGTTTCGGACAGCCAAGACTCGCCCGACCATCCCCGACATACGTAACTTCAGTGGGAACGACTTGGGTGGTCGTTTGGTCGGTAGTCTCATCGAACGACCTGTATATGGTCGTTGACCGCTTGTGGAAACTCTCTGTGTCGAACTGATTCGTCCGTGTTGTTCCACAGTGATTGCTTTTACGATTGTTCGAGTTCTTGTGCAAGTGTGTTTACGTGAAACCGTGTGTAGCTTTTGTGATTTCCACTGAGCAGATGAATGCTGTTGTGTCGACAGAGGTGCCGACACAGGGTGTTTGAGGGGGCCGAAATGCACGCTATAAGCGCACGAAGGATGGCGTGAGGTCTGAAACAAGATACGTAATGAATGCTATAAAGAAAAGTACGTAGCTGCGGAAATACTTAACTTTATTCCATCCTTGTGGTACATCGCTCTTGACGAATCAAGTGAGACTCTTAAGATACATGCAATGTTACAAATGGCGCCTTGCTAGGTCGTAGCCATGGACTTAGCTGAAGGCTATTCTAACTGTCTCTCGGCAAATGAGAGAAAGGCTTCGTCAGTGTAGCCGCTAGCAAAGTCGTCGTACAACTGGGGCGAGTGCTAGTAAGTCTCTCGAGACCTGCCTTGTGGTGGCGCTCGGTCTGCGATCCTGACAGTGGCGACACGCGGGTCCGACATGTATTAATGGACCGCGGCCGATTTAAGCTACCACCTAGCAAGTGTGGTGTCTGGCGGTGACACCACAAATGCTATCTGCGTATTGGAGTAGTCAGTCGGTCGGTTGAAAGAGAGCAGCGAGTGTGTCGGGTGGAAGGGATTCGATTGGATTGTTGGTTGGTTCTTTAGCCGTCCCTAGGTCGTGTTGCCACCCTATTGTTCAGTGTTACGCTTGGCTGCCTGTCTCACCTAAACTGTGCTTACAGTTTCCGCCCCAGGCCGAGCCTTGTAACACTTCTGAGCACCACTGTTTGTTGTTTGTGATGGTCATTTTATTTGGTCGCAGGTACTGTGCCACGCCTTCCGCCGTGTATTAATATTGTCTGTTTTATGTTTGGTATGTGGCCTTTAGCCGACTTCATGACAACTATTTTAAGATTAGGCCTTCAGCCGTGTTTTCTTTTTTTTTTTTTTAAATTATTGTTGCTCTGTGTTTGCACCTTCAGCCGTGTTTGTTCAGAATCTGTGACTTTAATGTGTAAATCCTTGTCTGTAAGGTTTCATTTTAATTATCTTGAAGTCTTGAAACGGCCTTCAGCCGTGTTCTGTAAACGTTTATCTTAAGATGGTCTTTAATTATTCTTCAGTAATTGTTTGGGCCTTTAGCCGAGAAGATATTGTACCTTTACTTACGTAAGGCCTTCAGCCGTTACTCTAAATCCCCGTGTTTTAAAAACAATCATTTAAAGTTATTCTGGAGAAGTTTCTTGGGCCCTCAGCCGTGAATTGATCTTTGTTGTTTTAAAGAGAAAACTGTGCATTGGTTTGATGCATGAAGTTGTGTGTGTTCTTTTATAACTAACAATAATTGACCTTGGCCCCTTTCCACAACCTGATCCGCTCTGTCCAGCGAAACCAGATTTCAAATCGATCGATCTCGCCGATGCGACCCCGCTTGCCGGCGTGTCCGTATCAGCAGACCTGTGACCCCGCGCTGCGCTCCGGGCCGTGGCCGTCGCCTCTGCGAGTGTGCCGAGCGCAGCCAGCTGCGGCGGCTTAGGGCCCACCTGCGGCCGCGGCTTATGACCCAGGCGAGCGACAAGTGTTCGCGTCCGGCGCGGCTCACAGCCCGCGCTGCTGGCGGCTGCTGCCTCGTGACGCAGGCGGCCTGATCCGTGTAACACACTGCCTGAGCTTCCAGCGCCGTGTTTTGGATCTGCGGGCTCCTAGGCTCAACATCCCGTTCATAATGACGACATAGCTCAGCAGGTGAGTGGCGGGGAAGCCCCACAGTACGCTGGTGACACTGTACTATTAACAGAAGAGCCAGTGGGACGGAATGTACGAATGATGATGAGGTGTGAATGGAGGGCAGTAGTGCCGGTGATTAGGAAATGATAAAGACATTGTATGATCAGCAAGCGTTATGAGGTGTCGTTTAGTAAGGGCATATGCAATTCTAATCTAGTTTAACATATATAGATTTGTTATTAAAAGAATTGTAAAACTACCGTAGGCTACTGTAAGCTACCATAACTAAGCGTAGGCTATGGTAGTGGTCCTAATTTCCTCGGCCAGTTAAGACCGTAACCGCATTATTTGAGTGTTAGGTGTGTTGCATATCTATCTGGCGTTACGTCATTTAGATCACTCTGTTTGCATCTCAGAATTTTGTCTTACTAGATTACCCCAGAAACCGAAAGCGGTGAACTTTCTAGAAAATGAGTGAGGATATACAGAGGGCTGCATAACGCTATGAAAAATTCCTGTTCTGCATAGCTATCCTCTCGTCACTTATTTAAAAATAAAGTTCTTAAAGCGAAATCGAAATTGTCAATGTTTAACTCCGACTTTATTCAAAGATTGTTGATTTGTAACGTGAAACAGAGGAACGACGTAGCAAATATTTTTAAAAAAATAGAGATTTATCATGTAGCGCTAGGAAAGCAATTTGCACAAAAATAGGAGAAATTATAAAAACGCAAAGCAAAAACATATCAAACCTCGCTTCAATACTTCTCCAATCCTATACAAAAGATCTTTCTGTTATTCAGAAACAACTTTCGCACTTATCAAACTCTAGCCTTTGATCATGACGAAGAACGTTCTACGGAGTACTAAACAAGAAAGTTAACTATACAGTTGTTTTTATGCTTATGCGTGTAAACTGTACTAGCATTAAAAGCAATTTCTTTGCTTACGTAAAAGCTCAAAAGCTACGCGATCAACTAATTTGTATACTTGCATTGTATAAAACGCAATTTACATTTTGTAAAGATATAAAATACACAATGCGCTAACACTCAGTGATATTCAAAACAAACGAACAACAGCCAAAGACAAGTGGTCGGCTCCCAGTTTGTCTCTCACAGATCCTCTATGTTTCTTTCCCTACCAACGCTACCAACACTACTGCAGTCCTACCATTTATTACATCATTTGTGTACTACACCAGAACTACCAACGAATGAGGCGCGCAGTGGTTCGCACACTGGACTCGTATTCGGGAGGACGATGGCTCAAATCCGCGTCCTGCCATGCTGATTAAGGTTTTCAGCGATTTCCCTAAATCGCTTCAGGCAAATGCCGGGATGGTTCCTTCGAAAGGGCGCGGCTGACTGCCTTCCCCATCCTTCCCTATTACTACGTGATCGATGACCTCGCTGTTTGGTCCCCTCCCCTGTATCAACCAAATGATCAGAACTACAGAACCGTAGTGTTGGTAGAACGCAACTCTAGTTATTAATAATAGCGTGGAATTTTCATTTGCAAATAACTGCAATCACTCGATGTCTTTGCTGCGTAGCTCAACAATTAAAAAATGAATTACTGATTACTCTTTTTAATTGTTTCAGGTTAGATAAATAGATAGAGGATGATTTCGTGAAGACGTCACAAACTTTCAGGGATAGTGGAGGAGGGTGAATGTGTCATTTGAGTTAAGAGGCACGGTTCGTAAACAAGCGAGTCGAAAGTTATGGGCGAAAATCGTTCTGTTAGCTCTGACAGTAAAATATGTGTTCCGGTACCATTGTTACTATGGCTGTCGGGAAGGCAACTTCCAATAGTGGTTGTATTGACCAAAACAAAGAAAAAATGCAACAAATATGGGCTCTAAAATGTATAGCTTTAAGAGCTTCATCTTCGTTACTGTGACACAAACCTCTTCTACTTAACAAGCACGAGGCATGCATATTAGAGCCCATGTTTACCAGACTTTCTCCTTGTTTTGGTCCAGACGGTCCAGACGGTGCTGCTCCATGTAATCCACTATCAAATGAATCACAAACATTTTCGCTTACTACTTTTGACTCTATCGTTTCCAGACCATGGGCCCCTACCTCAAATTGATGCCTTTACCCTTCTCAATCATCCCTGAATGTTTGTAAAATCATCAGGGAATCAGCCTGTATATTTATGAACTCGTTCAACTTCTTAGTAAATATCGTCTCATTCATAACATAAATGGACATGCAAAAGAATGCTTTAATTGCGTTAACGGTAAAATCTAAAGAATCCTCAGAATCAAGGTAACAAAGAAAACTCTTCTTGAATTCTACAAAAAGATGTCAGCACCACCCATGACATATGGACGTAAGTTGTGGACTGTAAGAAAAAGAAATGGGCAGGCATGGAATAAGCGATTCCTAAGAAGAATCGCTGCTTACACGCTCTCTGGTATGAAAGTGACCTAAGCAGGAAAAAGTGATTTCATAAACACGAAATCGAACTGCAGTCATCATAAACACAATAATGATGAAAAATAACTGTACTGTGGCAACTGAGGATGGGTGAGCAACCGAAACGAGTGTAAGGACAGGAATGAGGGAAGCATTCAGTAACTCAGAAAGTAAGTTCGCCAAATGATCTGCCTATAAACCTAAGGGGTTTTCGTCTTACGTAAAATCAGTGCAAATGGCTCAAATGACTCTGAGCACTATGGGACTTACCATCTGAGGTCATCAGTCCCCTAGAACGTAGAACTACTTAAACCTGACTAACCTAAGGACATCACACACATTGATGCGCGAAGCAGGATTCGAACATCCGAACGTAGCAGTCGCGCGGTTCCGGACTCCCGCCTAGAACCGCTCGGCCACCGCGGCCGGCCGTAAAATCAGTAAGAGGGCCGAAATCATCTATTCAGTCACTCAGTCACCACATTGGCACCAAAATGGAAGATAACAGGGAGAAGGCTGAAATATTGCATCCCGCTCCTTCAAAATTCTTTAACTGCGGACGATTGGAATATGGTCCATCGTTTGAGTCTTCCGAAATGCTGAAATGTCAGTAATTGAGATAAGTGGTCGCGGAATATGAAGGTAAATACAATCGCTTAGTAGCGGAAAGGCACCTGGTTCAGAGGAGACACCTGCTAATATTGTACAGACATTATGCGAAAGAACTTTCTCCCCTTCTAGCAGTATTTTATGGTAGGTTGCTGGTGTGACGAAGGGTTCCTGGCGACTGAAAAAAGAAGGCTGGCCTTCCTCGTTTTCAAGCAGGGTCGTGGGACAGAATCACATAATTGGGACAGCAAGTGGTAAAGCGAGGGTGCGTTGAATGCTGGGAGTTTCGACATGAACAATAATTTCGGATGCCAAAATTTATTCACAACTGATAAAATTAACACTCCGCTCCACTAAGCATTTGCGAATCCTTAAAAGACACATCTGATAATGTTAAACAATGTTAACGCATAAAGACCTGCATAGATAGCCTAAATAAGATCAAGTAGTACAATGATCAATTTATCTTTCTCAACTGAGCTACTAATCAGGTTGAATTAACAACAAGTAACTGTACCAAATAGTAGCGAATTATGCTTCGTTCCCACGGAAATATTTTTTATTTCACAAAATTTTAGAAACAAGGCATACAGTTAATCTCGCCCAGAACAGAGTTTAAGTTCCATTTATAAAATCTGAGACTCTTAAACCGCCTTCAAGGTACGTAAGAGAGATCCTTACACAAGTACAATAATAAAATGAATTAACAGAAGGAAAATTTTTTCCTTAGTGATGTGAACCATACTTGCGGTTTTGTTCTAGGATTTTTTTTTTTTTTTTTTTTTTTTTTTTTTGCTAACAGAATTCAACAGCCATCAGATGTAATATTAACATATCATAGCAACAGCATGCACATAGTTACTATATGTGGCTAGTTGTGTACAACTATTATTTACCCAACAGTCACCGTAATTCAAAAATAACTAAAATATCTTATAACAAGGCTTACCTCTAAAGGTGCTGCTCACCAGTGTTATAGTAAATCACTGCTTCCAACAGCATACAGCCAGTTACACGCGACAGAAAGAATGACATAAAAGTCTCTTAATGTTAATGTGCCACAGAATAGTTTAGCAATAATTTACTTTGTCCAACAAGGTAGGACCTGTAACGAAAGACAACCACACATACGTAAAAAATCGTTTAATCTTTATGTGCCACAGGAAAAAACTTGTTACGCATGACAACCAAACGGGATGAAATTAAATAGGGTCGCTAGAAAGAAGTAGTTCAACAATACGAGCTTCAAGAAACGACCTATCTACACAAGTGTTGTTAAGAAGCACTTCAGACTCACAGCACCACAAAGGACGATGGCTCAACCAGACTGAATTATTCAGTGCAACGCCGTCTAGCATGCCTCATCATCGTTCGGTGCTTTACTCCAGCAAAACACCCGTCAAGACGGTGCTTTAGACAGATTCAATACGCACTTCAACATGGCATAACATGTACCACTATTGCTCAGAGCAATACTCCAGCCGGCCGCGGTGGTCTAACGGTTCTAGGCGCTCAGTACGGAACCGCGCGACCGCTACGGTCGCAGGTTCGAATCCTGCTTCGGGCACGGATGTGTGTGATGTCCTTAGGTTAGTTAGGTTTAAGTAGTTCTAAGTTGTAGGGGACTGATGACCACAGATGTTAAGTCCCATAGTGCTCAGAGCCATTTGAACCATTTGCACTACTACAACAAGACATCCTTACCAGTTTGAGACTCCAGACAGCCGCTGATTCGTCGGACAGCGGTTTCTAGCTAGCTAAATACACCACTGTCCACCAACTACCCCAACGACGTGTGCGTAATCTTCACTCCCCCCTTCCGTCCAGACTCGGTAACGCACACAACGGAAGGCAGCACGCCGCAGCCACATCTGCGAGTCCTCCTCGATTCACAGGCGTCGCACCAGCGAGGAGAAACTTGGACAGCACGCCGCAGACCAAGTGTGGCTACGGCACAACACATTAGGCGTCCCCCCCCCCCCCCCCCCCGTCCACGCTCCACGGCGGCTCGGTGCCCGGGATACGACACTACACGTATTGTAATAATAACATACGAGGGTACTTCAATAAGTAATGCAACACATTTTTTGTCTCGGCCAATTTTGGTTGAAAAAACCGGAAATTTCTTGTGGAATATTTTCAAACATTCCCGCTTCGTCTCGTATAGTTTCATTGACTTCCGACAGGTGGCAGAGCTGTACGGAGCTGTTAAAATGGCGTCTGTAACGGATGTGCGTTGCAAACAACGGGCAGTGATCGAGTTTCTTTTGGCGGAAAACCAGGGCATCTCAGATATTCATAGGCGCTTGCAGAATGTCTACGGTGATCTGGCAGTGGACAAAAGCACGATGAGTCGTTGGGCAAAGCGTGTGTCATCATCGCCGCAAGGTCAAGCAAGACTGTCTGATCTCCCGCGTGCGGGCCGGCCGTGCACAGCTGTGACTCCTGCAATGGCGGAGCGTGCGAACACACTCGTTCGAGATGATCGACGGATCACCATCAAACAACTCAGTGCTCAACTTGACATCTCTGTTGGTAGTGCTGTCACAATTGTTCACCAGTTGGGATATTCAAAGGTTTGTTCCCGCTGGGTCCCTCGTTGTCTAACCGAACACCATAAAGAGCAAAGGAGAACCATCTGTGCGGAATTGCTTGCTCGTCATGTGGCTGAGGGTGACAATTTCTTGTCAAAGATTGTTACAGGCGATGAAACATGGGTTCATCACTTCGAACCTGAAACAAAACGGCAATCAATGGAGTGGCACCACACCCACTCCCCTACCAAGAAAAAGTTTAAAGCCATACCCTCAGCTGGTAAAGTCATGGTTACAGTCTTCTGGGACGCTGAAGGGGTTATTCTGTTTGATGTCCTTCCTCATGGTCAAACGATCAACTCTGAAGTGTATTGTGCTACTCTTCAGAAACTGAAGAAACGACTTCAGCGTGTTCGTAGGCACAAAAATCTGAACGAACTTCTCCTTCTTCATGACAACGCAAGACCTCACACAAGTCTTCGCACCCGAGAGGAGCTCACAAAACTTCAGTGGACTGTTCTTCCTCATGCACCCTACAGCCCCGATCTCGCACCGTCGGATTTCCATACGTTTGGCCCAATGAAGGACGCAATCCGTGGGAGGCACTACGCGGATGATGGAGAAGTTATTGATGCAGTACGACGTTGGCTCCGACATCGACCAGTGGAATGGTACCGTGCAGGCATACAGGCCCTCATTTCAAGGTGGCGTAAGGCCGTAGCATTGAATGGAGATTACGTTGAAAAATAGTGTTGTGTAGCTAAAAGATTGGGGAATAACCTGGTGTATTTCAATGCTGAATAAAACAACCCCTGTTTCAGAAAAAAATGTGTTGCATTACTTATTGAACTGCCCTCGTATTTCCCGGAAAATCTTGTTTGTCTTGGAGAACAGGAAGGGGCTCTTGGGGCATGATAGACCCACTCCCACACAGCCCCTCTTGCTACGAATCTGCTACTTCCTTTCTGCTCTGGGGACAATTGCATTCTTTCTGTGTCTCTCACGTTGCACCTACAAAAATGGTTCAAATGGCTCTGAGCACTATGGGACTTAACATCTGAGGTCATCAGCCCCCTAGAACTTAGAACTACTTAAACCTACCTAAGGACATCACACACATCCATGCCCGAGGCAGGATTAGTACCTGCGACAGTAGCAGCTGCGCGGTTCCGGACTGAAGCGCCTAGAACCGCTCGACCACAGCGGCCGGCCGTTGTACCTACCTCTAGCACATGTTGCTCAAGTTTTCCCTGGTCGGATGGACTCGCAGTTGCTGCCAGAGTCGCGCGCAGATCTCGTTGGACTCGACAGCCACTCGACAGCCCAACAGTCATACGCTTATATCGCGAACGTCAGTCTACTGCAGAATTGTGGACGTGTTCTCCACTCACGTTCTGTGACGTCTTCGGAGAACAAACGTCTATTGTATAAAAAATCAACATAGATTCCGTAGTCAGAGATCATGAGGTACTCAGCTAGTTCTGTTCCTATAATACGAGCTTACCGAGTATCGGACCCAATTTGCGACTGTAATGAGGACTTCCTTGCAGACAAAACTCAATACGTTGCTCTTACAACAAAATCGGCAGATGTAAGGCTAATTTCTGGTGTACCCCAAGGAAATATGATAGGACGCTTTTCGGTTACAATGTTCGAGCATATAAATGATCTAGTAGAAAGTGTCGGAAGCTCTTTAAGACTGTTCGCAGATGATGAGGGTGAGAATGACTTGCAGAGGACTGATGAAAGGTGCAGGGACTGGCAGCTGACCCTGAACCGTGATATATCTAGCATACTGCGCATACGTAGGAGAAGAAATCAACTACCGTACAATCACACTATTGATGACTAAATATCGTAAAGCATCTAGGAGTAACGAACCGAGTTACCTTACGTGAAGTGACTACAAAAAAAAAAAAAAAAAAAAAAAAACAGTGGTAAAAGCAAATGCCAGATAGATTCATAGGAAGAACATTATGGAAATATAACTCATTCACGAAAGAAGTGGCATACAAAACACTGCGCCTCAGTAATGGAACCATTACCAGGTAAGACCAATAGAAGAGATAAAGAACGTCCAATGGAGAACGGCGCGTTTAGTCGGCAAGAGATGCTGAACAAACTCCAGTGGCAACCGGTGAAAGAGGCACTGTGGATCACGAAGAGCCTCAGTACTGAAATTCGAGAGAGTACTCTCTGGAAAGAGTCGGAAAACATTTTACTTCCGCCCACATACGTCTCGCGTAATGAGCGCAACGTGAAAATTCGAGAAATTAAAGCCACTACAGAGGTTTACCGACAATCATTCTTCCCATGCGCCATTCGCAAAATGGACAGGGAGGAGAGGATCAGTTAGTGGTATCGAAAGTACCCTCCGCCACCCACCGCCAGGTAGCTTGCGGAGTGTTGATGTAGATGTAGAAACGTGCCTTGACAGCAAATAAAGCTGCCATAAAAAGTGGCTGGCCACTGCATTTCTTTTAGTAACAATCAGCAGCCACCGAACATTAGTGTAATGCATAAATGAAGGCCTCTACTACATGTCTTAGGCTTACTGAGGGGACATACCGTAGCCCATCTTCCACAGCGATTTCTGAGGTACGGTACCTGGTCCCAACCATCTGAAGGAGTCATGACATCCACATCTCTGCCAAACAAGTCTTGCAGCACAGAAAGGTTAGAAATATCCCCGACTAACTGCAATACCACTGTGAAAACATGTTTCTTTTCTGATAATTTTTAAATGAGTATTCCATTTTTTTAAATGTGTATTCTACGTTTCAAAACACTATTCTTTATAAGTTTTGACCTCTGTTCATGTTACACATATTGCTGTTAAATTGTACCACATCCTGTAACCCTTCTGATATCCTGTTCAAGAAGCGTCGATTATGTCTAATAACAGCAACCCCGGCAATGCTTCGCAATTGCTACATACACTATGTGATCAAAATTATTCGGACACCTAGCTGAAAATGACTTACAAGTTCGTGGCGCCCTCCATCGGTAATGCTGGAATTCAATATGGTGTTGGCCCGCCCATAGCCTTGATGACAGCTTCCACTGTCGGTGGCATACGTTCAATCAGATGCTGGAAGGTTTCTTGGAGAATGGCAGTCCATTCTTCACGGAGTGCTGCACTGAGGAGAGATATCTATGTCGGTCGGTGAGGCCTGGCACGAAGTCAACGTTCAGAAACATTCCAAAGGTTTTCTATAGGATTCAGGTCAGAACTCTGTGCAGGCCAGTCCATTATAGGGATGTTATTGTCGTGTAACCACTCCGCGACAAACCTTGCATTATGAACAGTTGCTCATATCGTGTTGAAAGACGCAATCGCAATCCTCGAATTGCTCTTCAACAGTTGGAAGCACGAAAGTGTTTAAAACATCAATGTAGGCCTGTGCTGTGATAGTGCCACGCAAAATAACAAGGGGTGCAAGCCCCCTGCATGAAAAACAAGACCTCACCATAACACCATCGCCTCCGGATTTTGCTGTTGGCACTACACACGCTGGCAGATGAAGTTCACCGAGCATGCTCCATACCCACACCCTGCCATCGGATCGCCACATTGTGTACCGTGATTTGAAACTCCACAGAACGTTTTTCCACTATTTAATCGTCCAACGTTTACGCTCCTTACACCAAGCGAGGCGTCGTTTTGGCGTTTTCCGGCGTGATGTATGGCTTATGTGCAGCCTCTCGACCATGAAATCCAAGTTTTCTCACCACGCGCCTAACTGTCCTAGTACTTGCAGTGGATCCTGATGCAGTTTGGAATTCCTGTGTGATGGTCTGAATAGATGTCGGCCTATTAGACATTACGACCCTCTTCAATTGTTGGCGGTCTTTGTCAGTCAACATACGGCGCCGGCCTGTACGTTTTTGTGCTGTACGTGTCCCTTCACGTTTCCGCTTCACTATCACATCGGAAACTGTGGACCTAGGGATGTTTAGGAGTGTGGAAATCTCGCGTATAGACTTATGACACAAGTGACACCCAATCACCTCACCAAGTTCGAAGTCCGTGAGTTCCGCGGAGCGCCCCGTTCTGTTCTCTTGATGTCTAATGACTACTGAGGTCGCTGATATGGAGTACCTTACAGTAGGTGGCAGCACAATGCACGTAATATGAAAATTGTATGTTTTTGGGGGTGGCCGGATACTTTTGATCACATAGTCTATGTCTGGGAATTGGATATACGTCCTAATCTCCTTCCGCCCCTTCTTTCTGTCCATGTCCTCCTCACCTTGCAAGAAGACCTCGCTCGTACTAAACCTCCAGAAATGCCTCAAATTAGTCGGCGAGTACGTAGATGGTGGAATAAAGGGCGTACAGTGTAACTAACGACGCTTTCCCACCTGAGTTTTGCGATAATTAAGGCAGTCCGTCCTTGAAATGACTCAGTGAGCTGCCGCGTAGAAATTCTTTGTACCTGTTACTGCCTATGTTTCACGTAATGGAGCGGTAAGAAGGTTTTTGTGCAAATAATTTTACACGCGATGCCATTATGGTCCGTTTATTTAAGAAACGCCGTAAAATGAACTTGTTCACATTGATTGTAAGCTGACTATTAAG
This sequence comes from Schistocerca nitens, assembly GCF_023898315.1. Lineage (NCBI taxonomy): Eukaryota > Metazoa > Arthropoda > Insecta > Orthoptera > Acrididae > Schistocerca > Schistocerca nitens. The sequence continues at coordinate 488,992,097 of NC_064622.1, forward strand.
GGTACGAGAGAATGGTCTACCGCATGGTTAGATCGAAAGGCATCCTGTCGACGATTGCCTGATATGGCGCACATCCTGTAACTTGAGCGGACAGTCGGTACAGTTCCTATAACATCGTACACCTCCAGTTATGCCAAAGTTATTAATATCAACGTTTCTTGGCACTGTAAGAGCCTATTTATGACCCGTAGATTCTTCCTAATGTCTGAGTGGCCAAAGGTAACTTCGTTAGGAGATACTTATTAATAACAATTACTTGAATCGCGCCAGAATAAATGTACTTTTCCTACGTATCTCCTTGGTGACGTCACGAGTGATTTCTGCATGGGCACCTCATCCCATTGGCTCTGAAAACGCCAGAGGGCCAACCGCCTCTGCTAGCCAGCGGGGGAACCTGCCGCTTGCTCCTTAGGGCGGATGTACACGGTCCTTTTCCATAGCACGAGTAGACAGCATGCCCTAAAAAGTACACGGGAAACAGCACGCTCCTTGTTGTGGTAAACGGCATGCTGTCTGCTCGTAAGCCATCTGATATTGCAGCAGGAGTAAACCGAAACGGTGAAGGGATGGCGGTATTAGCTGGGAGTGGGAGGGGGGGGGGGGGATCATCAAGCTTGTAGCTCACACCAGAATTGGTACTCGCACTGACTAGCTCTAGTCGCACTCGTCTTTCTTTGAAATGTTTGATTACACAAGTTGCAAAAGTCTTGTTATTCAGGTGGAAAGACAGAGAAACTATTGAGTTTATTGCAAAACACAAAGCTCATCCATGTTTGTGGGAGTACCATTAAAGTAGTTTACATATTGTTCCCTTTACCATTTAGCCTGACCACAATAATTGTTCACTCGCCGTCTCGTGATGATGTCTTGCGCACGATTTTCTCTGTGATTAACTGCAAGTCCACAACTTCAACACTGCCATCTGTAATCCTTCTTGTAATGTAGTCTGAATCTGTTTTGCGCAACCATTATGCAACGCACACGTTGCTTTCACGATTTTTTCTTCTGTTCCTAGTTTAGTTAGTATTGATTTTTCATAGACTCTAAACTTCATGGTTAATATGCCAAATATACTTTACACCATCGTTCTTGCTCCGGAAAGGCGATAATTATTGATATTTGTGTCCTCTTGATGAGTAGTTTTAGCAAACGGTTTCAAGAGACGCATCCAGGAAATTGTCGCTTGGGCCTGAATCCATGTTCAATGTACTTCCATTCTTCTTGATTATCTAGCACCTGAAGCAAGAATGTGAAATACATTTTTCTGTCTGACTGTTTGTTTCTTTTCAGACACAGAATTCAGACAACACTGTCTCCACACCGGGAAGGGCATCTTGGATTCGATGAATCGTCATCTGCACACTTTCAATCTACATCCTCTCAGTCAAAACAGCAGTCTACCTTTACGTCTCCTGACCACCCCAGACAGAGAAGAAAGTGAACTCATTGCAAAAGGTTGATAAAATTCTGGGTAAAATCAGAAAAATAAATGACCTTTCGTAAGCTACGGATGATGGATTTCACTCGTTTTGGAACAGCGTAGTAGCTCATGTAAGAAACTTACCTATTTCTAGTGCAATACGGTTACCGGTAGAAATACAGTGTCTCGTTTGAAACAAACAGGTGAAACATCTGACCGAAGAATTGCTTTCGGTACCTTGCCAACAGGGAGCAGCTATGAACCAAGATAATCGACAAGAGGAAAAGTGCCGTTTCACGTGCACAAAGTTTATCAGTGCAGACGTTCCACGATGAAAATACGGACGAGGCGGCGGAGCATTTTTTTCGAAGGGAGCATACTGTCTGAAGCGATAAGGAATGCGCTTGTGAACTGAAATCCAGTTTGACTACTTCTTTTAAAGGGCTCAGGTAGTATTAAGAGCCACGTCAAACCTGATTTAAATATCGATGAAATGAATACTCATTTGATTATTTATGCATTTTAAAATATCCATTTATAAGTGTGTTTAAACGTGAAGCTATAAGAGGACGTTAAACAAATTTTGAATTTAGTTTTAAAATAATCCTTGTTTTTCCCTCTAATAATAAATGGTCATAAACTTAAACAATGATGAAGTTCTCATTAATATTGTTATTATGGTACGAAACACTTCATGAAAAAATTGCACTATCAGGCCTGTCTTACACTTTGTCTCGGTTCGGTAGTTGGGTTGGGGTTGGGTTGTTTGGGGGAAGAGACCAAACAGCTAGGTCATCGGTCTCGTTGGATTAGGGAAGGGCGGGGAAGGAAGTCGGCCGTGCCCTTTCAAAGGAACCATCCCGGCATTTGCCTGGAGCGATTTAGGGAAATCACGGAAAACCTAAATCAGGATGTCCGGAAGCGGGATTGAACCGCCGTCCTCCCGAATGCCAGGTGCTAACCACTGCACCACCTCGCTCGGTGCACTTTGTCTCTTGTTCTACGTTAAAATGTTATTAACATTGTCACAATGATTCATTATATTAAAATTATATTATTATATTAATATTATATTAAACTATACGAAATAAATACGTCGCTTATGAAAGAAATGTTGTATTTACTTTTATGAAGTCTTCCAGTGCATAGTTTATAGCATCAAATACGGTAGGTAGAATTCTGCTGATGGTGGTAACTGGCAACCGGTATAGAGCTTCACGAGACTTAAGACTTTCTCCTGTAGCTGAATATCGTAACACCATCTCGAGCTTCAGTTGTGCTGGTAATGCTGGTCTCATGTTTGTGTCTTGCTTTTGTATGATAAGGGCGACCTTTTGCAGTAATTCTGCTTTTGAAAGAACAGGCGTCCTCGAGCGACAGTTCTCTAACTAGCCCATCAGATGTTCCCACTTTCTGGCATTAAAGTATCCTATTTTGTGACCATATCCGCTTTCTCTTTGGTTTGATAGCTTTTATCGTCTCTTACGAACAAAATGAATCGTTATCCGCCACAATTTACAAGAAAGCTCTGGAAGCAGAAGATACATTGCAACTATCTCTATCACGTACTCTCCATCGACTGAGAAAAGCATACTATGTGCGTGTTCAACACACACCGGCATGTAACAGTGAGCAGCATGCGACAGAAATCAGCATGCTAAGTTAGCATACCATTAAAGCATTGCGTACATCCGCCATTACTCCGTACGTACTCCGCCGCTGATACATCCACTTCACGTATGTGAAATAGCAAAACTGAAAGTAAAATAAAATGCGCCCTTATGTGCAAATAAAGGTATCTTACAACCACTCTCTTTGTTCATCACTTCCTCCTGCCCTCTCTCTGCGCATAACTTCCTTCTCCCCCCCCCCCCTCCCACCATCCTATCTATTTAATAGGTAATTTCTTGGTAATCCTGCAGCTATTAATGACCCGTCAGAAACAGCTGCATTTGCACAAACGACTTTCGGTCAATGCAGGGAGAAAGAAAGCAGCGTTCACAAACTTGGGGAACACTTTATTCGTGTGTTAGCCCCGAAGCAGTTTCATGTCATAGCTTCCAGATGTCTGATTTTACGAGCTACACGTAGTGATGTGACTCATACTTCGACAGCCGGCCGAAGTGGCCGTGCGGTTAAAGGCGCTGCAGTCTGGAACCGCAAGACCGCTACGGTAGCAGGTTCGAATCCTGCCTCGGGCATGGATGTTTGTGATGTCCTTAGGTTAGTTAGGTTTAAGTAGTTCTAAGTTCTAGGCGACTGATGACCTCAGAAGTTAAGTCCCATAGTGCTCAGAGCCATTTGAACCATACTTCGACAGCTAGAGAAAGTAGACCTGATTGTGAAGCCGAATCCCTTTGCAGTGAAGTTTCAAAAGTGCTATTAAGAACGGTAGCTCCTTCTCCAAAACAATCTCATCACTTTGAAAGTTTCGGCAGCAATAATACTAGAACACTTGGAACTGAAGAAGAAATATTTCGCAGCATTTTCGAAATGCTAGAGGAGTAACAAGTCGTGGTACAAGACAAAGTAATTCGCCAACAACATCGATGAAGAAGAAGGTACGCATTTTTGAAGAAACTTAAGAAGGCGTGTCATCTTCATCAGACAATTTCGAGAACGAAGAGAAATAAAATAGACAGCGTCAGTCTAGTGAACAACTGATTCGTGGACGTATGATCGTTTCATAGAAGCTCGAGAATGTAATCTGCAAGTGCCGGTGAGAACGTGCACAGCACCCTTGCTGCTGCTAGCTTATTTCCTGATTTGAATTTTTAAGCTTCTGACCCAGTAGTTCTGTTCGTCAAACGAAGACATCGGATTCGTCTCAGAAAAATCACCAAATCTGTATCCGAGAGCGAAAGCACTTCGCTGCAGAAAGTCATTGACCCAGAAGCAAATTCCTGAATCCAGACTCGAGCCCTCATAGCAAACTACGACAAGGATTTTGTTATTAACACTGACAGAGCAGTTGCTACAGGGGAAAGCACCTGATTCATTTATATGAACTGAAAAACAATTTTTACAGATTATAGGATACTAATTTGTGAACTGTGCTGGTTCTATGGTACCAATATGAGTCAACTAACGACCGAACTCACACCGAACGCAAAACACAGGCAGTTCTTGTGGACTGAAATGATATGCAGAAGATGACACATTCGTACACTGCACATTATGTTGTCAGTTCATGCGAAAAATAATGACGGCGTGCTTACAAGTAATGCCACCGTATGTTTAAGTGAGTATTCTTAAAGCTACGCAGTAAAGATAGCACTAACATTCTAGATGATTTATATCTCTTTATATCTCACCAGTGACCATGGCGACGAACACGAAACCTCAGTATAACAGTATTCATTGCAAATTTCATATAAATTCAGTAGAAGAATTTTTTTTTAATACATAACAGTTAGCCATTGTGTGTGAATGTCCTATGACTATGCAATTCTGAGTATTATTGATAACCATTCCTTATATTCAATCTTATTTGCAGATAGTCAGATCTACTTTAGAGTAACTGGTATCAAATACACAGAAAGTAATTTACACGGCTATGTTCATGTTCATACATAGTGTAGACATTTCTATCCGAGATTAGCACATGTAATCTGAATTGAAAAGTTACACAGTTTTTATGCAAAACGTAATACATTGCCAGAAAAACAGTACACCCTGTTGGAGGTTTCCAATACGCTCAAGATTTTTATTGCAGCAGAGCATGTAGTGTACATGAAATGATTACATTGTTGTTGTTGTTGTGGTCTTCAGTCCTGAGACTGGTTTGATGCAGCTCTCCATGCTACTCTATCCTGTGCAAGCTTCTTCATCTCCCAGTACCTACTGCAACCTACATCAATACAGATCAATAGCACAGACGGTTCTGAGGTACCATTTATCGCTCATGCTGAAATACGCATATTAGTCCGTGGTGTAGCCTTCCTGGGCTGCCTGCTTGACCTGTTGGAGTTGTTATCTGACAAGTCATACGAGTCACATTTCATCCCATCATAGCTCATGCTCCATTGGAGACTGACGGGAAACCGAGCTGGCCAAGGAAGTTGCTGCACGTCTTGCACACCACGTTGAGTTTCACGGGCTGTGTGTGTGCGAGCATTATATTGTTGCAACAATACACCACCTTCTCATTCCAAAAAAGGGTCTAACAACATTCTTCATGTACCAAGCGCTGAATAGCTACCCCATCCCCGACCATAAGGCCTAGGCTGAGGAAAGTGTGTCTTGGACGAAAGCACTCTACGGGACAGCACTCACCAGGTCTATGGCGTACATCCAAATGATCATCACTTTCGTACTGGCAGAATCTGCTTTCATTGCTGAAGACCACAGCGCCGAATTCCATCTTCTAGTGATCCTCTGACGGCACCAGTCGAGCTGTGTGCGTCTACGCAGTGGCGTGAGTGGAAGACGGGGTAGAGATGTGCGTGCCAGTAGTTGGCAACAGTTTGCATTGGCAGGTCTGGGCTCACAAGCCCTCTAATCTGGCAGCTGTCCGATCTGCCACTACTGTCCTAATGCTGCCACGATCCTGGCGAGCGTCTATGTTTTGTAGACATGAAGAAGCTCGTCTACAGATGTGAGAATGTTCACTTCACCACTGACACCAGCATCGTTGTGCAACCTACGCAGCACGTCCAACTTTTGTGGCAATTCTCCGAAAGGATCATTCTGCCACTCTGAAGGCCACAGTTCTCTGAAACTCATCCAGTTGGCTCGAAACGTTTGTACCACACTGGGTTTTCCGGTTGTGAACATTCACTATTAAAGGGCAGACACCAATGGCCCTCTGGTAGCTACGCCACTAAATTATCTGTTGGTGGACGACGTTGAAACCGTTATTATTACACCTCAACACACATACATTTATCAAATGAATTTGCAATAGCGAATACGTATTACTCGTATCACATTATCATCACATCTACTATCAGCCCAGGTGGCGTATGCTGTAATTACACTACTGGCCATTAAAACTGCTACACGAAGAAGAAATGCAGATGACAAACGGGTATTCATTGGACAAATATATTATACTAGAACTGACATGTGATTATATTTTCACGCAGTTTGGGTGCATAGATCCTGAGTGATCAGTACCCAGAACAACCACGTCTGGCCGTAATAACGGCCTTCATACGCCTGGGCATTGAGTCAAACAGAGTTCGGATGCCGTGTACACGTACAGCGGCCCATGCAGCTTCAACACGATACCACAGTTCATCAAGAGTAGTGACTGGCATATTGTGACGAGCCAGTTGCACGGCCACCATTGACCAGACGTTTTCAGTTGGTGAGAGACCTGGAGAATGTGCTGGCCAGGGCAGCAGTCGAATATTTTCTGTATCCAGAAAGGCCCGTACTGGACCTACAATATGCGGTCGTGCATTATCCTGCTGAAGTGTAGGTTTTCGCAGGAATCGAATGAAGAGTAGAGCCACGGGTCGTAACACATATGAAATGCATCGACCACTGTTCCAAGTGCTGTCCATGCGAACAAGAGGTGACCAATGGCACCCCATACCATCACGCCGGTATTCGGATGGCGAATACACGCTTCCAATCTGCGTTCACCGCGATGTCGCCAAACACGGATGCGACCATCTTGACGCTGTAAACAGAACCTGGATTCATCCGAAAAAATGACGTTTTGCCATTCGTGCACCCAGGTTCGTCGTTGAGTACACCATCGCAGGCGCTCCTGTCTGTGATGCAGCGTCAAGGGTAACCGCAGCCATGGTCTCCGAGCTGATAAACCATGCTGCTGCAAACATCGTCGAACTGTTCGTGCAGATGGTTGTTGTCTTGCAAACGTCCCGATCTATTGACTCAGCTATCGAGACGTGGCTGCACGATCCGTTACAGCCATGCGGATAAGATGCCTGTCATGTCGACTGCTAGTGATACGAGGCCGTTGGGATCCAGAACGGCGGTCCGTATTACCCTCCTGAACCAACCGATTCCATATTCTGCTAACAGTCATTTGATCTCGACCAATGCGAGCAGCAATGTCGCGATACGATAAACCCCAATCGCGATAGGCTACAATCCGACCTTTATCAAAGTCAGAAACGTGATGGTACGCATTTCTCCTCCTTACACGAGGCATCACAAGAACGTTTCACCAGGCAACGTGTATGAGAAATCGGTTGGAAACTTTCCTGATGTCAGCACGTTGTAGGTGTCGCCACCGGCGCCAACCTTGTGTGAATGCTCTGAAAAGCTAATCATTTGCATATCACATCATCTTCTTCCTGTCGGTTAAATTTCGCGTCTGTAGCATGTCATCTTCGTGGTGTAGCAATTATATATATATATATATATATATATATATATATATATATATATATATATATATATATATATATGTTTCAAAGCACGTCGCTCTGTAACATAATGGATGTTTGACGTTTGCTTCATTTTAGGTCATAGACTCCTGTGTAGTATTGGTAGCTAACATATTGAAATCGTTTTTAACATTAAAAGGGAAGACATATCGCTTTTCAGTCCCGGGTAAAACTAGAGGTTATAGCTGCTCGCTACATGGAGTTGTAGCTTGTGTTTCTCTTTTGCATGGTAAAAAAGAAATGAAATGAGCATATTTCATCGTCGGCCAGAAGGCCCGTATTCGGGGACGCAATGCGACGATCCTGGCGAGCGTCTATGTTTTGTAGAAATCAAGAAGCTCATCTACACATGTGAAACTACGGATTGCGCAACTTACGCAGCACGGCCAACGTGTGTGGAAGTTGTCCGAAAGGACCATTCTGCCACTCGGAAGGCTACAGTTTGACCCCTCTGAAACTCGCCCAGTTGACTGTAGGAAGTACGAGTGCATCTTTATGGTATGGTTGTCTGCTCGCTCCTCACGTTTGCTCCACACTGAGCCTTCTAGTAGTAAACATTCCCTATTAAAGGGCAGACGCAGATGATACTCTAGTAGCTATGCAACTACAGTGTTTGTTGGCGGACGACGTCGAAACCATTATCATTACACCTCAACACAGAAACACATATCAAATGAATTATTGAGCATTACTCGTATCACATCATCATTACATCTACTATCTCTCCCAGGCGGTGTATGCTGTAATTAGATCAAAATCGGCGTCATCTTTTCAGGTGTGCTGCTTTTTCCCGGCAGTGTAGTTGCATCAAGTTAATTCAGTTACAATGGCAGTCTTATATTCACAAAGTTTCAATATGATCGGCCAATCCATTCACTTCGCAGCCCACTTGAATGATGACGCATTTACGGACAGCGGAAGGGCAGCAGTTCAAATGGTTCAAATGGCTCTGAGTACTATGGGACTCAACTTCTGAGGTCATTAGTCCCCTAGAACTTAGAACTAGATAAACCTAACTAACCTAAGGACATCACAAACATCCATGCCCGAGGCAGGATTCGAACCTGCGACCGTAGCGGTCTTGCGGTTCCAGACTGCAGCGCCTTTAACCGCACGGCCACTTCGGCCGGCAAGGGCAGCAGTCCTTCGCCTCTTTTACCACGGGTAGTGGTGCGCACGCCACGAGCTGCACTTGGAGGTACTGAACGAAGCTGAACCCCTTATTTGGCAGGTAGCCAGTGACCGGCGTGCTTCTAATTTCCGAGCTCCATTTAACGGCTCGAGGGGAGCGATGCTGAAGCATCTCGAGTGTCTACACTGCCGACCGGAATGAGACGGGGTGCGGCAGTCGATGCAGCGCTACGGAGCGGTCTGTCCCGGCGCCTCAACCCACAGCCCGCAGCCCACGCGCCGCCGGAAGTCGTAAAGGGCCCGCGGCAGGGCAGAGCTGGTTAAGGGCCGCCACCCGACACCCCACAAATTAAAAACAACGCTCACCGCGTGCCCCCTGGTCGTCTCTTATCCGATCTCGGCACCACGACGGGAACACACAGCGCGGTTAGCCTCCTAATTGCGGCCCCGTGCCGTTCGCAATAAAAAATAAGCACTTTGTGCGGGTGCTTTTCCTTCCGACGCACCGTAGTAGTTGATGCCTGTAGACGGACATGCTCTGCATCCTATGCAGGATGAATTTACGCTGAAGCCAGAGAGGCCCAGGCCTAAGGCGTCGGGATAAAAGGGGAAGCCGGGAGATCTGAATCAGTGGCTGTGCGAGAGCGTGCTGAAAAGGTAATACCTCCAAATTTTGAGGTATCACATGTCACGCATACTACTCGGTCGACATCCCTGCTTTGCTGACGCAAGTTGCAACTCTCTGTCGCTAGAGGGCTCTAAATTGTAGCGTGTAACGTTGCCGTGTGTAACGTAACTAAGTCGGCGTGATGTAATCGAGTTGCAATTCGAAGAGTTCGTCCACACATGGGGCGCCGTCTCATTCAGCATGACAATGCCAGACCACACACATTCCCTGCGACATCCGCGACAATCCTACGCTTTGGGCAGTCTTATATTCACAAAGTTTCAATATGATCGGCCAATCCATTCACTTCGCAGCCCACTTGAATGATGACGCATTTACGGACAGCGGAAGGGCAGCAGTTCAAATGGTTCAAATGGCTCTGAGTACTATGGGACTCAACTTCTGAGGTCATTAGTCCCCTAGAACTTAGAACTAGATAAACCTAACTAACCTAAGGACATCACAAACATCCATGCCCGAGGCAGGATTCGAACCTGCGACCGTAGCGGTCTTGCGGTTCCAGACTGCAGCGCCTTTAACCGCACGGCCACTTCGGCCGGCAAGGGCAGCAGTCCTTCGCCTCTTTTACCACGGGTAGTGGTGCGCACGCCACGAGCTGCACTTGGAGGTACTGAACGAAGCTGAACCCCTTATTTGGCAGGTAGCCAGTGACCGGCGTGCTTCTAATTTCCGAGCTCCATTTAACGGCTCGAGGGGAGCGATGCTGAAGCATCTCGAGTGTCTACACTGCCGACCGGAATGAGACGGGGTGCGGCAGTCGATGCAGCGCTACGGAGCGGTCTGTCCCGGCGCCTCAACCCACAGCCCGCAGCCCACGCGCCGCCGGAAGTCGTAAAGGGCCCGCGGCAGGGCAGAGCTGGTTAAGGGCCGCCACCCGACACCCCACAAATTAAAAACAACGCTCACCGCGTGCCCCCTGGTCGTCTCTTATCCGATCTCGGCACCACGACGGGAACACACAGCGCGGTTAGCCTCCTAATTGCGGCCCCGTGCCGTTCGCAATAAAAAATAAGCACTTTGTGCGGGTGCTTTTCCTTCCGACGCACCGTAGTAGTTGATGCCTGTAGACGGACATGCTCTGCATCCTATGCAGGATGAATTTACGCTGAAGCCAGAGAGGCCCAGGCCTAAGGCGTCGGGATAAAAGGGGAAGCCGGGAGATCTGAATCAGTGGCTGTGCGAGAGCGTGCTGAAAAGGTAATACCTCCAAATTTTGAGGTATCACATGTCACGCATACTACTCGGTCGACATCCCTGCTTTGCTGACGCAAGTTGCAACTCTCTGTCGCTAGAGGGCTCTAAATTGTAGCGTGTAACGTTGCCGTGTGTAACGTAACTAAGTCGGCGTGATGTAATCGAGTTGCAATTCGAAGAGTTCGTCCACACATGGGGCGCCGTCTCATTCAGCATGACAATGCCAGACCACACACATTCCCTGCGACATCCGCGACAATCCTACGCTTTGGGCAGTCTTATATTCACAAAGTTTCAATATGATCGGCCAATCCATTCACTTCGCAGCCCACTTGAATGATGACGCATTTACGGACAGCGGAAGGGCAGCAGTTCAAATGGTTCAAATGGCTCTGAGTACTATGGGACTCAACTTCTGAGGTCATTAGTCCCCTAGAACTTAGAACTAGATAAACCTAACTAACCTAAGGACATCACAAACATCCATGCCCGAGGCAGGATTCGAACCTGCGACCGTAGCGGTCTTGCGGTTCCAGACTGCAGCGCCTTTAACCGCACGGCCACTTCGGCCGGCAAGGGCAGCAGTCCTTCGCCTCTTTTACCACGGGTAGTGGTGCGCACGCCACGAGCTGCACTTGGAGGTACTGAACGAAGCTGAACCCCTTATTTGGCAGGTAGCCAGTGACCGGCGTGCTTCTAATTTCCGAGCTCCATTTAACGGCTCGAGGGGAGCGATGCTGAAGCATCTCGAGTGTCTACACTGCCGACCGGAATGAGACGGGGTGCGGCAGTCGATGCAGCGCTACGGAGCGGTCTGTCCCGGCGCCTCAACCCACAGCCCGCAGCCCACGCGCCGCCGGAAGTCGTAAAGGGCCCGCGGCAGGGCAGAGCTGGTTAAGGGCCGCCACCCGACACCCCACAAATTAAAAACAACGCTCACCGCGTGCCCCCTGGTCGTCTCTTATCCGATCTCGGCACCACGACGGGAACACACAGCGCGGTTAGCCTCCTAATTGCGGCCCCGTGCCGTTCGCAATAAAAAATAAGCACTTTGTGCGGGTGCTTTTCCTTCCGACGCACCGTAGTAGTTGATGCCTGTAGACGGACATGCTCTGCATCCTATGCAGGATGAATTTACGCTGAAGCCAGAGAGGCCCAGGCCTAAGGCGTCGGGATAAAAGGGGAAGCCGGGAGATCTGAATCAGTGGCTGTGCGAGAGCGTGCTGAAAAGGTAATACCTCCAAATTTTGAGGTATCACATGTCACGCATACTACTCGGTCGACATCCCTGCTTTGCTGACGCAAGTTGCAACTCTCTGTCGCTAGAGGGCTCTAAATTGTAGCGTGTAACGTTGCCGTGTGTAACGTAACTAAGTCGGCGTGATGTAATCGAGTTGCAATTCGAAGAGTTCGTCCACACATGGGGCGCCGTCTCATTCAGCATGACAATGCCAGACCACACACATTCCCTGCGACATCCGCGACAATCCTACGCTTTGGGCAGTCTTATATTCACAAAGTTTCAATATGATCGGCCAATCCATTCACTTCGCAGCCCACTTGAATGATGACGCATTTACGGACAGCGGAAGGGCAGCAGTTCAAATGGTTCAAATGGCTCTGAGTACTATGGGACTCAACTTCTGAGGTCATTAGTCCCCTAGAACTTAGAACTAGATAAACCTAACTAACCTAAGGACATCACAAACATCCATGCCCGAGGCAGGATTCGAACCTGCGACCGTAGCGGTCTTGCGGTTCCAGACTGCAGCGCCTTTAACCGCACGGCCACTTCGGCCGGCAAGGGCAGCAGTCCTTCGCCTCTTTTACCACGGGTAGTGGTGCGCACGCCACGAGCTGCACTTGGAGGTACTGAACGAAGCTGAACCCCTTATTTGGCAGGTAGCCAGTGACCGGCGTGCTTCTAATTTCCGAGCTCCATTTAACGGCTCGAGGGGAGCGATGCTGAAGCATCTCGAGTGTCTACACTGCCGACCGGAATGAGACGGGGTGCGGCAGTCGATGCAGCGCTACGGAGCGGTCTGTCCCGGCGCCTCAACCCACAGCCCGCAGCCCACGCGCCGCCGGAAGTCGTAAAGGGCCCGCGGCAGGGCAGAGCTGGTTAAGGGCCGCCACCCGACACCCCACAAATTAAAAACAACGCTCACCGCGTGCCCCCTGGTCGTCTCTTATCCGATCTCGGCACCACGACGGGAACACACAGCGCGTTTAGCCTCCTAATTGCGGCCCCGTGCCGTTCGCAATAAAAAATAAGCACTTTGTGCGGGTGCTTTTCCTTCCGACGCACCGTAGTAGTTGATGCCTGTAGACGGACATGCTCTGCATCCTATGCAGGATGAATTTACGCTGAAGCCAGAGAGGCCCAGGCCTAAGGCGTCGGGATAAAAGGGGAAGCCGGGAGATCTGAATCAGTGGCTGTGCGAGAGCGTGCTGAAAAGGTAATACCTCCAAATTTTGAGGTATCACATGTCACGCATACTACTCGGTCGACATCCCTGCTTTGCTGACGCAAGTTGCAACTCTCTGTCGCTAGAGGGCTCTAAATTGTAGCGTGTAACGTTGCCGTGTGTAACGTAACTAAGTCGGCGTGATGTAATCGAGTTGCAATTCGAAGAGTTCGTCCACACATGGGGCGCCGTCTCATTCAGCATGACAATGCCAGACCACACACATTCCCTGCGACATCCGCGACAATCCTACGCTTTGGGTTGGCTGTCATTGATGGTCCTTGAACAGTTAATTTACTTTCAAAATATTTTCTTAAGGAATTTATTTTTTTTTACTAGCGTTTCGTCCAGAACATTAACACATTTAATCACACTAGGTGAGCGTGTAAGTGGTTGCCAGGGAGTAACTGATCAAAATGGAACTACCTTTAACAAATGGGAATGTTTTCATAAAGCCTTTGCAAAAACAGAATTAAAAATTCATAAACAGAAAAGCACCCTCGAAATATCAAGTTACAATTTTATTTAGAGGCAGAAAGAACAATATTGACAGTATGAGCCCTCGGGCTGAGAAGCTTGCCGCTCCCTTTCAACACGACCGTAGTCAAGACCGCTCACAACAACCTCTGAAAGACTACGCTGGTGCAAATCTGCAACACACCAAATTACTTCAAACTAAAAATTTTAACAACTCACACAAACACATTAACTATGCACCCCGAAAGAGGGATGGAAATGGTACAAACACTCACACTAAGAAATTATATGCCACTGAAAGTGCAATTTGTTTTTTAAAAAGACTCCTACGGTGGAAGGGTGGCAACTTTATAAAAATGTCTACTTAAATAAAACCCATGAAATTCAGATTTACATAAAATGTACAACATGCTCTACATTACACATACAGGGTGTTACAAAAAGGTATGGCCAAACTTTCAGGAAACATTCCTCACACACAAATAAAGAAAAGATGTTATGTGGACATGCGTCCGGAAACGCTTAATTTCCATGTTAGAGCTCATTTTAGTTTCGTCAGTATGTACTCTACTTCCTCGATTCACCGCCAGTTGGCCCAATTGAAGGAAAGTAATGTTGACTTCGGTGCTTGTCTTGACATGCGACTCATTGTTTGGGCAGGCATTGTTGGTGATGTCTTGATTGGGCCCCATGTTCTTCCACCTACGCTCAATGGAGCACGTTGCCATGATTTCATAGGGGATACTCTATCTGTAAATGTCAAATAGGGGTAATGCAGGAGTAGGTTTAATAATGAATAGGAAAATAGGAACGCGGGTAAGCTACTACAAACAGCTTAGTGAACGCATTATTCAGGCCAAGATAGATACGAAGCCCACACCTACTACAGTAGTACAAGTTTATATGCCAACTAGCTCTGCAGATGACGAATATATTGAAGAAATGTATGGTGAAATAAAAGAAATTATTCAGATAGTGAAGGGAGACGAAAATTTAATAGTCATGGGTGACTGGAATTCGAGCGTAGGAAAAGGGAGAGAAGGAAACGTAGTAGTGTAATATGGATTGGGGCTAAGAAATGAAAGAGGAAGCCGCCTGGTAGAATTTTGCACAGAGCACAACTTAATCATAGCTAACACTTGGTTTAAGAATCATGAAAGAAGGTTGTATACATGGAAGAACCCTGGAGATACTAAAAGGTATCAGATAGATTATATAATGGTAAGACAGAGATTTAGGAACCAGGTTTTAAATTGTAAGACATTTCCAGGGGCAGATGTGGACTCTGACCACAATCTATTGGTTATGACCTGTAGATTAAAACTGAAGAAACTGCAAAAAGGTGGGAATTTAAGGAGATGGGACCTGGATAAACTGAAAGAACCAGAGGTTGTACAGAGTTTCAGGGAGAGCATAAGGGAACAATTGACAGGAATGGGGGAAAGAGCCGGCCGGTGTGGCCGTGCGGTTAAAGGCGCTTCAGTATGGAACCGCGTGACCGCTACGGTTGCAGGTTCGAATCCTGCCTCGGGCATGGATGTGTGTGATGTCCTTAGGTTAGTTAGGTTTAATTAGTTCTAAGTTCTAGGCGACTGATGCCCTCAGAAGTTAAGTCGCATAGTGCTCAGAGCCATTTTTGGGGGAAAGAAATACAGTAGAAGAAGAATGGGTAGCTTTGAGGGATGAAGTAGTGAAGGCAGCAGAGGATCAAATAGGTAAAAAGACGAGGGCTAGTAGAAATCCTTGGGTAACAGAAGAAATATTGAATTTAATTGATGAAAGGAGAAAATATAAAAATGCAGTAAATGAAGCAGGCAAAAAGGAATACAAACGTCTCAAAAATGAGATCGACAGGAAGTGCAAACTGGCTAAGCAGGGATGGCTAGAGGACAAATGTAAGGATGTAGAGGCTTATCTTACTAGGGGTAAGATAGATACTGCCTACAGGAAAATTAGAGAGACCTTTGGAGATAAGAGAACCACTTGTATGAACATCAAGAGCTCAGACGGAAACCCAGTTCTAAGCAAAGAAGGGAAAGCAGAAAGGTGGAAGGAGTATATAGAGGGTCTATACAAGGGCGATGTACTTGAGGACAATATTATGGAAATGGAAGAGGATGTAGATGAAGATGAAATGGGAGATACGATACTGCGTGAAGAGTTTGACAGAGCACTGAAAGACCTGAATCGAAACAAGGCCCCCGGAGTAGACAACATTCCATTGGAACTACTGGCGACCTTGGGAGAGCCAGTCCTGACAAAACTCTACCATCTGGTGAGCAAGATATATGAAACAGGCGAAATACCCTCAGACGTCAAGAAGAATATAATAATTCCAATCCCAAAGAAAGCAGGTGTTGACAGATGTGAAAATTACCGAACTATCAGTTTAATAAGCCACGGCTGCAAAATACTAACGCGAATTCTTTACACACGAATGGAAAAACTAGTAGAAGCCGACCTCTGGGAAGATCAGTTTGGATTCCGTAGAAATACTGGAACACGTGAGGCAATACTGACCTTACGACTTATCTTAGAAGAAAGATTAAGGAAAGGCAAACCCACGTTTCTAGCATTTGTAGACTTGGAGAAAGCTTTTGACAATGTTAACTGGAATACTCTCTTTCAAATTCTAAAGGTGGCAGGGGTAAAATACAGGGAGCGAAAGGCTATTTACAATTTGTACAGAAACCAGATGGCAGTTATAAGAGTCGAGGGACATGAAAGGGAAGCAGTGGTTGGGAAGGGACTAAGACAGGATTGTAGCCTCTCCCCGATGTTATTCAATCTGTATATTGAGCAAGCAGTAAAGGAAACAAAAGAAAAATTCGGAGTAGGTATTAAAATCCATGGAGAAGAAATAAAAACTTTGAGGTTTGCCGATGACATTGTAATTCTGTCAGCGACAGCAAAGGACTTGGAAGAGCAGTTGAACGGAATGGATGGTGTCTTGAAGGGAGGATATAAGATGAACATCAACAAAAGCAAAACGAGGATAATGGAATGTAGTCGAATTAAGTCGGGTGATGTTGAGGGTATTAGATTAGGAAATGACACACTTAAAGTAGTAAAGGAGTTTTCCTATTTGGGGAGCAAAATAACTGATGATGGTCGAAGTAGAGAGGATATAAAATGTAGACTGGCAATGGCAAGGAAAGCGTTTCTGAAGAAGAGATATTTGTTAACATCGAGTATAGATTGAAGTGTCAGGAAGTCATTTCTGAAAGTGTTTGTATGGAGTGTAGCCATGTATGGAAGTGAAACATGGACGGTAAATAGTTTGGATAAGAAGAGAATAGAAGCTTTCGAAATGTGGTGCTACAGAAGAATGCTGAAGATTAGATGGGTAGATCACATAACTAATGAGGAGGTACTGAATAGGATTGGGGAGAAGAGGAGTTTGTGGCACAACTTGACCAGAAGAAGGGATCGGTTGGTAGGACATGTTCTGAGGCATCAAGGGATCACCAATTTACTATTGGAGGGCAGCGTGGAGGGTAAAAATCGTAGGTGGAGACCAAGAGATGAATACACTAAGCAGATTCAGAAGGATGTAGGTTGCAGTAGGTACTGGGAGATGAAGAAGCTTGCACAGGATAGACTAGCATGGAGAGCTGCATCAGACCAGTTTCAGGACTGAAGACCACAACAACAACACTCTACCTTTGCTGCTAGAACATGTGCGTTTACAAATACGACACAACATGTGGTTCATGCACGATGGAGCTCCTGCACATTTCAGTCGAAGTGTTCGTACGCTTCTCAACAACAGGTTCGGTGACCGATGGATTGGTAGAGGCGGACCAATTCCATGGCCTCCACGCTCTCCTGACTTCTTCCCTCTTGACTTTCATTTATGGGGGCATTTGAAAGCTCTTGTCTACGCAACCGCGGTACCAAATGTAGAGACTCTTCGTGCTCGTATTGTGGGCGGCTGTGATACAATACGCCATTCTCCAGGGCTGCATCAGCGCATCAGGGATTCCATGCGACGGAGGGTGGATGCATATATCCTCGCTAACGGAGGACATTTTGAACATTTCCTGTAACAAAGTGTTTGAAGTCACGCTGGTGCGTTCTGTTGCTGTGTGTTTCCATTCCATGATTAATGTGATTTGAAGAGAAGTAATAAAATGAGCTCTAACGTGGAAAATAAGCGTTTCTGGACACATGTCCACATAACATATTTTCTTTCTTTGTGTGTGAGGAATGTTTCCTGAAAGTTTGGCCGTACCTTTTTGTTGCTGTGTGTTTCCATTCCATGATTAATGTGATTTGAAGAGAAGTAATAAAATGAGCTCTAACGTGGAAAATAAGCGTTTCTGGACACATGTCCACATAACATATTTTCTTTCTTTGTGTGTGAGGAATGTTTCCTGAAAGTTTGGCCGTACCTTTTTGTAACACCCTGTATACCACCTCGCAAGATGACAGGCAAGATATAAACATATTTCAGGAATTCGGCCTTTACACCTTAATTCTATAAATTCGTTAACACCGAATGCGACAAGCATGACAGTGGCAGCTATTAACGTACGGCAGACCGACAGACAGACAGACTCTAACTGCCTAACAAATTCGGGCGGGAGACAGACGAGCAAGCTGGGGACGAGAGACTGACCAAGAAAACAAGTAGAACTTAACAAGTAAATGAAACAACATATCAGCAATCACTTCTAATAAACGGTGATGTCTGGCGAAGACCTGGCTCAGCACCCCCAAAACGCTCTCCCGAACCGTCCGCTGGCAGCCGCTGCAACGGACGCAGGAAGGCACGCCGATCTCCCGTCTCACGGCGTCGCAGCTCGCGCCGGCCAGACCTATGTCGTGGTTTGACTCCTGTTGCCCTCGTGTCGACCGCGAAGCCACTCCCCCTCGCTATACGGTGCGGCCCACTGACTGCCACGGCGACCTCACATGCGCCGACGCTCAAGACGAACAAGTCATCTTGTGTCCCAGTGCGCGACCGACCAACCGGTCGATCCAACCACCAATGTCCATTGCCTGAACAAACTCGAGCAGACTGGCGGCCTAACACATACTGGCACTCCGGCCGACAGACAGACACTGACTGCCCCACACTGAACCGGCCGACCAACTGACCGACTGGCCGACAGACTGCCCCCTTCCAAGCTCATAGCGCCCCTTAAATGCACGTGAACAGGCAACTTTTCCCCTTTCCCACCAGAGGGAGACACCAAAGCTGCGATTGCCACAGCGGCGCCACCGCCAGAAACGGAAGGCGACTGCTTTACACTACGCGCTGCGGCGCGCTCTTCAAAACAGCAAACTTTTACCACGGCTCAGTCCTACATACAGTCCGATTTTCATCTGTTTACAAAGGTTATAGAACACCTTCTACGACTTCACTTTGATAATGACGAAGCGGTGCACGCAGAGGTGAGGGTATGTCTCCGTCAACAAAATCAAACATAGTGACGGTAGCAACAAACACGTCTGTCGTTGGGAGACATGTGTTTGTCACCAGAGTGACTGTGTTGAGATATGTGGACATGAACAGTAAAGATGTAGAATATATATATATATATATATATATATATATATATATATATATATATATATATATCAAATGTCACATTAAAAACTTAAAAACTAATAGAACATCTGGCGAAGATGGCATTGTTGCAGAGCTATTAAAAAACCTAGGACCAAAGACGTTGCAAGAGCTCACAAAAATAATAACAAAAATATGGGAAACAGAAAAATTACCAGAGGAGTGGAAATGTGCCCTTATTCACCCGTTACATAAAAAAGGAGACAGAACAAATGTCAATAACTACAGGGGAATCTCACTTTTACAAGTCACCTACAAAATGCTCTCAACATGCCTGCTGAAAAGAACACAAGAGCAGCTGGAATGCCAAATTGGTGATTATCAAGCAGGCTTCCGCCCCGGTCGCTCATGCACAGAACAAATATTTAATTTAAAGACAATATTAAAACACAAAGCAATTAGAAATGCCCCCATAATTTGTACATTTGTAGATTTTAAGAAAGCCTATGACTCAATTGACCGGCAATCTTTGTTTAACATTTTAGAGGAATTTGGACTTGACTCCAAAACACTAAGGCTTATCAAAGAATCACTGACAGACACTGTATCTAAAGTTAAATTCAGGGGAGAAATCTCTGAACCTTTTCTCATAAAAACTGGAGTACGTCAAGGTGACGGGCTATCTCCAATTTTGTTTAATATAGTCCTGGATAAAGTCATTAACGAATGGGAAAAAGAATTAAAAAATCAATCCTACTGGAAACCAATCCATCTTGGTAGAACCAAAGACAACGTGGAGATATCTTGTTTAGCATTCGCGGACGACTTGGCCATACTTGCAGATGATGAAGAAATCGCCACCAAACAAATAGAGATCCTTAAGGAATGCGCGGATAAAGTAGGTTTACAAATTTCGTTTCAAAAGACAGAATTTTTCTGTACAAAATTCCATATACACAGTTTGAACACAAAATATGGAAAAATAAATAGAGTAAAACATTTTAAATACCTAGGTGAAATTTTGGAGCCAACCGGAGGAGAGAAAGTTGCACAGAAGATCAGACAACAGAAAATGAAGAGAGCATATGGTATGACACATGAAATATACAATAAAAATGCATCTCCTCGAACACAAAAATCAGACACTACTGCGCAGTAATTAAGCCAGCAGCACTATATGCTAGTGAAACGCTCACACTCCACACAAAATGTGATTTAGAAAAAATACTAAAAGAAGAATGAAAAATTATGAGAAACATTTTAGGTCCAAAATTAACAGAAGAAGGATACCGGATACAATCAAGAAGAACCACAGAAACTATATCAAACCTGGCAGCAGAAATAAGAAGGCGAAGATTAAAATTTTATGGACATGTCACTAGACTTCCCCCCACACGACTCACCAACAGAATTCTCACTTACATAGAAAAAGTCAAATCAACAACACCATGGATTAGCCAAGTAAAATTAGATTTACAAAAAGCAAATATTGAACTTAAAGATGTCAAAGATAGAAAAACTTTTAGAAATAAGGTGGAAAAGTGGAATGTATTGTCGGAGAAGGAAGCACTAAAGAGACCAGGAACAAAATGGACAGAAGAAAGAAAAAGAAAACATGGAGAACGAATGAAAGAAGTATGGAAGAAACGACGTCAGAAAGCTTTGCGTGATCCTTCTGGGTCCATTCGCGATAAGTAAGTAAGTATATATATATATATAAAAGGGGTACGAATTTTCACATGAAAAATTCGGAGACATTACTTTTTAGCACGTACTCGTATTGGTGTTGATTATTTGTGGATACAGCTTTTATGGTCAGCAACGCAGACAGCTGGCTGCTAACGGCCCTCGTTACAATCTTATAGTAAAAATTTAATACGCCGAAATTTATCAGTTGGTGCCTGACGAGAAAGTTTAGAATTAACACACTTTTTCCAACGTTAAACGAGTGGGACACGAACCTCCCCTCCTCCTCAACACCTCGTTCAAAACAATGTAAAGGTAGTACCCAACAAAAGCCAAAAACGCACATAATAGTCCTTAGGCAGACAATGCGGCGACTTACGATGAGACGATCTGACAAAAGTACCACAGACATCGTCACATTGAAAACCATCTAAAATGCAGAACTTTGAGCAGGTGTATGTCAACGACCCAGATACCGAAAAAACAAATCGGATGTCATATCGACTGTTCCGGTGTAACGAGAAGCGCCGGCACGAAGATTAAGAACGTAACCGCAGAGAAGGCTGTGAGACGTCGGACAACAGTACGCTGACTAGGACCGCACCACAACAGGAGCGGCCTCTGTCCGAAGAGAAGATAAACGCCGCTCCTGCCAGTCTCGGCCGGGCAGTAGAAGACGCGCACTAGCAGAGGCTCTGGCAGACCCGGACTAGAAACCACGCACTAGAAGGGCCGCGGTTAGTGATACATGTGAACCTGTGTGAATTACTTGTATGGACACTGTATGTAGCGAAGGACATTATTTCCGTGTCGCCATTTGCTTGCGACCCAAAGTTAAGTATTGTCAATCTACTTTAATCTAATAAAAACGATTAATGTGATTTGCTTGAATTTGTGTTTACATACCCGAGAAATCAGTATCGTTTAGGTGCCATATAACAGACGATTGGGCAGGGCACCACATCGACAGCAAGAAGTACCTCATACAGCCCAACACAGAATTATGTACAGCAGGTAAGACGTCTTTCTGGGACGTCACAACTTTGCCTTCCTCGGTCTTGAAAGACGTGATACACGCAGTTGATGAGGAGTCTGACGTCGTATCAGATGATGTATAAATGTCAATTCATCCGCTACCAAGGAACATGGTTTGGATTGAATCCTTGTCGGCCGGAGTGGCCGAGCGGTTCTAGGCGCTACAGTCTGGAACCGCGCGACCGCTCCGGCCGCAGGTTCGAATCCTGCCTCGGGCGTGGATGTGTGTGATGTCCTTAGGTTAGTTAGGTTTAAGTAGTTCTAAGTTCTAGGGGACTGATGACCTCAGAAGTTAAGTCCCATAGTGCTCAGAGCCATTTGAACCATTTTTTTGATTGAATCCTTAACCATTTCATTTGACCCTGCTTCAGCCGTACAGTTACGCCTTTAGACGCCCGACGTCCTCAGTCTGTGGGGGAGTCCGATGAGCGCTTTAACAAAGTTAACGTAAAATAGGGTAGTAACATCCTTGCATCATCCGAAATTCACGCGCTCTATCAGGGCACAAACGTATCAACGTTCACCGGAGCCTCGGCTTTACCGGTTGAACCCACTGAGCCGTGCACAGCTTGCGTTTATGCCATTTATTGCTTGTCATCTTCTATTACGGTACTGCCTCCTCGTTTTCTTATTTTATTTACTGGATTACTTGCCCGTGGGCGGCAGCAGTAGCGCGTATCGATAAATGCACTGTCGTGCCATCTCTGGAGCGACAGATAGTATTTCCTGGTCGTCGTGTGTCTGGCAGACAGTTGGAGACGGACCAGCAGTGCAGTCGGGACGCAGCAGCAGTGAAGTCGGGGACGGAGCGCCGGTGAGGTGCAGACAGCCAGTGCACGCCGACCGCTGGCGACACACATGCACTGTCCGCCATAGGGAGATTGGAGCGGGACGATCGCTAGTTGGTCGTTGGGTTGGTCGTCTCATCGGCCGGCGTATATTTGGTGCTCTCACCGTTTCCGGGACTGAGCAGGAGCAGCGAGGAAGTCTCCGTGGCGCGTAGTTTGGCTGGGCCCGCTGGTGGCTTCCACTCGCGGTTGGAGTGTGAGGGGATGTTTCCATTGCTACGAGGTCCGTGGCTCACCGATCCCGGACACGAAAGTTGAGTCTTTACTTAATCTATCAGCCAGCACCAACTGTTCACACAGTGTCGTTTGAATTTCGTTGTGGGATGTTGGGACATTCCCGTGAGCAACAACGTGTTTTCAAGTTGGGGAAATTCTAGCTACCCTCCTGTGGGGTTTAACTTGATTATTCTTTGAATTGAAGTGCACAAGCGGAATCTTCTGCCTTGAGGCCGTTAACGTTCCAGTTACCTGCCCTGGCAGTTGACATAAATTCAGGCAGTGTATGTTCCTCGTCGTGTTGTAGCTGTCCAGCACGGCGCGTAGTTTGACAGCTGAATGTGTAATTCATTGTTGGCGCTGATACCTTCTACCTTGTTCCATTGAACTCCCTGTTGTGTGCTGGTCGGGCGGACCGGTAGTTATCCTATTGTATGTCCATCCTTTTAGCAGGACGTCTCTGGGACGACAGCCATTTACAATCGTGACAAAAAATAAAAACACCTACAGCCGTCCTTAAGATTTTATTTTATTTTGTCGCTACCAGTTTCGACGATTAAGCCTGAAGATGACTTAATGAAGCGTTGAAACTGGTAGCGACAAAATAAAACAAAATCCTAAGGACGGCTATAGGTGTTTTTATTTTTTGTCACGGTAGTTATCATGTCACTTGATCCGTTGACTGTCTGTTGGTTGGGTTGCCGTCGGATTGAGAATTTTTCGGCCGACTGCCTATTATAGGCTGCCCCTTGGAAATTTCTGAGCGCCGTTTTATGTACTGTCTTTTCTTATGTGTCCTTGTTTGTTTATGTATGGCTTCTAGCCGATTTTAAATTAAAGTTATTTTGCCCTTAAGGAGTGAGATTGTTTGGGCCTTCGGCCTGATTTTAACAAATGTTTTAAGTTAAGGCCTCCTGCTTTTTAAATTCAAAATCCTGTTTTTGAGTCTTAAGTTATTGGCTTTCAGCCGATTTTAAATTAAAGTTGTTTTGCCCTTAAGGAGTGAGATTGTTTGGGCCCTCAGCCCACTTTAGAGAAATGTTCTAAGATAAGGGCTTCTGTCTTTTATAATTCAAATTCTTGTTTTTGAGTCCTAATTGATTGGCCTTCAGCCGGTTTTAGATTAAAGTTGTTTTGCCCTGAGACTGAATAGCGCTTTTAGCTGCAAATAAAGTTCTAAAATTAATGTTTGACTTGCTCTGTTTTTAATGTTTTCTTTACTCCTGTAAGGTTTGTCAAATGAATAAAGCAGTATGTTCGAGTGCAACTGACAGCCACTCATTTTGGTCCCTTTCCACAAATTAAACTACCTGTCGTGTCCTGCGGGTGTAGCAGGGGATCTCACCCATCATTCCAAAACGGAGCCATTTCGTACAGATGAATGGAGACTACGGTCCCAAACTTCCCGGATCACCGCATCTAGTGATATATCCCCGAATCACCACATCTAGTGATATATCCCCAAAGTGCACCACACTCAAAATCCAAAGCGATCGAAACAATTTCACCGATTGTCACGAGTGATTTAAACCAGCAGTCTCTACACAGTGGCTCGTGAAGTTGGTGGGGATGACATCGACAGCCAAAATCCCGTCACTTATCGTAAAAGATAAATAAAATCTGTCTAGCCTACCGCTATAAGTAATGGTAAAAATGTTAATTTGACAGGACTTGTTCTGTTGGCAGAAGAGCCAACACCGTGTTACGAGAGGAGGCCGAAATGCACGCGTTTTAACTCGCACAGGCTGGCGTGAGGAGGGAAGGACTATACTGACGTGAGGTCTGGGACATGACAAGGAATTAGAATGCAGAAAGCGGACGTAATTAGTTTGATACTTAACTTTAATTCA
The DNA here is from genome assembly GCF_023898315.1 of Schistocerca nitens. Lineage (NCBI taxonomy): Eukaryota > Metazoa > Arthropoda > Insecta > Orthoptera > Acrididae > Schistocerca > Schistocerca nitens. The sequence continues at coordinate 489,016,990 of NC_064622.1, forward strand.
TTAATAATGAACCTCGCTCTTGACGGTACATGATTCACAATATTATCTGTTCAGAATACGTTCTTGAGGAATATGGCGCCTTGCTAGGTCGTAGCAAATGACGTAGCTGAAGGCTATGCTAAACTGTCGTCTCTGCAAATGAGAGCGTATGTAGACAGTGAACCATCGCTAGCAAAGTCGGCTGTACAACTGGGGCGAGTGCTAGGGAGTCTCTCTAGACCTGCCATGTCGCGGCGCTCGGTCTGCAATCACTGATAGTGGCGACACGCGGGTCCGACGTATACTAACGGACCGCGGCCGATTTAAAGGCTACCACCTAGTAAGTGTGGTGTCTGGCGGTGACACCACTCCAACATCTTGCAATTCCCTGCAGAAATTGAAATTGGGAGATTGATCTACAGGACGCAACACACAGTTAGAATTACCACCTATCAAAACAGTCTGCTGACTTTTCTGTAACAAATGAACCAACTCTTTCTTATAAAATCGGAAACGATCCTAAGTGCGTCCGGTGGTGCCGATTGGTGCATAAAGGAGAATCATGGTCACGTGAAGAAAAGTACTTCCTATTCTCCACAGCTCAAAAAAAAAAAAAAGAAGAGCAGTCCCTTTGGAATATTCGGGAGCCACGTTAAACACAGTGCAAAAATGAGACAGGGAAAAGCGAATAAATTGTAGTTCTTGTAGGAATACGACATACGCGCAGGAATCATAGGCAAAACGACGCAGCGAAGCATAATCTAAAAATAATAAACAGAATTCCATCTGCTGACAAACTTAATGACGTCATCAGTATGTGTCAGGGTCCATTGCTGAGTCCACCGAGGAGTCAAACGTTGCGGAGCATGCACATCCGCCTCTGACATCTTTATGTTTTTCCTTTTTAAGAGCCACCGCACCCTCAGCCTGGACTCGCTGTTTATAACAACGACCAGGCATTCAGAGATATAGGCGGTTCTTGAACATCGACCAAAGTAGGGGGCAAAAAAGGAGCCGCAGAGGCCCACTCCACAGGATGGGATCCATGCAGTTCAGATCGACGCACAAGAGGGTCGGACTTGACAACACCTGGATCGACAGGTGGTATTTTCTGGACATCAATCGTTTGCAATGGAGTGACAACAGTACATCGTTCCAACGTCACCTGGATGGGTGACCTCAGGGGAAAAGTGAAATTTAGGGTCGATTCAATTTGCTGCTGTTGAATCGTTGGAGCACCACAAGGCTCTACGACGTTCTCCTCCAGAGGTGGTTCCGGAGGAGCTCCCTCAGCCGCGGGAGGAACACTAGGACAAACACTAGACACCTCACCAGTTGTTTTTGCGACTTCGACCCTGTCAGGAATGAATTAACCGAGAAACTTACTTCAGGAACGGCTGAGTGAGGAGTAGACGTATCCGACTCCTAACCATCCTGCATACGATGTCTCTATGTTTCACTGCGCACACTGCCGGCTCGGCAACAACAATCTCAGGCCAATGTTACGAGGGTAACGGCGGAAAGTTGGGAGCAGTAACAACGGAACCGCCCCTAGACCATGAGCAATTATGTTGTTGTCATATGGTGCCACTTTTCGGTATTTACTGAAACGAAAATTCAAAGCAAGTTGCGTAGCTTTGCACTACTTTGAAATCTTTAATGTGTCAGGTTACTTGGGCAGCTTTTTGTAGACACTGTGTGTCTTAACCATCGCCCTACACCTAAGGGTCGGTATGACCAGAGAGCGACAAATACGCGTCTGCGTGAGTGGCAGATGGAGGGGAACAAATACATATTCAAAAACGATTGTTTCCTTAAATGTTGAAAATGACACATTGCACGTAAAAAATTAGTTGAGTCAAAGAGACCCGACATTGTAGAACATGTCATTGCACTTCGCGTTGTGACCGAAACTCAATAATGGCGGCACTAATAAAGAAAATTAATGAGAAGTGCATATTCACATGCCCAATGAGCGTCCCTGCACCTCGTTGTTGGTCATATCCTAGTATACTTTTAAGATGTTTCTCGTAAGTCATGCGGCTTTTGGTGTGCTTTGTCGAGTGCTCAAACTGAAGTATTACGCCACGCCCTTTACATACAAAAGCTTCATCAGGCTTTTCTTACAAGATGACTCGCATGTACGGATCGCCTCGCCCACACAGGCCACAGACACTGCAAGTATTTTCAGATGAATGGACAGCGCCGTAAATCGAAGGAAGACACGCAACGCAGACAGGTCTATACACGGTTTACGAAACAAGGAAGGTGGAACCTCTACAGAGGAGAATGAGTAAACGGAAAAATAAATCTGAAGCACAAATGTCAAGCAGTGTCTTAGCTACACTCACCCGAGGAAATATAACTGCTCATTACAAGTTTCGCAGTAAAAACATCCCAAGGAACACATATTTTCTGTGCCCAAAAATCCAAAAGAATGAACAGCAAACGAACGTTAAAATAACGAATAGATGGAGTCGTTTCTTAAACAAACAAAGCAGACTGAATATGATCACGTTTTATTTCAGTCCTGTATATGACAGTAAAATGTCAGTGAATAGTGAAACTCTGATCCTAGTTACATTTGGACCTCATCTACCTTTTACAATCTGCGTAACGAAAGTGCTGTTGCACGTCTGTTTATACTTCTAGTAACAATCAATAGTATTGTTTAAGATGCAGATTCACAGAATTAAAACAGAAAATTAATACACAGAGAAAAACCGTGAACAGCGTAATTTATTTACATTACTTCCTGAGGAGTATGTATAGGTAATTTGTGAAATAAACAATTTAGAACAGTGAAACAAGAAAACGTACGGAAATTAACAACGCGAATTATATTTTATTGATTTATAAGCAAAATATAAGTTGCGTCGTTTTCCTAGCATAAATTGGAGCTACAAATGAAATATGCCTTCATACAATAGTGTACATATAGCTCAAAATGATTGCTAGGGATGAAAATCAGTATATGTTTACATTTGTAATAAAGGACTGCAAAATTTCTCTTTAATCACAAATGATGTTGCAAGGATTGTACATTGCTGCATTATTATACTCAAACTTTGATGAAATAAAGCATACAATGCGAAGAGAATAAGAGGCACATATAAATTCTAGTGAACATTGGTAGTCATTAGAGAATTTAGCTAATAGGTGGCTTCAATGTTAACAAAAAGTATTCCTACCAATTAAAGAGTCAGGATATTAAGTACAATTGAATCTGATGTAATCATGAGTTTTCTACTTGTCTTCTAACCAGAATTTCTTTATTAATTTCTATGTAAGTCAAATAGTAATTAGTATCAAATTGCAATATTCGAATGTCTGACAATATTTTATAGGCTTATCTGAGGCTTAAATGGCTCTTTGGATGGTTTTCTGTAACATCGGACATTCGTCTTGCGTTTTGAAAGGAACCATCCCAGCAATCTCCTTAACCAATTGAGAAAAAGCGTGTCACATATGTAAATCTCTTACCTTTTAATCCCGCCGACATATTTCTGAAATGTGCAAGTGGAAAGACCTTTCGCAGAGAATTGATTGATCACGTAACTCAAGATCAAATTTATCAGGAAGAAAAGTGGTGGAGATCGCTTTTGTTACGGTGATTTTCCATAGCATGTTTCTTTGTTGAAAGAAATCTTGCATTAAGAGGCAACCATGAAACACTGGTAATTTCAGGCAATGGAAACTTTTTAGGACAAGAACAATTAAGAGCCAAGTTTGGTCCTGTATTAAATGATCATAACAAACGTGTGGCTAAACCTGGAAAGTTTGTTACTTACTTAAGTAAGGACATACAAAATAAAATCATTACCATAACTACTGATGAGACCATATCAATCACAAAGAATACCATACACAGAAACAAATATTACTCAATAATGCTGGACTGTGCACCAGATTTAAGTCACAAGGAACAATTAAGCGTTGTTTTAACAGTGGTAGATGCGTTTTCCAAACGAGTTGCGATCAATATATGTATTCAAGCGTGTGACACTACTGGAAAAGGTCTTAGAGAATTGTTACTTCAGATACTACACTGAAACTGTTACACCTGCCTAATATCGTGAAGCCCCCCCCCCCCCCTCCCACACCAGCATCCAGAAGTGCCGCAACACGACGTAGCATGGACTCGACTAACGTCTGAAGTAATGCTGGGGGGAATTGACACCATGAATCCTGCAGGGCTGTCCATAAATCCGTAAGAGTACGAAGGGGTGCGATCACTTCTGAATAGCACGTTACAAGACGTCCCAGATATGCCAAATAATGTTCATGTCTGCGGAGTTTAGTGGCCAGCGGAAGTGTTTAAACTGAGAAGAGTGTTCCTGTAGGCACTCTGTAGCAATTCTGGACGTGTGGGGTGTCGCATTATCCTGATGGACTTAACTATCGGAAAGCGCAATGGACAAAAATGGATGCAGGTGATCAGACAGGATGCTTACGTACGTTACACCTGACAGAGTCGTATCTAGACATCAGGGGTCCCATATCACTCCAACTGCACACGTCCCAAACCATTACAGAGCCTCTACCAGCTTTAAAAGTCCCCTACTGACATGCAGGGTCCATAGATTCATGAGGTTGTCTCCACATCCGTACAAGTCCATCCGCTCGATACAATATGAAATGAAACTCGTCCGACCTGACAATGTTTCGACTCATCAACACTCCAGTTCAGGTGTTGACGGGCCCAGGCGGGGCGTAAAAGTTACAAGGGGAGGCCGCCAATTGTGAAATTCAGATTCGATTCATAGTGCGCATAATAAAAGCTCATGGCCAAAGGTGTAATGTGACAAAGCATCAAGATGAACTTCTCAGCCGTTGTCGAGAAAATCGACAGTTAAAAGAAACCGTTGCGGTGAAATACTCTCTACGATTTACAATTTCCTACAGCCTCGTGGCGCAGCGGTAAGTGCTCGGGTTCGCAATCCGAAGGTCGCCGGATCGAATCTCGCGCCATGCAACTTTCTTTTTAGTATTTGTTTTTTGTAATATATATATATATATATATATATATATATATATATATATATATATATAAAATTCCCGGCATTCAGTTGCAACAATTATGCATATAATAAGTTGTTGAAAGTCGTTTGTCGTGGAAAAACTGGCGACTTCGAACATGATTATGTTTTCCGCAAACATAGTTGTATTTCACAAATGTTATTAATTGTCTTCATAATGTTTACACGTGTAGCTAACGGAAGACGTAGGAACGATATATATATATATATATATATATATATATATATATATATATATATATATTACAAAAAATACTAAAAAAAAAGGTTGCATGGCGCAAGATTCGATCCGGCGATCTTCGGATTACGAACCCGAGCGCTTACCGCTGCGCCACGAGGCTGTAGAAAATCATAAATCGTAGAGAGTATTTCACCGCAACGGTTTCTTTTTACTGTAGATTTTCTCGACAACGGCTGAGAAGTGCATCTTGGTGCTTTGCCACATTACACCTCTGGCCATGAGCTTTTATTATGCGCACTATGAATCGAATCTGAATTTCACAATTGGCGGCCTCCCCTTGTTAGTGTCGTGCAGTCATCAAAGGGACACGAGTGAGTCTCTGGCTTCGAAAGCCCATATCGATGATGTTTCGTTGAATGGTTCGCACGCTGATACTTGTTGATGGCCCAGCATTGAAATCTGCAGCAGTTTGTCACGTTGAACGATTCTCTTGGTCGATGTACAATAGACCACATCGTCCACACAGTCATTATTGCTACTGGCAATAATGACTGTGTGGACGATTTGGCCTATTGTACATCTTACTTTAGATCTATGTGACGATTCTGTGCTGACTATATTTACATGTTTTGACGATGCCATTATGGCCTTACCACTTCAGGACATGTAGAAAAGATACGAAGATGGTCATTACGGACTGAAACCAGTCATCGTCAAAAGAATTGATATTGTGATCAAAGACTGGAATAAAAAACATTTGACAGTATTGGATCACTGTTCGTATACGCGACAATGTCGCAGCTGGTGGAAGAAGAATTTCTTGATCTGCTGAATGGAATGGACAGTCTAACGAATACAGAATATGGATTGAGAGTAAATCGAAAAAGGCGAAAGTAATGAGAAGCAGCAGAAATGAGAACAGCGAGAAATTTAACATCAGGATTGATGGTCACGAAGTAGATGAAGTTAAGGAATTCTGCTTCCTAGGCAGCAAAATAACCAGAGACGGACGGAGCAAGAAGGACATTAAAAGCTGACTAATACTGGCAAAAAGGGCATTCCTAGCCAAGCGCAGTCTAGTATCAAACGTAGGCCTTAACTTTAGACATAACTTTCTTAGAATATACGTTTGTAGCACAGCATTAAATGGCATTGAAACACAGACTGTGGGAAAACAGGAACAGAAGAGAATCGAAGCATTGACGTGGCAGAAAATCCTAAGAAATTTTGGTCTTATGTCAAAGCGGTAGGTGGATCAAAACAAAATGTCCAGACACTCTGTGACCAAAATGGTACTGAAACAGAGGATGACAGACTAAAGGCCGAAATACTAAATGTCTTTTTCCAAAGCTGTTTGACAGAGGAAGACTGCACTGTAGTTCCTTCTCTAGATTGTCGCACAGATGACAAAATGGTAGATATCGAAATAGACGACAGAGGGATAGAGAAACAATTAAAATCGCTCGAAAGAAGAAAGGCCGATGGACCTGATGGGATACCAGTTCTATTTTACACAGAGTACGCGAAGGAACTTGCCCCCCTTCTTGCAGCGGTGTACCGTAGGTCTCTAGAAGAGCGTAGCGTTCCAAAGGATTGGAAAAGGGCACAGGTCATCCCAGTTTCCAAGAAGGGACGTCGAACAGATGTGCAGAACTATAGACCTATATCTCTAACGTCTATCAGTTGTAGAATTTTGGAACACGTATTATGTTCGAGTATAATGACTTTCCTGGAGACTAGAAATCTGCTCTGTAGGAATCAGCATGGGTTTCGAAAAAGACGGTCGTGTGAAACCCAGCCCGCGCTATTCGTCCACGAGACTCAGAGGGCCATAGACTCGGGTTCACAGGTAGATGCCGTGTTTCTTGACTTCCGCAAGGCGTTCGATACAGTTCCACACGGTCGTTTAATGAACAAAGTAAGAGCATATGGACTATCAGACCAATTGTGTGATTGGATTGAGGAGTTTCTAGATAACAGAACGCAGCATGTCATTCTCAATGGAGAGAAGTCTTCCGAAGTAAGAGTGATTTCAGGTGTGCCACAGGGGAGTGTCATGGGACCGTTGCTGTTCACAATATACATAAATGACCTGGTGGATGACATCGGAAGTTCACTGAGGCTTTTTGCAGATGATGCTGTGGTGTATCGAGAGGTTGTAACAATGGAAAATTGTACTGAAATGCAGGAGGATCTGCAGCGAATTGACGCATGGTGCAGGGAATGACAATTGAATATCAATGTAGACAAGTGTAATGTGCTGCGAATACATAGAAAGATAGATCCCTTATCATTTAGCTACAAAATAGCAGGTCAGCAACTGGAAGCAGTTAATTCCATAAATTATCTGGGAGTACGCATTAGGAGTGATTTAAAATGGAATTATCATATAAAGTTGATCGTCGGTAAAGCAGATGCCAGACTGAGATTCATTGGAAGAATCCTAAGGAAATGCAACCCGAAAACAAAGGAAGTAGGTTACAGTACGCTTGTTCGCCCACTGCTTGAATACTGCTCAGCGGTGTGGGATCCGTACCAGATAGGGTTGATAGAAGAGATAGAGAAGATCCAACGGAGAGCAGCGCGCTTCGTTACAGGAGCATTTAGTAATCGCGAAAGCGTTACGGAGATGATAGATAAACTCCAGTGGAAGACTCTGCAGGAGAGACGCTCAATAGCTCGGTACGGGCTTTTGTTAAAGTTTCGAGAACATACCTTCACCGAAGAGTCCAGCAGTATATTGCTCCCTCCTACGTATATCTCGCGAAGAGACCATGAGGATAAAATCAGAGAGATTAGAGCCCACACAGAAGCATAAAGACAATCCTTCTTTCCACGAACAATACGAGACTGGAATAGAAGGGAGAACTGATGGAGGTACTCAGGGTACCGTCCGCCACACACCGTCAGGTGGCTTGCGGAGTATGGATGTAGATGTAGATGTAGACTTGAGATGTGGTGCTACAGACGAATGCTGAAAATTAGATGGACTGGTAAGGTAAGGAAAGAGGAGGTTCTGCGCAGAATCGGAGTGGGCAGTAATGTGTGGAAAACACTGATAAGGAGAAGGGACAGGCTGATAGGACATCTGCTAAGACAACAGGAACTGACTTAAATGGTACTAGAGGGAGCTTTAGAGAGCAAAAACTGTAGAGGAAGACAGAGATTGGAATACATCCAAAAGATAACTGACGCGTAGGTTGCAATTGTACTCCGAAATGAAAACATAGGCACAGGAGACAACTTCGTGGCGGGCCGCATCAAACCAATCAAAAGAATGATGATAAAAAAAGGCGGGAGCCAGAGAAATATTTTCACACTCTGAAAAAAAAGCTGGTGATTGAAATTTTTTGAGAAAGTCCTATCACAAGAAAAACAGGCACAATTTGAAAGTGAGTATTCCAGCTGAAAGTGCCAGCAGATTATATACTCTGTAAATGCTGTACATAAAGTTTATACTTTCTAAGATATGTCTTGTAATCAGTATTTAATGGAAATGATACTGATATTCCCCGTGATCGGCTACTACCTATCTTTCCATACCTCTGGTTTTTTCTTTCCGTTTGTATTCATATCTTGCAGACTTGACTTACACTACTGGCCATTAAAATTGTTACACTACGAAGATGACGTGCTACAGACGCGAAATTTAACTGACAGGAAGAAGATGCTGTGATATGCAAATGATTAGCTTTTCAGAGCATTCACACAAGGTTGGCGCCGGTGGCGACACCTACAGCGTGCTGACGTGAGGAAAGTTTCCAACCGATTACTCATACACAAACAGCAGCTGAGCGGCGTTGCCTGGTGAAACGTTGTTGTGATGCCTTGTGCAAAGAGGAGAAATGCGTACCATCACGTTTCCGACATTGATAAAAGTCGGATTGTAGCCTATCGCGATTGCGGTTTATCGTATCGCGACATTGCTGCTCACGTTGGTCGAGATCCAATGACTGTTAGTAGAATATGGAATCGGTGGATTCAGGAGGGTAATACGGAACGCCGTGCTGGATCTCAATGGCCTCGTATCACTAGCAGTCGAGATGACAGGCATCTTATGCGCATGGCTGTAACGGATCCCTGAGTTAACAGATGGGGACGTTTGCAAGACAACAACCATCTGCACGAACAGTTCGACGACGTTTTCAGCCGCATGGACTATCACCTCGGAGACCATGGCTGCGGTTACCCTTGACGCTGTATCACAGACAGGTGCGCCTGCGATGGTGTACTCAACGACGAACCTGGGTGCACGAATGGCAAAACGTCATTTTTTCGGATCGATCCAGGTTCTGTTTACACCTTCATGATGGTCGCATGCGTGTTTGGCGACATCGCGGTGAACGCTCAGTGGAAGCATGTATTCGTCATCGCCATACTGGCGTATCACCCGGCGTGATGGTATGGGGTGCCATTGGTTACAGATCTCGGTCACCTCTTGTTCGCATTGACGGCACTTTGAACAGTGGACGTTACATTTCAGATGTTACGACCCGTAGCTCTACCCTTCATTCGATCCCTGCGAAACCCTACATTTCAGCAGAATAATGCCCGACCGTATATTGCAGGTCCTGTACGGGCCTTTCTGGATACAGAAAATGTTCGACTGCTGCCCTGGCCAGCACATTCTCCAGATCTCTCATCAATTGAAAACGTCTGGTCAATGGTGGCCGAGCAACTGGCTCGTCACAATACGCCAGTCACTATTCTTGATGAACTGTGGTATCGTGTTGAAGCTGCTTGGGCAGCTATACCTGTACACGCCGTCCAAGCTCTGTTTGACTCAATGCCCAGGCGTATGAAGGCCGTTATTACGGCCAGAGGTGGTTGTTCTGGGCACTGATTTCTCAGGATCTATGCAACCAAATTGCGTGAAAATCCAGTTCTGGTATAATATATTTGTCCAATGAATACCCGTTTATCATCTGCATTTCTTCTTGGTGTAGCAATTTTAATGGCCAGTAGTGTATTATACTGACGATTGAATAGTACAGCCGGCCGTGGTGGCCAAGCGGTTAAAGGCGCTACAGTCTGGAACCGCGCGGCCGCTACGGTCGCAGGTTCGAATCCTGCCTCGGGCATGGATGTGTGTGATGTCCTTAGGTTAGTTAGGTTTAATTAGTTCTAAGTTCTAGGCGACTCATGACCGCAGAAGTTAAGTCGCATAGTGCTCAGAGCCATTTGAATAGTACACCTAACAACCCCTGTCTTGTCTTGTACTGCATTATTACATGCTTTTTGAAGTCTGAGGGTATTTCGCGTCTCTCATATATCTGTCACACCAAGTGGAACAGTATTGTCATGGTTGGTTTCCAAATTACCTTAACAATTCTCAAGGCATGTGGTCTTTTTCAGGTGTCTTATTTAGACGTATGTTTATCAGTGGTCTGTTAAATTCTTTTTACAGGATTGGATTCTACATTAGATCTTCACGTAAGTCATTTTCCCTATCACGTAATTGACCATTGTAATATTATTCTCCCATATCTTTCCTCTCTTCAGTCCTTTTACATATTCCATCGGTCATGTCCTCGGGCACCTCAAATGTCTGTACATATTTTTACTAACACACATTGTAATCCTTTTTAAAATGAGAATTCATATTTGAACTTGCATTTGGACTCAGTGCGCTTGACTCAGTTTCGTCTTTACAAAAGTACCGTGAAGAAAGGAACTGTCCTGTGAGTTGTGCTGGTCAGAGGATCACGTGAGTAGCCCGTTATTTTCTACATTGTACCCTTAGGTGGTGTTCTCATGATCAGAGCGTGGCAAGCACGTGGAGACACAGTGCTAAAGGGACGCCAAGGGACAATCCGTGGGTGGCGACGGTCACTAAGGGGCGGAAAAGGAATGCAGGCCCGAGAGGCAGCGGTGAACGGCGTCACCCCGGCAGTGTGTGTGTGTGTGTGTGTGTGTGTGTGTGTGTGTGTGTGGAATCGACAAAATTTAAGGAATGTAAAACTCACGTGAGGTTGCAAGAAAGGATCGAGTGTCACGAGTATTTATTCCAATGTTCACTGAAGCATCTAACGTGTCTGGCAAAGAAGATGCCATCGGTACATTAAAAGCTCTTTCTGAAAATTTGACTGATTAATGAAAACTCGAAACTCAAAAATACAAATACATCTAATTGAATCGATATAATACAAGTTATTGTGTGTTTCTTAGTTAACATAATCATCTTCCGACGAATATCATGATAAAATTTACGTGATGCCATCACGATGGGAGCATCGCACACAGTGTTGTCCACCATGATACAGGTAAAACGGATCACAGTAATGGCATGCTCCTACAAACGATCACTTCGGGCGTAGAAAACACACCAAGAAACTCTTTTTACTGTGAGAATTATAAAAATCAGCATCCAAGAACAGACACTGCATGTCTCACATTCTTTACTAACATCACAAAATCATATTTAACCAAAGTGAAACTGATGCGCGTAAAAGGGTTAAATGCCAAATACTTGGCTGCAGACAGAAGAAAGACAGTTTTGTACTGCAGACCTACAATAGCAGTACAGTTAATTTATGCTTCGTTTAAGGTCCTAGGATAAAATTAGCTGCTTTCTATCAATTGTTTCTATTTCTGCATCAACTTCGCATTCAGTTAACTTCAGTCGAACTATAACCTTCTTTGCTTAGAACAGACTATACATCTGAATTCTTAATGTCCGTAATGTTGCTTCTGTTTCCACCAAAGGCACTCTAGCAAAAAAGCGCGTTCCTAGTGGCTTACAGATGTGGCAGTTGTGTTCTATAAGCATTTATACCAGATCAACGAATACATGATAATGCGACAAAATATATAACTAAAGATGAGACGAGAGCTCATTTATTGACAAGCCCAGAGTCAAAAACAGAGTAAACCAGAACACAAAACATTGTCTTGTTGGCGAAAAAGAATAACCACGATACGCAAACATATTCAGAGTAATTAAGTCAAGTCGAGATCTACTCATGCGCTTCGTGATACCATATCGGCAGCGATGTCGATGTACCCCACTGCCAACAATTGCCAGGTTTTTGGTGGTGGATCTGAAAAGAAGCTGCATGCTGTGAAAGCACTTTAAAGTGACATTTAACGGAGAATGTTTCTGTTACTGGAACTGAAAATATGATGGAAGATTCTGTACCAGAGAGTAATACTGATGAACTGTTACATTTCCCCAATATAAAAACACGTTCTTCGACGTATAATCTTTTCGTTTTCCTTTAGATTAAACCGAAGTATAGTGAGCAAATATAATTCAGTTCTTTAAAATTAATCTGACATAGGCTCGTAGTGAAAATAATTTAAATTCTCTTTCTTTTTTCACATCAGAATATCGGAATAGGCCAAAAGATGACTTCCAGAAAAAATACATAGTTATTACTATCTTCACCTGCAGCTGTGGTGTGGATCTCTGAAGGGATAAATCAGTTCTAATTCCACTTCCTTTGCCCAGTTGCTGCCCTTCTAAATAATTTAACTAAAATTATCTCTGGTTACAGGATTCACTTATCCTGTGCGAAACAGAATTTTCCTCTTCCACTCCAGTCACAGTCTGTGCAGTGTAATTTCATTCCAAAAATACGCTACGCAATTTAATCAACTCAAATGCTACCCAATCAAACTTGGTACAGACGAAGCAGCAAGTGTTTACTTCACTGCCTTTCGTAGCAGTGGCTGCCTCATCTATAACTGACCATCAATGCCAACCGAAGACGGAACAGATAACAATACTATATTACCCATTCTTCCCCCCTGTGTAGAATATTTACTACCTTTAAGCACGCACTTGGTTGAATATCACTATTGGCATCAACTCTTTGCAGTAGAAGTTCTTTTCCCACGAAATATTATGTTTAAAAAGGTAGGGCGTTACGACTGCTGCCAGGATGACAAATAGAAAGCGTCGTTGTTACTAACGTTTTTGTTTCACTTGCCATTAGCATTAAATTCATTTATTTGCTTATTTTATTGTACACTCACGTTCAGAGAAAAAAAAAAGCAGAACACGTTGAACGACTAGAGATGCAACGTTCCTATTCACAAAACATGTACATTGGTATGTTCTGCAGAAATTGTTAGCATTTGCACCATGACGGCCCGTGGTTCAAGGTCAACATCGATATCTCGACGCAATACCGCCTATCGGTAAAACCTGCCTGCGGTTCTCGTTGCGCTATAAACCGAAGGTAATGATCAACGTGACTTGAGCAGACTTGCAGAATGCCTGGCAGACGTATACGCGAACCGTACTGTCAAATTAGTTAGTTTGAAAGAGGGTGAATATTAGCTTGAGAGAATGCGAGACAACCATCCGGGAAGCTGCTAGTGATGCCGGACGTTGTGTTCCGGCAGTCCAACGGGTGAGGGCAGAATGGTTCACGGAAGTCCGTAGAACACGACACACGAACAGAATCGCACCCCCCCCCCCACCCCCCCACCCCCCACCCACCCCACAAGGGAAGATCGACACTTCATCCCAATGGCAGTGCAGGAGAGATCTGCAACTGAGCGAGGTGGCGCAGTGGTTAGCACACTGGACTCGCATTCTCGAGGACGATGGTTCAAACCCGCGTCCGGCCATCTGATTTAGGATTTCCGTGATTTCCCTAAATCGCTTCAGGCAAATGCCGGGATGGTTCCTTTGAAAGGGCACGGCCGATTTCCTTCCCAATCTTTCCCTAATCCAATGGGACTGATGACCTCGCTGTTTGGTCCTCTTCCCCCAGTCAACAGATCTGCGTCCCCCTCGGCTCTGGCGCAACAGTGGGTGTAACACATCATACAGAATCAGGTGTGACAGTCCGTTGCCGTTTATTACGGCACGGACTACGTGCGCGCCGTCCACCTATCCGCCTACCTATGACGAATGAGCGGAAACGTGCTAGACGGCAATGGTGTATGGAACGAAGTCACTGGGCACAAGAATGGCATCAGATAGTGTTTTCAGACGAATCCGGGTTCTGTTTATTTGAAAGTTATGGCCGCATTCTGGTTCGGCACAGACAGGGCGAGCGGCATCACAGTGACTGCATTCGCACAAGACATACGAGGTGCATTCAAGTCCTAAGGCCTCCGATTTTTTTTCTAATTAACTACTCACCCGAAATCGATGAAACTGGCGTTACTTCTCGACGTAATCGCCCTGCATACGTACACATTTTTCACAACGCTGACGCCATGATTCCATGGCAGCGGCGAAGGCTTCTTTAGGAGTCTGTTTTGACCACTGGAAAATCGCTGAGGCAATAGCAGCACGGCTGGTGAATGTGCGGCCACGGAGAGTGTCTTTTATTGTTGGAAAAAGCCAAAAGTCACTAGGAGCCAGGTCGGGTGAGTAGGGAGCATGAGGAATCACTTCTAAGTTGTTATCACGAAGAAACTGTTGCGTAACGTTAGCTCGATGTGCGGGTGCGTTGTCTTGGTGAAACAGCACACGCGCATCCCTTCCCGGACGTTTTTGTTGCAGTTCAGGAAGAAATTTGTTCTTCAAAACATTTTCGTAGGATGCACTGTTACCGTAGTGCCCTTTGGAACGCAATGGGTAAGGATTACGCCCTCGCTATCCCAGAACATGGACACCATCATTTTTTCAGCACTGGTGGTTACCCGAAATTTTTTTGGTGGCGGTGAATCTGTGTGCTTCCATTGAGCTGACTGGCGCTTTGTTTCTGGATTGAAAAATGGCAACCACGTCTCATCCATTGTCACAACCGACGAAAAGAAAGTCCCATTCATGCTGTCGTTGCGCATCAACATTGCTTGGCAACATGCCACATGGGCCGCCATGTGGTCGTCCGTCAGCATTCGTGGCACCCACCTGGATGACACTTTTCGCATTTTCAGGTCGTCATGCGGGACTGTGTGCACAGAACCCACAGAAATGCCAACTCTCGAGGCGATCTGTTCAACAGCCATTCGGCGATCCCTCAAAACAGTTCTCTCCACTTTCTCGATCATGTCGTCAGACCGGCTTGTGGGAGCCCGAGGTTGTTTCGGTTTGTTGTCACACGATGTTCTGCCTTCATTAAACTGTCGCACACACGAACGCACTTTCGACACATCCATAACTCCATCACCACATGTCTCCTTCAACGGTCGATGAATTTCAATTGGTTTCACTCCAAGGAAATTCAGAAAACGAATGATTGCACGCTGTTCAAGTAAGGAAAAAGTCGCCATTTTAAGTATTTAAAACAGTTCTCATTCTCGCCGCTGGCGGTAAAATTCAATCTGCCATACGGTGCTGCCATCTCTGGGACGTATTGACAATGAACGCGACCTCATTTTAAAACAATGTGCATGTTTCTATCTCTTTCCAGTCCGGAGAAAAAAAATCGGAGGCCTTAGAACTTGAATGCACCTCGTACAGCGCCAACTCAAGGCCTTACGGTGGTGGATGCCACAAGTCACAGCTGGTGCGTGTCCAGGGTACTGTGACCAGTGTGACCTACGTGAATGACGTCCTGCGACCGGTAGCCGTATCCTTGTTGCACAACACCCCAGACGCTAATGTCCAGCAAGACAGTGCACGACCCCGCCAGATCACCAGACTTGTCGTCCATCGAATATGTGTGGGACACGGTGGAACGACGGGAGCAGCGCTGTAACCCGATCCAGCCACCACATCTGAACTTTGGAACCAGGTGAATGCAGCATGGATGGCTATACCACAGGATGCCATTCAAAAATGGTTCAAATGGCTCTGAGCACTATGGGACTTTACATCTGAGGTCATCAGTCCCCTAGAACTTAGAACTACTTAAATCTAACTACCCTAAGGATATCACACACATCCACGCCCGAGGCAGGATTCGAACCTGCGACCGTAGCAGTCGCGCGGTTCCGGACTGAAGCGCCTAGAATCGCTCGGCCACCGTGGCCGGCAGGACGCCATTCGCGCCTTATACACGTCGATGCCATCAGGTACGGACCAAGTTGTCAGGGTTCATGGCGGACCCTGTGCCTAGTACGCAACACGACACATACTGAAACAAGGTGACTGAGATGCTAATCATTTCTGCAGAACATGCTAATGTACATGTCCCGCTAACACGCGCGTCCTATCTCTAGTCGTTCAAGGCGTTCTGCTTTTTTCGGAACATGAGTGTATTTAACCTAATCATAGTCTCTTCAGGCCCTCTCTTACATAGAACCAGACTTTAACACACGCAATATTTTTTCATCACAGTTTGTTAAGGAACGACAGTTATTTTTAATATGACAAATAATGGTAAAACGATGATAACAGAATTTTTAAAAAAATATTTGAAACAGAATCTCTTTGTGCTGTTTACGCCAAATCTCTGCCTACAGGTTGTTATATTTTGTTATTGCGCTTTAAACGTACTGTATGTAAAGCTTCACGCCGCTGCAAGCTGACAAGACGCATACCCATAACACGAAGCGACACATGGTCTAAGAGCGTGAGAACGGTGCGTTCAGCTCCAGCCTCGTAGTGCTGGAACTTACAGCGACAACGTGGATTCACCGAGGAGGTTTGGTGCCTGGAAGCGTACCTTTCATTATTTTCCTTTATTGTTCGAATGCTAACATTCAATTCCAACCGCGATGCTGACGACACCTACGCTGATAACTTGTTGACAATAACTTCAGTAACTCTCATTTCAGTCTCAGAAACTAATTGTAAATTTCAGTTACTATTGATAATTATTGGTTGAAATGATCAACCAGTCACAGTGAATTGGCAGGCGCAAAATTACCCACACTTGAATCCAGGTATGAAGTGTGTTCTCGTGTGAATGGTAACAATTTGTAGGAAAGTTCCGCGGATGACTTACACTATCATGTTAATCTTACGAGTATGTGGAGGAGTCTACGATCGGTTTCCTCAGAGGCAACACGTGAGTTAGTGTGTGAAGCGCAATTTCACGTAAAGACGGAAGAATTGGTGCGAATTTCACCTCGGAAAACTAAATTTTACAGTACTGTTAGATGCTGCCCTGAAATGCTACCTAGGAGATGAGGTACTGAAGAGTCATTAAAAGTTTGCCTGCAGAAAATCTTTCAGGGTAAGGATGCCTGACATGCGTGCTTCTTTTGTCGTGTGTAATATCTGCAAACTGAAATTAAAACATAAAGCGAAGAACAACGAAGTGTTGTATGACAGCACGCTGCGCATATCGTGACACTTCAGGCACAGGAGACAGTTAACATTCTGCGCAAAATCGCAGCTGTGTGATAATTGCGATTCTCTTTGTTATTATTTTTTATATTAATTGACACCAGGTTTTGTCCAGCTGCCAAAATAAGAAATATAAATATAATGAACCCTAGTAAACTTTTTTATGAGATAATTGTGATGTACACAAATCATAATATAGGAAAGGAATGAAATATTGTTCCCTCGGCGGTGAAGGATAGTACAGTAACGTCAATACCTTGGGTAATGAAATGGTATTACTTGCAGCAAGCCAAGTATGCATAGGGACAATGTTATGACGTCTTGAGTACCAATGTCACCACAGCGATCATCATTGCGGCTCCCCTTGAAGCACAATTAATAAAACGCTCGTCAACTGTGGAACGCTCGCCGCACTGTGAAGCAGGATAAGCGGCGATCCGCGTCCGGTCTGACGACAGAGTACACAGCTGGTGAAAGCACAAGTGTTTCAGCGAATATTTTTCATTATGGCGAACCGCAGCACACTTTACTGCCCCAACGACCTAGTTACGGAATCATAGACATTGGACCGGATGATGATGGAAATGTGTCGGCTAGTCGGATGAACCTTGTTCATTTTTAGACCATGTCGGTGGCAGTGTCTGGTCTACCCTTATATAGGCGAACGGTTCCTCGGAACATGCAACTGCACTACGGGGGTGGCCGGTGTGTTCGGCACTGTGCTATGGGTGACATTCTCCTTGGCTCCCATGAGAGCTGTGGTCGTAGCTGAAGCCACCACGACAGCTGCTGGCTACTGCGGACCACGTGCGTCCCTTCGTGCTTAATGTCTCCGCTGACGATGGTGGCATATTCCAGCAGGATAAGTGTCCTTGTGACAGTGGCAGAATTGTGCTACAGTGGTTGGAGCAGAGTGATAGTTAGTCAGGCTGATTCTTAGCCACCAAATTCGGCTGATCTGAACCAGAAACAACTCATCTGGAACAGAATGGGGTGGTAGTTCAGCGTCCACAAGCCATCAGCCCGTAATTTACTGGAATTGCGTCACTTCTACAGAGATTTGTTTATTTTTATTTATTTTTATTTATATGCCAAGTTCCGTACGACCAAATTGAGGAGCAAATCTCCAAGGTCATGGAACGTGTCAGTACATGAACTTACAACATAAAAGTAATAACAGATAAAAATAAATGTTCATGAACCTGAAAGAAAATCAGTCCATAAGTATAAGCAAACGCTATCAGCAATACAATGAGAATCAGCTTAATTTTTCAAGGAACTCCTCGACAGAATATAAGGAGTGACCCATGAGGAAACTCTTCAGTTTCGATTTCAAAGCGCGTGGATTACTGCTAAGATTTTTGAATTCGAGAGGCAGCTTATTGAAAATGGATGCAGCAGCATACTGCACACCTTTTTGCACAAGAGTTAAGGAAGTCCGATCCAAATGGAGGTTTGATTTCTGCCGAGTATTAACCGAGTGAAAGCTGATTATTGTTGGAAATAAACTAATATTGGTAACAAGAAACGACAATAAGGAATATACATATTGAGAGGCCAATGTCAAAATACCCAGACTCGTGAACAGAGGTCGACAAGAGGTTCGTGAACTAACACTACTTATTGCCCGAACCGTCCGTTTCTCAGCTAAAAATATCCTTCTGGAATGGGAAGAGTTACCCCAAAACATAATACCGAACGACATAAGTGAATGAAAATAAGCAAAGTAGACTAATTTACGTGTCGAAGTATCACTCACTTTCGAATAGTGAAAATGGCAGTGTTAAGTCTTTGAACAAGATCCTGAACGTGGGCTTTCCACGACAGCTTACTATCTATCTGAACACCTAGGAATTTGAACTGTTCAGTTTCACTAATCATATGCCCGTTCTGTGAGATTAAAACGTCAGGTTTTGTTGAATTGTGTGTTATAAACTGTAAAAACTGAGTCTTACTGTGATTTAACGTTAGTTTATTTTCTACAAGCCATGAACTGAGGTCATGTACTGCACAACTTGAAACCGAGTCAATGTTGCACACAACATCCTTTACTACCAAGCTAGTGTCATCAGCAAACAGAAATATTTTAGAGTTACACATAATACTAGAGGGCATATCATTTATATAAATAAGGAACAGGAGCGGCCCCAACACTGATTCCTGGGGCACCCCCCACGTGACAGTACCCCACTCAGATCCCACATCACAGCCGTTATCAACATTGTGAATAATGACCTTTTGCTGCCTGTTACTAAAGTAAGAGGTGAACCAATTGTGAGCTACCCCCCTTATTTCGTAATGATCCAACTTCTGGAGCAATATTGTGAGATCAACACAGTCAAATGCCTTTGTTAAATCGAAAAATACGCCAAGCGTTCGAAACTTTTTGTTTAGCCCATCCAGTACCTCACAGAGAAAAGAGAATATAGCATTTTCAGTTGTCAAACGACTTCTAAAGCCGAACTGTACATTTGATAGCAAATCGTGTGATATAAAATGATCAATTAACCTTACATACACAGCCTTTTCGATAACTTTTGCAAACACTGATGGCATAGAAATAGGTCTAAAATTGTCTACATTATCCCTTTCTCCATTCTTATAACGCGGCTTTACTACTGAGTACTTTAATTGCTCAGGAAACTGACCATTCCTTAAGGAAAAATTACAAATATGGCTAAATACAGGGCTAAAATGTGCAGCACAGTAATATTCTACTAGACACTCCATCATAACCATGAGAGTCCTTAGTCTTCAATGATTTGATTATTGACTCAATCTCCCTCTTGTCTGTATCACAGAGGAGTATTTCAGACGTCAATCTCGGAAAGGCATTTGCTAAGAAATTTATATGATTTCCTGTAGAAACTAAATTTTTATTTCATTCACCAGCAATGCTCAGAAAATGGTTGTTAAATACTGTACATATATCTAATTTATCAGTAACAGAAATATTATTACTGCGAACTGACTTTATATCATCAACCTTGTGCTGATGACCAGACACTTCCTTCACAACTGACCATATGGCTTTAATTTTATCCTGTGAATTAGCTATTCTATTTGCATACCACATACTTTTTGCCTTGCTAATAACATTTTAAGCACCTTACAATACTGTTTGTAATGGGCTACTGTAGCTTGATTGTGACTACTTCTAACATTTTCATATAATTCCCGCTTTGTTCTACATGATATCCTTATCCCACTAGTCAGCCAACCGGGCTGTCCATTACTGCTAGTACCCCGTTTAGAATGTTCTAATGGAAAGCAACTCTCAAAGAGCATGAGAAATGTGTTACGGAAAGCATTGTATTTATCATCTATATTATCGGCACTATAAACATCTTGCCACTCTTGTTCCTTGACAAGTTTTGAAAAACTCTCTATTGCTGTTGGATTAACTTTCCTACGTAGTTTGTAATTAAATACGACGTTGGTTTGAGTACAAAAACCTGTTGCGCCATATGTCTCCGGAAACCTATCAAGGACGTGTTGCAGCCAAGTCACGTACAACTGTAGCTGTATTGCGGCTCAAAAGTGAACCAGTGAGTTCTTAAGCAAGTGGTCACAATGTTTTGGCTCATCAAAAACGGTTTGCTGAAAGACAGGTATGTCCCCACTCACCAGCCACTACGATTGGGGAGCTCTGACTGAGCTGAAGCAGCTCGGAGTTACATAATTCTATGTGTCATCGAAGGTCAAAAAAATGGTTCAAATGGCTCTGAGTACTATGGGACTCAACTGCTGTGGTCATCAGTCCCCTAGAACTTAGAACTACTTAAACCTAACTAACCTAAGGACATCACACACATCCATGCCCGAGGCAGGATTCGAACCTGCGACCGTAGCAGTCGCACGGTTCCGGACTGCGCGCCTAGAACCGCGAGACCACCGCGGCCGGCCATCGAAGGTCAGTTTGGTTCCTTACCCAGCTGGGAAGAGCTAATGTTGCCGTCACAACTGGCAGCTCTGTGTACTAAATTGTGGAATCTATACAGGGTGTAACGGGTATAAGTGCAGATATTTCTATCGGTAGCTGAGAATAGAGTACTGAATAACATTAGCTCAATATTTATGCTATTTTCGGACTAATAATAACTATTGCAAGTCACATATATTTAGGTTGGTTAGTACCTCAACGTATACGTGGCAAGTGCAAGCCATTAATGCTTATTTCCCTGCGCAGTAGGTCAGGTGGCGTAGTCCACTTTTTGGTGCAGTTATGACTGTTCAGAAAACATCAGGTCGTAAAGCTTGTAGACGATTTGTAGGAAGACTGCTTCATACGTAGGAGAAACAACCACATATTAATGCACTACATATAAAAATATGCACACTTTTACATGTTACACCCTGTACATCACAAATTTAGTCACATATCCTTCCTACTATAAATAATACGTACGTTACCTCCTATCATTTTTGGTGTTGCAGTTTTAAAGGGGTGCAGTGCAATGCATGGCTCTAACAGTCTAGTGGGTCGCCACGAACTGTGCACGCTCTTGAAATGACGTCAGTTCATGTTGGCTGGAGCAGTACACTACACCCCTGCCCTGTCCATGATTCGTCTGCGGTGATATTTTCCTTTTGCTACGTTGGTGAAGTTCTTTTTCATTGCAGTCTCAGACAATTATGTGAGTCGCTAGCCGCTGGCCACATTCGAATTAAAACGCCACTTTGCAGATAAGGTAATTGCGATAACTGTAGGAGTACCGCTTTCCGCTTTTAAAGTTTTTAAAAAAACAATGCAGGAAAATCGCTTGGTACAAATTGTTCCACTATTTATCAAAATATTGACATTACAAATTTATACTCCATTGCATGCGTTTGAACTAATTATGGAAGTATGTTTCCTCTTTGATGCTGGGACATCAAAAAGATGGTTTTGGAAGGATTCAACAGCTTGTTGACGTGATTAAAACAGCTCTCCATCCAGTTTTGTCGCACGTAATGGAACAAAAATAAATCCAGGTGCATACGAGATACAGGACGTCGATTATACGTTTTTCTCCGCCAAATAATTAACTTTTTCACGTTCTGCGTAACAGCTGGCATTCTCATGGTGAAGAAAGATGCGATGTTTTGGTTGTTTTGTGATTCCATCGATAAAGGGTTGTAAGTAAATTATTGTGTACTACCCGTAGTTAGCTGTCCTCCGATCCTCTAGAGCACTGGTCGCCAAACGTTTTTGCTCGACATCCAGTACTGACATTCTGGGGTAGCTCCTGGGGCCGCATATGGCCAATCTTATTATCAACTGGTGACGTACGTAAATCAGTATGTCATGAGCCCCCAATAGACAAGCTATAATAAGTTGGCAGCGACTACTGATAATTAAAATTCGGCACATTTTGGAACACTTCGTGTCGACTGTTCTCTGTTTCAGATTGTTGCCATCCTCAGCAACCCCTAAGCTGTGACACTTTAATTGCATGTGGAAGTGTTGTTACGTGTCTGTGTGAGTGGGTGATTAACTGATTAATAAGAGTAATTGTAGTTGTATTTAAATGCATTATGCAGCATAAGACACGTTCACAAATGTTTAGAAAGTCATTTTTCTTCTACTCGTCGCGTTTATTATAATAACCTTAATTTTATTTCATATTGTTTGCTACAAATATTGTCAATTCGAATTGACAATCAATTACAGATCCAAATGAAGGGTGGTCAATGGAGTACAATACTTATCACTAAAAGGACGTTTATTACTAATACCAGCGAAACAGCCAGTACATAACTGACCTCGTGGACGGAGAGTACTACTACAGATATTGTACACCGCAGAAACTGGAAGCGTTAGAGATTTCAAGAACTTTCCGTAAGTAGGAAACACTAAACAAGTAACCAATGGTGAGAGGATCAGAACTGGTTACTTACATCACAGCAGACGGCAAATTACGATGCTACAGTGCAGGCACTGTGTTCGTCGCAACGTGTACGGCATCTGGAGATGACCTTCTCTACAGTACGCATCCACGAATCCACGGTACTTCAGTCTGAAGTTCACACCGTCGCAGCTAATCACTACAAATCGCGCAAGCCCGTGAGTTGACGGAACAGAAAGACAAACAATCTAGCATTCCTCCTCTCACATTCTCTAACCCCGCCTTTGAAGTAAGCGGTCAGCTTTACTTACCTTACGACCGAAATCACCAACGTCAATTAAAATTATGCTCATATTAAAATATTATTGCCTCTGTAAGTACATTTCTTTGTTGATGAACCGAAAGACTACACTCTTAGGAAGCTCTTAATGTTAGTTAACGTTTTTGAGTGAGGCTGTTAGTTCCTAGATGTACGTTATTATAAAATATGGCTGGGAGTAGTGGGCCGACCACTGCTCCAAAGCAATGGTGGTGGTTCCTCGAGCAGCCCGCTTCACTTCTTGGGGTGGAGAACGAAAAGATTTAAAAAATAAATAAATAAAAATATGCCAGCTGCGTGTAGGCCTTGCGCTCTGTTCTGTACGAACTGAGTTATGTATGTAGACCATTCACGACAGGAACCCAGAATCTCGACTATTTTTGCCTGTTATCGACAGTGACGCTGACAAAATACTGACCCAGAAATTCGAAGACTTTCGAGAGTATTGTAATTTATTCGTGCCTTTTCCTTTACTTGTACTGAGAAAACCTTGCTTCTTGCCAAATTTCATGATTCCATATCAACGGCAAGTACCCTAAGCTCTTGCTGTGACGCAAATGGCCGCATCTTTCGATTGAATTGACTTACAAGTTTACATTTATTACAGCGCCAAGGATCTGTAGACGTTATTATGTAATATAAATTTCATCAAGTTACCTTCCATTCAGAATGCTGTTGCACGCAGCGACTGTTATATTGACTTGTAAATAATAGATTTCAGCCATCACTCGTCCTTTTGAAATTTTATTGGCAGATCTAGATTTCAGCTAGAAACTATCCATTCTCAATGCACTATCATTTTTGATCAATGCATGTAACGACTGTTGGTCGGGCTTCATCCACAGTTCATTGAACTGTTTCTAGCTGAAATCTAGATTTGCCAATAAAATTTCAAAAGGACGAATGATAGCTGAAATCTATTATTTGCAAGTCAATATAAATTTCAACTGCATAGGTGTACCCATTCTTGAGAAGAAGGGTTATTAACAGTCTGACTGTCAGACAGCCGGACAGCAAATGACAAAAAATATGTCTTTCGTATTATATAATGACCAATTTACGCTTTTAGGATTTTTCTCTTTTACCTTGCTTCTAGTTTAATGTCCTGATCCTAGGCCAAGGGAAGAGCTCCATAGGTTTTGATGAATGAGTTTCGAGAATTAAGATTTTGTTGTTGTGGTCTTCAGTCCTGAGACTGGTTTGATGCCGCTCTCGATACTACTCTATCCTGCGCAAGCTTCTTCATCTCCCAGTACATACTGCAGTCTACATCCTTCTGAATCTGCTTAGTGTATTCATGTCTTGGTCTCCCTCTACGATTTCTACCCTCCACGATGCCCTACAATACTAAAATGGTGATTCCTTGATGCATCAGAACATGTCCTACCAACCGTATCCCTCTTCTAGTCACGTTGTGCCACAAACTCCTCTTCTCCCCAATTCAATTCAATACCTCCTCATTAGTTGTGATCTACCCATTTAATCTTCAGCTTTCTTCTGTAGCACTACATTTCGAAAGCTTCTATTTTATTCTTGTTGAAACTATTTATCGTCCATGTTTCACTTCCATACATGGCTACACTCCATACAAATACTTTCAGAAACGACTTCCTGACACTTAAATCTATACTCGATGTTAACAAATTTCTCTTCTTCAGAAACGCTTTCCTTGCCATTGCCAGTCTACATTTTATATCCTCTCTACTTCGACCATCATCAGTTATTTTGCTCCCCAAATAGCAAAACTCCTTTACTACTTTAAGTGTCTCATTTCCTAATCTAATTCCCTCAGCATCACCCGACTTAATTCGACCACATCCCATTATCCTCGTTTTCCTTGTGTTGATGTTCATCGTGTATCCTCCTTTCAAGACACTGTCCATTCCATTCAACTGCTCTTCCAAGTCCTTTGCTGTCTCTGACAGAAATACAATGTCATCGGCGAACCTCAAAGTTTTTATTTCTTCTCCATGGATTTTAATACCTACTCCTAACTTTTCTTTTGTTTCCTTTACTGCTTCCTCAACATACAGATTGAATACCATCGGGGAGAGGGTACAACCTTGTCTCACTCCCTTCCCAACCACTGCTTCCCTTTCATGTCCCTTGACTCTTATAACTGCCTTGTGGTTTCAGTACAATTTGTAAATAGCCTTTCGCTCCCTGTATTTTACACCTGCCACCTTCAGAATTTGAAAAAGAGTATTCCAGTCGACATTGTCAAAATCTTTCTCTAAGTCTACAAATGCTAGAGACGTAGGTTTACCTTTCCTTAATCTATTTTCTAAAATAAGTAGTAGGGTCAGTATTGCCTCATGTGTTCCAACATTTCTACGGCATCCAAACTGATCTTTCTCGAGATCGGCTTCTACCAGTTTTTCCATTCGTCTGTAAAGAATTCGCGTTAGTATTTTGCAGCTGTTACTTATTAAACTCATAGTTTGGTAATTTTCACATCTGTCAACACCTGCTTTCTTTGGGATTGGAATTATTATATTCTTCTTGAAGTCTGAGGGAATTTCGCCTGTCTCATGTGAAACAAATTTTGCCGCCTGAGAGGAGAGGTTTTTAACTGTCGAGCAGACAGAAGGATGGAGTACAAAGTAATCGTATAAGGGTTCCGTTTTTACCAACAGAGGTACGGGATCCTAAAAAAAGAATGCCTTGGGTGCCTCTGTCTCACCACCTTCACGAAATTCATTCTGACAGAGCCGGCCGCGGTGGCCGAGCGGTTCTAGGCGGTTCAGCCCGGAACCGTGCGACAGCTATGGTCGCAGGTTCGAATCCTGCCCCAAGTATGGATGTGTGTGATGTCCTTAGGGTAGTTAGGTTTAAGTAGTTGGAAGTCTAGGTGTCTGATGACCTCAGATGTTAGGTACCATAGTGCTCAGAGCCATTTGAACCATCCTGACAGAACCACGACCGCTACGGAATTCTGCATGCCAACTGTATACAGTCTGTTTCCTGGATGACTGCTTACCATTTCTCACAACAACGTTTCAATAACTGATGACTGCAAACGAACTACTACGCCAGTTTGTGTGCTGCCATCATTTAAGAAAAACAAATGTTTATTTTAAAAATGTAGTCGTATCGTATCTCAGTAGCATTGTCTACTGTCCATTTGTATAGGTCACCAGCAGAAAAGCAACACCGAAGCTAAGCTCTTCGTAGAGATCTCGGCATTTAGTAACGAGCTCGAGCAACTGATCGAGCGATGTGCGGCCTGTGTCAACAGAATGCAATATTGCGATGAGGGCGGAATACCGCGACGCTACTGAATTTCGGGGCATAGTGACCCACCTACTAGACAGCAAAACGACCCGGTCCGAAAAAGTTTCAAATAGCCAGGCCCCATGGCTTGCGAAGGGCTGGCGAAGAGTAGGGCGACAGAATACAGCAGACCTGAGCGCCATGTGAGCCAGCCGCCGGCCACGCTTTTCGGGATCCGGAATTCGATGCCGTCGGATTGCCCACCGAACGCAGTGACCACTTCGTCCAGCCACCATTGGCCTGCAAGCACGCAGCACTAGTTTCAGTTGGCACTATTCAGCGTCGGACAAGCGTGCTGCTTCCCGGCACAATTTGTGATCTTCAGCTACACCGACACGAAGACACGCGGGTCGACGCCAGGTTGTGTCCAACTGGATGAAGGCCACCACCTTTATCTGCTCCGCCTTGATAAAGTTTTCCCGAGCTGCGTCTATTTTGCAGCGGCCACCTTCACGTCAAACGGATTTCTGTAGTTGGTGCCAGCCACATTATTTTATTGTTGTGTACCGGCGTCTTTCAGAACACTCAATCGACTGTCTGTTACCGATTAACTTGAAGCTGGCCAGAACGCTGCTGCCTGTTACTTTAAAACGTCTCCTTGGAAAAATTATTGAATTAATGTGCTGGAAAACCGCTTACGTTATTTGCTTTTCAAACAACTGATCAAAACTGAACGTACTCAGACATTACTCTCTTTACTTATTCTGATCATCACTAAACTGACACACAATATTTTTAGCGCAACGCAGTCTGACTTTTAATAATCCCTACCAAAGTATGGCCCTGACTAACAATAACCTATACCTTTCATGAATCACTTACCTCACAAAAATCTTCATTACTCGAACTACTGCAATACAGAGAGCGTCATTACTGCCAGCTAAATGAAAGATTCTAACTACTGAAGGCACTAACTACTGACAGGCATAGTTAGCAAATGAAAGATTTTGATAGAGAACAAACAATGTATTTACCTTAATAGTGTTCAAAAGCCATAACATATATATATATATATCAGTTCATGACATCCAACCTTACAAATTTACTGTCTGATGGACACACGTCCAGATCATCCGCTCTCAAAACTCCGCCATCTCACTCCCCACATCCACCACTGCTGGCGGCCCACCTCCAACTGCGCAACGCTACGCACTGTTAACAGCCAACTGCCCAACACTAAAATATCGACTATTCCAACAATGCCACCCAGCCACAGACTACACACAGCACAGCCACTGACTTTCATACAGAGCGCTACATGGCGTTGCCAATATAAAAACCTAAACAGCCTACTTACATAGCCCCCATGCTCCCCACAAAAAATTTTACAAATTGTTTTGGCTACTGGCCAATACATATCTGTTAAAAAAATTTTATATTAACGGTAACAAATATATCAAATGCACACACTTATCGATACAATGTTGGTCAAAAGCTAAAATTTTCACACAGTCCATATAGACAGTCCTGATCATTCATCACAGTAAAATTGCAGTGTTTTTTTTTTCCCTCAAAGTCTGAGCACTAAAAGAAAATGCACACGGAAGTAGTAGATTTCCATGCAGTCTTGAAGAAGTAGTGTTGTCCTTCCAACGGAAAGATAATGCTGACTCTTGACATGCAGACAGGTAATGGGCCACAACAGAGCAAACCCACAGCAGAGTCAGTCGAAATTTGAAGAATATTGATAGGTAGGTCATCACAGAGTAGACCCACTGTAGCCCTGGTAGAGATGATGATATTGGTGGGCCACCAGAGGTGCAGACCCAATGCAGTCCTTGTAGAAATAATGGTATTCGTGGACCATCAAAGATGCAGATCCACTGTAGTCCTTGTAGAGACGGCCAGCAGCCATCTGTTGCGACTGTGCAGGTGCACAATCACCATCGCAGAGTGTTGCGGACAATATAGCAAGTCCATGAACCACCACTTGTGCATTCACAAAAAAAAAAAAAAAATTGAAATGTCCTTGCAAACAGCAATGCTGTTAGCCAGTCCCTTGCTGAATTATTAACACATGTGCAAACACTAACGGTCCAAACTTCTCACATATTGTGCATATACTATGACCAACAGAAACGTGTGCAGTGAAATGTAACTTAATTTGAAGAACTGGTGTCTATACAATTATAAATTTACAACATAAGAATACAATTACAAAGGTACAAAATACATCATTAAAGAACGTAACAATACAGATAACATTTGTAGTAACACAGGCTTTACAAAAGAATAGAAATAAACATATACATCAGTGTTACAGGAATTATGACATAAGTACATTCATAAAAGATCAGAATAACTTTTGAAACATCAACTTCACACACGAGCATTAAAACAAAACAGAATAAATAATGTCTAAACATCTTTAAAAAGTAAATAACATATTATAAATGCAAATTATATTTGAGGATAACAGTATTCCTCACCATAGTGAATGTAGCTGAGTATTAGAAAAATTCTACAACATAAGTCTTATCAGATAAACACATAAAGACAGGAAGAACACAAATACACAAGGTACACAGACACATAGTGGAGTAACACAAAGGGACAGGACAGTTTGTTTTCAGTGTGACATTTGGTACTGCAGTCCAACCAAAACTTCATTTCATCGATGTTTCCCCTTATTTCACTTTTTTTATACCTTGTCAATGCATTACTTCCAATTCATCACAATTCATTCTCTTATATAGCCTACCCCTCTTAAGCTAACTTAAATCCACTGAGCTGAGATGTATACAGGGTGAGTCACCTAACGTTACCGCTGGATATATTTCGTAAACCACATCAAATACTGACAAACGGATTCCACAGACCGAACGTGAGGAGAGAGGCTAGTGTAATTGTTTAATACAAACCATACAAAAATGCACGGAAGTATGTTTTTTAACACAAACCTACGTTTTTTAAAATGGAACCACGTTAGTTTTGTTAGCACATCTGAACATATAAACAAATACGTAATCAGTGCCGTTTGTTGCATTGTAAAATGTTGATTACATCCGGAGATATTGTAACCTAAAGTTGACGCTTGAAACCTCCGACATTCAGTTGCGTGTTGTAACAAACGCGGGCCACGGTCGGCGAGCAGCATCTGCAGGGACATGTTTACGATGACGACTGTGTTTACGAGTGTGGCTGTAGTGCACTGTTGTGGTTTGGTCTAGCTGTCGCAGTGTCCGCATGTAGCGCTTGCTGCTATTGTTATTCTGCATTCGTCTCCGCACGCAGACCAGCTGTAGTACACCGTGTTACCAGACGTCTGTGATAGTGTAGTGTTGTAGGAACTGTGACCATGGTGTATTCGAACTCTGAAAAGGCGGAGATGATACTCATCTATGGCGAGTGTCGACGAAATGCAGCTGAAGCCTGCAGGGTTTATGCAGAACGGTACCCGGACAGAGAGCATCCAACGTGCCGCACATTGCAAAACATCTACCGCCAACTGTATGCAACAGGTATGGTCGTAGCACGCAAACGAGTCCGTAACAGGCGCGTCACAGGAGAAGCGGGTGCAGTTGGTGTGTTAGCTGCTGTTGCCATGAACCCTCACATGAGTACACGGGACATTGCGAGTGGCGAGTGCCGGTGGACTGAGTCAAAGTAGTGTCATGCGCATACTGCATCGTCACCGCTTTCACCCGTTTCATGTGTCGCTACATCAGCAATTACATGGTGATGACTTTAATCATCGAGTGCAATTCTGTCAATGGGCATTAACAGAGAATGCGTTGCAGTTCTACCTGTTTACCGATGAAGCGGGTTTCACAAACCACGCGACAGTGAATCTACGAAATATGCATTACTGGTCCGTGGACAATCCTCGCTGGCTCAGACAGGTAGAGCGACAGCGACCGTGGATTGTAAATGTATGGTGCGGAATCATTGGCGATCACCTCATTCGTTCTCACTTCATTGCAGGGGCCCAAACAGCTGCAACATACATCGCGTTTCTACAGAATGATCTGCCAACGTTGCTTGAAAATGTCCCACTGGAAACGCGTCGACGTATGTGGTATCAGCATGATGGTGCACCTGCACATTCCGCAATTAACACTAGGCTGACCCTTGACAGGATGTTCGACGGGCGTTTCATAGGACGTGGGGGACGCATAAATTGGCCAGCCCGTTCTCCTGATCTTACACCTTTAGACTTCTTTCTGTGGGGTATGTTAAAGGAGAATGTGTACCGTGATGTGCCTACAACCCCAGAGGATATGAAACAACGTATTGTGGCAGCCTGCGGCGACATTACACCAGATGTACTGCGGCGTGTAAGACATTCATTACGCCAGAGATTGCAATTGTGTGCAGCAAATGATGGCCACCACATTCAACATCTATTGGCCTGACATGTCGGGACACACTCTATTCCACTCCGTAATTGAAAACGGAAACCACGTGTGTACGTGTACCTCACCCCTCATGGTAATGTACATGTGCGTCAGTGAAAAAGACCAATAAAAAGATGTTAGCATGTGGACGTAATGTGCTGTTCCAGTCTCTTCTGTACCTAAGGTCCATCACCGTTCCCTTTGGATCCCTACGTAATTCGGTGCTCTCCGATACACACGATCAAACAGCGGAGGAGTGGTACTCAAGCGTCAACTTTAGGTTACAATATCTCCGGATGTAATTAACATTTTACAATGCAACAAACGGCACTGATTACGTACTTGTTTATATGTTCAGATGTGCTAACAAAACTAACGGGGTTCCATTTAAAAAAACGTAGGTTTGTGTTAAAAAACATACTTCCGTGCACTTTTTTATGGTTTGTATTAACCAATTACACTAGCCCCTCTCCCCACGTTCGGTCTGTGGAATCGATTCGTCAGTATTTGATGTGGTTTACGAAATATATCCAGCGGTAATGTTAGGTGACTCACCCTGTATACTAAGGGATGAGGCAATGCAGCAACACACAACAAATTAACACAAATAGCAATAACAAAAAAAAATTCAAATTGGCAAAGCAAGCAGCAGTATATCTAAATTAGCAAAGCAAACGCTATATTACAACTAATATAAGGCACAGTGCAGCAAACAATAAAAATAAATCAGTAGCAAAACTGGCTTAACAGAGTAATACAAAGTGAAACTCAGTAGCACTATGCCTGGCAACCAGCAGCAGCAAATGCAATAACTTATACCTAAATATGACATAGCACAAGCAGAAAAAATAGTACACAAAAGACAACAATGCAGATAAGGGAAATGTGTATTCACATCTTAATGTCTATGTCATTAAAGTGGTGCACCACAACTTATTACACAAAAGAAATTACCAAGTACTTGAAAAGAAAATTATGTATGCAGTTACTGTTATTAGTCCTCTCTTATTGTTCTTTCCTTTCCAAGTGCTCCTTTTTCGAAGAATGTGGATCATAAAATTATTATTTAACAGATCTGTTGACAGAAAGTTTTCATATTAGCAAATTCATTTCATTTTATTTTCTAAAACCAATGCTGCAACACAGCTGGAAATCAGATGTCAAATGAAATAAGCAACTATGTAAAGCAAAGCATAAAAATATCATTCAATAGTCATGTGGCATTTCATAAGTAGAAATTCCCTCAACTCTCATAGAAAGACACTTGTCATAATCAGGTGTGCAGATGTACGACTATTTCCCACCAGTTTATAAGCATTTCAGTAAGTAGCACAAAGAACGCACTCCAAAATATAATCATATGTTTCCAAGTAATGAGCGTGTCGTATTTGCGATGCTTTCTGTAAAGGAATGTCAATAGCGAGGTTAATGGCCTCTTTTTTCTCCACCTAATGGCTTTTTTTTTTTCAGGCAGCTGGCGCAGCCGACCGCTCACAATGCATTATGTCAAGGTCACTTGGCTTTTTTACCGAAATATTTACGACAGCAGTTTGCACTACAGTGACAGTTTCATATAAAAATTTCACAGGTCGAGAATTTGCGTTACAAATGTGTAGAAACAAAATACTATAAATATAACAGAGTCCAAATAATTTTTGCCAGCACTGTGAAACATTCACGCATGTACACACATTTCATAACTCTTAAAGTACGATTCTTGGTTTCCAACATCCTTTTTCACATATCAGAGACCCTAACCACTATTCATTACTCCTTACCTTATTACACATTTACATATTCGTCGACACTTCTTCAATATTTCATCATAATAAATTTCTCATATAGCATCAGACCGTAAACATACCTCAACAGCATAATACACATCGTCATCGTAATAATAACATCATAAAACCTCAGCCAAATTTCAAAATCGTCGTAGCTTCCTCCAACAATTCCAAAACCTAAAAAAAATTCTCTGTTCATATCAATAGTGTCATCTACATCAAACGTACTTTAAAAATCATAATCCCATACCAAATACATCATTCAAAGCTCTCATAGTATCACAATGGTTCCAAAAAATATGAACAGTTCACAAAGTACAGACAAAATACAATTTCATAAGTGTGAAGTTATCCAACTGTGTAATTGCGTAAACATGTGTCACTGACATAGTAAAAAAATGTTTGTTTCTCTGTTAAATAATCAGATAGCTGTGTAATTCTGTGTTAGTGAAATATGGTACCGATGTGTAAAGTTGTATAAGCAAATATCATATTAGCTAGGACTTCTTGTGTTTGCCAGACACATGGTACACATAGCAAGCGTGTACCCCCTTGAGGATTAATGTAATTATACCCTCAGGTGTTACCGATTACAGCAATCGAATGAAATGTATCACCGAAAATTTTCTTTGTTTCTTTGTGATTCAAAAATCTTTAAAAATAAATCTTTTAAGTACAAAAGTAATCACTCAAATACGTGCACTGTAGCGCTAAACTGTGCGTCTTGTTGTAAGATAATCTCAGTCATTACTTAAGGGTAAAAATGTGCAAAGTGTAGTAATTATCGTCGTCCGTAAGCAAAGTTCTGTAGAAGTCAATGTACTTTCCTCGTAATAAACAAAAGCGAAATGCTGTACGTATAGATATCGTAGTTATTACCTACATTACCGTGTTCAAGAAAGTACTATACTGTAACGTATTGTTGAGCTACGAAAAAGGCTGTCTCATTGTACCTATACCCCAAAGTTACTACTAAAACATGTTTTACTTTCCAGAATAATACAGAAAAACTGTGCAGATATAAAACAAATACACCGCAATGCAACAATGTAAATTGTTTCACACATTAGTAGCGCTGTGATATAATCGTGTAGCTATCAAAGAAACCAAATGCTAAGTCATCTTCAATGTCACAGAATGTACTTCAAATAAAGAATATCTTTTCAAGTAAACCAAAATGTTGCATTAAAATCTCATTAGCAGTATATGTTCTAAGTATGTAAGCCGTATATAACTTCAAAACATTGTTGCATGTTAACAGTTTCTAAGTGTGACAAAGCGTACAAGTAATGTAAAGTGATAAATTTTATAGCAAAGACTAAGTTAAGAAACAGATTATCTCTCAATAAACGGTTTTACATCTGAAATGTGGTGCAATCCTTTACCCTTTCTAGCGTGCAGAGTTTCAACTTCAAAGTAATTATCATGTTGTATACGTAGGTAAGGAATGCTAAAATTTTTCTCAAGGTTAGCGTCTATGTTATTTATTGCTGAGCTAGCCGGCGCCTGCGGTGCGAGTCATTGTCTGTCTCTTTCTTGGCGCGCGTCGTTATTGGGATTAGGAGACCTAACTTCTACAAATTCACCTTGTCGAGAGGGCCCTGCCCTGTTTGGATCCCGCCAGTTCTGATGCAATTCAGGTCTGTCGTTACGATTATATCGTCTGTCGTCATGTCGGTAGATTACACAATTTCTTTCTTGTCGGTCACGTGGTGGAGAATTTCTCCCTAAATCGTAACTGCGCGCTGAACTGTTGCGTCTGAAGTTATTTTGCCTCCCTTGATAATAATTGTTTTGGTTCCCATATTGTCTGTTTCTCTGATTGTCTCTGTTATAGTCATTACTATGGAAATGCGATCTTTCTCTGTAATTATTATTACTCTGCCAACGGTTGTCATATGGGTGGTGTCTGTTTGGGTCACGATTTACGTTGTAAGAATAGCCTTGTCGTGTCCAGTTATTATTTCTGTCATCGCAGAATTGTGACGGATGTGACCTGTAATTGTTGTGTTCCTGTTTTCGAGTCCCGCGATTGTCAGTGTCAATTTCCAATTCTTGTAACAGTCCCTGAAAAGCTTCAATGTCGTCTTTGCAACGTCGTGCCAAAATAATGTGTCGTAAATGTTCAGGCAATTTGATTAAGCAAATGCGGATGATTTCTGAGGGGCTGTATGGGTTTGACAGGTACTGATTCTTATGCAACATGTCTTCAAAATATTTCACAAGACTGGAAAATTCAGATTGTTCGAAATGTTTCATCATTATGATGCTATGTTTTACTCGGTCTTGTGTAGCTTGAGACCAATATGCTGAGAGGAAGGCATGATAAAATTCTCCTTCACTGTGACAATCGTGAATGACCGATCGCATTCTTACAGCTGGTTCATTTTCTAAATAGCCACACATAAATTCTAATCTGTGCTCTAATGACCAGTTGGGAGGAAAACAATGAGAGAATTGATGAAGCCACGCTTGTGGTGAATGTCGTTGCCGGAATTCTTAAATGTTTCGAATTTACATGTAGTAATAAACAGCTTATAGTCAATATCATCATGTCGGAGAGTCGCATGTCGGTCATTGTTACGTCGTTTCGGTGGCTCCATCTCAAAATTCGGTGTACCCTGCTAATTTCTTTCATAATTTCCGAGTGACCTGTGTTATTGTTTTGTGGCTGTTCCGTATTTCTATGTCCCTCTTCCTGTATTGGAACGCGAGTGTCCTCTGAAATATGTAATTCATGTATTACTTGTGCTAACTGATCTCGTACTTCCCGGATTTCTCTTTTGTGTTGCGTATTAATTTGGTTCTGATTTTGTTTGAATTTCTTAATTTCTTCATACTCTTCAGTGTCAGTGAAGGCTACAGGTGTTGTGTCGTTCAGATCATCATCTACCTTTGTGGATAAGTTAGTGAACTGATCCGAAAGTTCGGCTACTTTCTCCGATCGTTAACTTATTTCCTCAGTGTGTTTTTCTGAACCAAGTTTCAGAGTGGCCATTTGTGTTGAAATCGCATCTACTGTGTCCTTTAAGTTTTCCTGAGTTTTTGCAAGTTGCGTAACCGAATCGGTAGATGCAACTGAGTCAATTTTAGCTTGCACGGTGTCGTGATTTTCATGAACAACAGTTTGCAGTTCTTTTATGGCTGCTTCGTGATTCTGTAATACATTTTCATGACGCGAAAAAATAGGTTGAAAATGCTCACAAATTTGTGTTTTTACGTCATTACAGACTTTTTGACATTTCAATTCGATGTTACGTAACTCAGTAGTTATATCTTCACGTGTTTGTTAAAGTGTTTCTTTAATTTGTTTCTGATTTTGTTCCATTTGTTGCTGTGACTGTTTTTGCTTTTGTTCCATTTCTTTCTGATTTTGTTCAAGCGTTGTGTTTAACTTTTGTAGCCTTTGTCCCATTTGTTGCATTAATTGTAATAAAAATGCACTGGTGTCTGAAACATGTTCCTCAGTGCTATTCGGCAGTGCATTTGAACCGACAATATTCGCATTTTGAAAAGCAGAAAATGTGTCTTGACTTATTTGAGAAAACGGCGAGGACGCAAAACCTGAATCTACAGTAATTGCAAGATTGTGTCCTGTCATTTCGGATTCCTGAGGTGAGCTGTTGCCGACCGATCGATCGATAATGCTTCCCTGTTCACTAATTGTTTCACTGTTTACACCATTATTTGTTGACTGGTCCATTTCCCTATGCACAGTTACCAAATTACTATTCTTAATATTTGTTAATTCATTACACAGTGGCGCTAACACACTACTCTCGTCTTCACTGTCATATCTTAATTTACTTTGGAGCCTGCTGTTACGTTTTTCACACTCCATAATTATCACATATTCCACACGATAACAAGAAAAGCACAATTTGAAGAGCAAAAACAAGAAAACACATTAGCATAGCACTGAAAATAATATCTCGTTAATTGCTAGTACAGCTGCGAAATACTTGGTGCAAATCTACATGCATGCCACAACTGTTTTACTGTACAACAATGAAAAACTACAACTACAAAGGAAATTCTCTCTATAATTACGCACTAGCAATAAACAATAGCTACACTAATTACACAAACTACAAGAAAAAATCAGAAGATTCCAGTGAGGTATCCTCGGCTAAGGGTCGACATATGAAACGTCTTCTTAGAAAAATTATTGAATTACTGTGCTGGAAAACCGCTTACTTTATTTGCTTTTCAAACAACTGATCAAAACTGAACGTACTCAGACATTACTCTCTTTACTTATTCTGATCATCACTAAACTGACACACAATATTTTTAGCGCAACGCAATCTGACTTTTAATAATCCCTACAAAAGAATGGCCCTGACTAACAATAACCTATACCTTTCATGAATCACTTACCTCACAAAAATCTTCATTACTCGAACTACTGCAATACAGCGAGCGCCAATACTGCCAGCTAAATGAAAGATTCTAACTACTGAAGGCACTAACTACTGACAAGCACAGTTAGCAAATGAAAGATTTTGATAGATAACAAACAATGTATCTACCTTAAAAGTGTTCAAAAGTCATTATATATATATATATATATATATATATATATATATATATATATATATCAGTTCATGACATCCAGTCTTACAAATTTACTGTCTCTGATGGACACACATCCAGATCATCCGCTCTCAAAACTCCGCCATCTCACTCCCCACATCCACCACTGCTGGCGGCTCACTTCCAACTGCGTAACGCTACGCACTGTTAACAGCCAACTGCCCAACACTACAATATCGACTATTCCAACAATGCCACCCAGCCACTGACTGCACACAGCACAGTGAGTGATTTTCATACAGAGCGCTACGTGGCGTTATCAATATAAAAACCTAAACAGCCTACTTACAACTTTAATGGGCGCTTCAGCACGGCGGCACCTGAGCTGGTGTGTGGCCGCAGTCCACCGCACCGCTACTGTACGTGGTCCCAAGTGGGGTCGTGGTTGACGTCAACTCTCAGAAAATAAAATAAAAGTGTAATAGAAGCGTTTATATTTTCAAACAACATCAATATCTCGCAGCAAACTTTAAAAGAATAAAGTATCATGAGAACTAAAAAGTGTTGGTAATTGCAAGAAATTGTAGAAATTACACAGGGTACTTCTCATTTGGTCGCGTGAAAGCCTGCCCACTTAGGGGGCTCCTAAGCCTGACGACCATAATCCTAGCCAGGAAAAGGCGCATGTAACGGGCTACCTGTACCTGCAACAACGGCAAATCCGACACAGTTCGTAAGTCCACACGCAGGACTGGCGATTCACGGAAGGCTACTAAGATAATAAAACACAAAAAGATACAATTTCGAAATGTTAGCATCTGCCTAGCTTACAAGCTCGCATAGCCACGGTCTACAGACCTTTGTTCACAGCCGCATTTCTGATGATACAAGTGAGACTCTTTAGATTCATGAAGTAACTAATGGCGCCTTGCTAGGTCGTAGCCATGGACTTAGCTGAAGGCTATTCTGTCTCTCGGCAAATGAGAGAAAGGCTTCGTCAGTGTAGTCGCTAGCAACGTCGTCGTACAACTGGGGCGAGTGCTAGTCAGTCTCTCGAGACCTGCCTTGTGGTGGCGCTCGGTCTGCGATCCTGACAGTGGCGACACGCGGGTCCGACATGTACTAATGGACCGCGGCCGATTTAAGCTACCACCTAGCAAGTGTGGTGTCTGGCGGTGACACCACATTTTCAATCTACAGCGGAGTGTGCGCTGATATGAAACTTCCTGGCAGATTAAAACTGTGTGCTCGAACCGAGACTCGAATTCGGGACTTTGCCTTTCGCGGGCAAGTGCTCTACCAACTGAGCTACCCAAGCACGACTCACGCTCCGTCCTCACAGCTTTACTTCTGCCAGTACCTCGTCTCCTAACTTCCAAACTTTACAGAAGCTCTCCTGCAGGAGAATGCGCGCATGATTTGCAGCTGTGAAAACATTAGATGTAAATTAAAGGGATATCACTGCTGCCAGCTGCAATGGAACACTAAGTGGAATCAGCAGTGACGAGCTAAAATGTGTGTCAGATCAGGATTCGAACCGGAGATCTCCTGTTTAGGAAACTGCTGCGCCATCCGGGACATAGCTCTATTGTAACTGCACGGACTATCTCAGAAGATTCTGCGTCATGTGTCTTCTTTCGGACAGACACCTCGCATTCATATGACTGATAAGCTTAGCTGTACAATGGATCCCCTTCCTTTAAGTGCGGATGCACAAATACGTCCGACCTCCTGTGGGAATGTCTGAGTAGCGAACAGGAGTATAGTGGGCAGGTACTGCGGACAGGTGGCGCTTTTGGAGTGTGGGTCGGCTGTGAGCCGCGCCGAGACAGTCCGTGCTGTGGCGACGACACTGTGTACCGGATGGCGCAGTGATTACCACTCCTGCCTAGTAAGCACGAGATCCCGGATTCGAATCCCGGTCTGGTACACATTTTTCGCTCATCGCCGCTGATTCAGCTTAATGTCCCGTTGCAGCTGACAGTAGTGATACTCCTTTAATTTACAAATCTAGCAAATCAGTTCGTCGAAAATAACGGCGTAAACCACCCATTTCATATAGAAACCCAAGTGGCAGGGAAAGACTGGGCTCTCCCATTCATTTCTCGTCACAGTTTGAGGCAACCAGAGAAAATGAGTATCGAGAGGATAATGGCGTTCAACGAAGCACAAACGGAACTGTTTCCGTCCAATTGAGTCTATGATGAAAAGGAAACAGGAATACTGACTGTAATGGGAAAACTGTAGAAATAAAACTGTATGTTTGGATGTGCTGAGATGTTTTGGATTTAGTGATATGTTTTGCCATGTTTTCATCTTTAATGCTACCACTATTATACAATGACGACGGTGATTGTGATGTTGGTGATGATTTTGATATAGTAAAATACTGTATTATACAAACTAATAATGGCAGTATCTGACAAATACTCTCATTTTCCTTCAGCCTGTTATAATTGAGGCGTTGAGATCAGAAACGGAACTTGTCATCATTTTTGGGGTTATATGAGTTACTACTGTAGTTAGTATTTTCACACGATTCCGCATCTGTTGATTCTAAAATGGGATTTGTTCAGTGATTTTTCCCTGTCAAAATCAGTGTTGAAATTACGTTTCGTGCAGAAAGAGGACTTGTCACAGAGACAAGTCCCTATATTGAACGAAAGAACGTGAGGCCTGAGGTCAGCACTGTAGCGGTTTGCAGTAATCCGCTGTGAGATTTCCAAATGGCTTCGGTGACGGAGCCGTTAGGCGAGTCCGAAGGAGATTTTTATGAATTTAGAAGGAAGAAAAGACGCCACGAATTGTGGAATGTGATTAAATAAAAGAGGGTCAAGGGCTTGGAGCATGCCAACTGCAAAGGAATCATTGTTCCTAGGAGGGAAACAGGTGCAGATTGCAGGTAAATAGTCATACAATGTTCATTGTTTGAATTCTCTGCACAAAATGTAATATTCTGTAGCAGAGGCAAGTTGTGTAGAAACATTGAACTAAAATGTGAACATAAATTCCTTTCATGGACGCAAAGTTTAAACATATGTTTTACTTGTAATACAGGAAATCGGCAAAAACATGTTATTCACCGAGTATGTAGGTTAATAATACGCTAATATCTGTTTACAGATGCCGGCGTAAATATTTTGAGAAGTTCTCATTTGTCGAGAAAGAACTACCGTTGACAGAATTCAACAATACGCCCAACAAAGATGGACAGGATGGGTACTTGAGTGCTCACATTCTTCCCTTCTTTCCAGAAGCAAGGAGACCACGCCCAAATTCCACTACCAATCGTGGAAGGACAGCAAATTATTATTATAAAGTAACTGGCATCATAACTGTAACATTATAACCATTTCGTTCCCGAATTATGAACATCTTTGATCCACGTTTTGTAAAATCTTCAAGGCAGATAGTTAAGGCATATATTTAATAGGGTTACAGTTTTAAGATTTTGTAGATTTTTGTTTATGATACTAATTCACTTGTATCTGCAGGTTAAAGTTGGCTTCAAGGAAACCATGGTATGCAAGAAAGTTTTTATTGCACTCCATGGTATATCAAAACGCCGAGTGGAGATACTGTCCCAAGTCAATATTTCAGTACAACGACTGTTGTTCAAATGAAAAAAGGGGATTTGTCGATCATTTTCTATTAGTTGCCTTCATCCTATGATTACAGATTGTTGGTATAACATAGCATTCTTCCTCACGAGTCCGTGGGATTAACTATAAGGTTTGGGAATAACGCTATTCAGAATTATACAGTTTTTCGGTATATCTCAGAACATCAATTGAGTGACATATCCCCTTTTTGATCTCAACGCTTCGGTTATAATAATTGTTTCAGTGTGGAATTTTGCACCATAACGCTTACCCCAGTACTAGTGCAAAGATTCAGTTTGTTTGTTTCTAACATTTTGTTAAATACACTGAAGTGACAAAGACCGTGGAAAGCGACTTGCACATTCATAGGTATGAAAGGGCAGAGCAACAGCGGACCTGTCATTTGTACTCAGGTGATTCACGTGAAAAGGTTTCAGACAGATTATGACCGCTCGTCGGGAATTAACAGATTCTGAACGTGGAATCGTAGCGGGAGCAACAGCACGGACATTCCATTTCGGAAATCGTGAGGGAATTCAACATTCAGAGATAGGCAGTGTCAAGAGCATGCCAATATTACCACATTTCAGGCATTCCTCTCACCACGGACAGCGCACAGGTCGACGGCCTTCACATAACAATCGAGAGCAGTGATGTTTGCGTAGAGTTGTCAGTGCTAACAGACAGGCAAAACTGCATGAAAATAACCACAGAAGTTAACGTGGGGCGCACGACGAACGTATCTATTAGAGCAGTGCGGAGAAATTTTGCGTTAATGGGCTACGGCAGCAGATGCCCGACGAGAGTGCCTTTGTTAACAGCACGAAATCGCCCGCAGCTCCTGTCCTGATCTCGTGACATATCGGTTAATCCTAGACGACTGCATAATCGTCGCCTGGTCAGATGAGTCCCGATTTCAGTTGATAAGAGCTGATGGTAGGGTTCGAGTGTAGCGCAGATGACACGAAGCCGTGAACCCAAGTTGTCAGCGAGGCACTGTGCAAACTGCTGGTGGCTCCATAAATGTGTGGGTTGGGTTTATGTGGAACTGACTGGGTCCTCTACTCCAACTGACCAATCATTGACTGGAAGGGTTGGGTTCGGCAACTTGGAGGTCTCTTGCAGCCATTCGTGGACTTCATGTTCTCAAGGAACGATGAAATTTTTATGGATGAAAATGTATTGGTCGCGATGGGTTTCAAGAACATTCTGGACAGTTGTAGGGAATGATTTGGCTACACAGACCGTCCGAAATAAATCACATCGAACATTTATGGGATATAATCAAGAGGTCTGTTCGTGCACAAAATCCTGCACCGGCTCTAATTCCTCTATTATGGACCGCTATAGAGGCAGCATGACTCAATATTTCTGCAGGGGACATGCAACAACTTGGATCCCTGCCACGCCGCGTTGCTGCACTACGCCGAGCAAAAGGAAGTCCGACACGGTATTAGACGTATCCCATGATTTGTCACCTCGGTCTGTAACCTTAACACATCATAAAAACCATCTTCAACTTACACTGAAGCGCCAAAGAAACTAGTATACGCATACGTATTCAAATACAGAGATATGTAAACAGGTACAAGATGGCGCTGTGGTCGGCAACGTCTATATAAGACAAAAGGTGTCTACCGCATTTGTTAAGTCGGTTATTGCTGCTACAATGGCATGTCATCAACATTTAAGTGAGTTTGAACGTGGTGTTATAGTCGGCGCAGGAGCGATGCGACAGAGCATTTCAGAGGTAGCAATGAAGTGGGATTTTCCCGTACGACCATTACGCGAGTGTACCGAAAATATTGGGAATCCGGTAAAACATCAAATCTCCGATATCGCTGCAGCCGGAGAAACGTCCTGCAAGACTGAAGAGTAGCTTTCACCGTGACAGAAGTGGAACCCTTCGACAAATTGCTGCAGATATAAGTGCCGGGCCATCAGCAAGTGTAAGCGTGCGAACTATTCAACGAAACATCGTCGATATGGCTTTCCGAGCTGAAGGCACAGTCGGTACGCTTGACGACTGCACGACACACAGCCTAAGGCTTCACCTGGGCCTTTCAACATCGACATTGGATTGTTGATGACTGGAAACATTTTGCCTGGTCGGACGAGCCTCGTTTCAAATTCTATCGAGTGGATGGACGTGTACGGGTACGGAGACTATCTCACGAATCGATGGACCCTACTTGTCAGCAGGGGACTGTTCAAGCCGGTGGAGGCTCTGTAATGGTTTGGGGCGTGCGCAGTTGGAGTGATATGGGCCCGCTGATACGTCTAGATACGACTCTGACAGGGGACACATACGTAAGCATCCTGTCTGATCACGTACATCAATTCAATTCTTGATGCAGTAATGTACCAACAGCCGTATGTATTGTAGAAATTTATTTTATGAACTTCTTATGTGCTACCGGCAACGACCTTGCCGCAGTGGATACACCGGTTCCCGTGAATTCACCGAAGTTAAGCGCTGTCGGGCGTGGTCGGCACTTGGATGGGTGACCATCCAGGCCGCCGTGCGTTGTTGCAATTTTTGGGGGTGCACTCAGCCTCGTGATGCCAATTGAGGAGCTACTCGACCGAATAGTAGCGGCTTCGGTCAAGAATACCATCATAACAACCGGGAGAGCGGTTTGCTGACCCCACGCCCCTCCTATCCGGATCCTCCACTGAGGATCACACTGAAGACGGAGTGCTTTTATGTTCTACCAGTTTCTGCATTATGCCGAAACTGGTAGCACATAAGAAGTTCATAAAATAAATTTCTACAATGGATACGGCTGTTGGTACATTATTGCATCAAGAAATACATGCCAGCTGTTGTCCCATGGTCCATAATGAATGAACGAAGATTTTACATCAATTCATGTCGATTGTGCATTCCGGCGGGCTTGGGCAGTTCCAGCAGGACAATGCGACACCCCATCCGAATTGCTACAGAGTGGCTCCAGGAACACTCTTCTGAGTTTAAAAACTTAAAAACTTCCGCTGGACACCAAACTCCCCAGAAATGATTCTTGAGAATACCTGGGATACCTTGCAAAGTGCTTTTCAGAAGAGATCGCCACCCTCTCGTACTCTTGCGGATTTATGCACAGCCTTGTAGGATTCATGGTGTCATTTCCCTCTAGCGCTTCTTTAGACGTTAGTCGAGTCCTTGCCACATCGTGTTGCGGTACTCCGGCGTCCTCGCGGTAACCCTAGGCGATGTTGGGCAGGAGTAAAAGGTTCTTTAGCCCTTCAGCGTATGTATCGTGTAAAGCATGATCCCATACAGTTTTCTTTGGCGTGTAACTAGGCAAACAGAAGTGAGAAATAGGACAGTGCTAAGTGCGCACCTTTGCCCCCTTCTACCCCATTCTATACACAACATTAATAACATTCTGTCCTTCCACGTCAAAGGAAACGAGAATCTGATGCTGCTGGAGTTTTTCCAGTCAGTCGTCGGTCTCTGGACAGAGAAGTGCAGAAACTGTACACTAGACGCGAGATGCCTCCACGCGTCTGCTGCAGGGGCGCGGAGGACCGGCCGCTGTTTTCGCGCGACAAGCAGAGGGAGAGGGCGGGCCTCGCGGGGGCAGCGGCCGCCGTCGATTACGTCTCGAGAGGAGCCCACAGCCGAGCCACTCGTGGCGCCGGAGTTAATCAGCGCCGGCGGAGTGTGTGCGCGCGCTATCGGGCCGGCGCACGCAGCAGCCGCGCCGCGCCGCGCCGCCCCCGGCCGGCCACAAAGCGCGGCCCGCCGCCCCCGCCTTCCTTTCCCGGCGGTGATTGCGGCGCCGGCGTCCATTGTCGGCGCACGAGGCTGGCACCGCATTGTGGCGCGGCCTTCCCTGCTCTGGCGCCGATGCCGGCGATAATGAATCTGGCTCCGTCACTCTTCAGGTGGCGGCGACAAGCGCCGCCTCCCCGCCAGCTGCAGCGCCTCGCCGACAA
This sequence comes from Schistocerca nitens, assembly GCF_023898315.1. Lineage (NCBI taxonomy): Eukaryota > Metazoa > Arthropoda > Insecta > Orthoptera > Acrididae > Schistocerca > Schistocerca nitens. Next base: position 489,061,949 of record NC_064622.1, read on the forward strand.
ATAAGAAGGGAGCGCCGGGGGCGGGCAGCCATTCCGCCTCCACCACTAGCGCCCGGGTTCACCGCGTCCTGCAGCCGCCAACTGCTCCGGTCCGGTCAAAACTGCCGACGCTTTCGTACGTTACGCTCATGGTATCGGAGAAATTCCCGTAACGCTTCGACGGAGGGATGACAAAATCTGATTGGGACTGGACTTTAGAGATTGTAACTGATGCGCCTTCAATTTGGAATGTGCTATCGCAAATACAAACGGACAACGTGAATGTGCTCAAAGAATCCTGTGTATGTGGAATAAGATATCATTCATAAGCAAATAAGTAAGCGAACTAATAATTTCACGCTCAGTACACTTGGTCAGTACGAACTGCTTGAAAAAAACGTAATTGGTTCAAATGGCTCTGAGCATTATGGGACTTAACATCTGAGGTCATCAGTCCCCTAGAACTTAGAACTACTTAAACCTAACTAAGGACATCACACACATCCATTCCCGAGGCAGGATTCGAACCTGCGACTGTAGCGGTCTCGCGGTTCCGGACTGAAGCGCCTAGAACCGCTCGACCAGAGCGGCCGGCAAACTGTAATTGAGTAAAAAAAAAAAACGAAGTGTAATGCCGACTTGTATAAGAATGCAACCTGAAACACACGAAAATTTCAGGACTGACATACGGCCCTGGTAACATAAAGAAACTGACAGAACCTACATTGTGCGAAGGAAACGAAAGGATCACGTATTATGAATCTCATCTGAAAAATGAAGTACTGGCAGAAACAGCAACACGGCAAGACTTCGCAAAAGCTAAGAAAATACTGCTAAGAACTAAGTACATTTGGTCCAGGGAAATTGGGTTGATATCTTGACACAGAATGACAATGAAACACATGACTCAACCCTTATGTACTGAAATTTCAGTTAGCAATAGAATATAATACCGTCGCATATAAATGTAATGATTAGTGAGAGCACGCGAGATGCCGCATAGAACTCTCATAACAGATAAACGATTGTGAACTATGTTGCAACAAAGGAATTCAGCAGTCAAAACTTCCAGTACGGAACGCAGGAGTCATTAAAAATAGAAGGTACGTACATCTGGAGGTCCCTTCCTTAAACCTCGCTGCTGCAAACTGAAATTACACCACGACACGGATACAAATTTGAATACAGCGAACAGCCACGTCAATGACCGGACGGACAGTACACAATGTTGCAAAAAAAAAAAAAAAAAAAAAAAAAAAATGCTGTACACCTTCTTCCTGTTTTCATGCTTGATCTGTGTTCAGTTTCTGACGGGTGATCCACTGGGCTATCTTACCACTAAATCTGAGGAGTTGGAGGGGGGGGGGGGGCAAGGAGGGTTTGCCTTGTTAGTGCAGCGTTCTACCAAAACTACGGTTCGGTAGTATTGGTACAATATGTAAATGACCTAGTACAGGGTAGGATTACCGGTAGCATCGGCAGACAAAAAAACTTAAATGAATGTGTAAGAGAGGAACTAGGAGCCGATGGTATCTATGTTTTTTGTTTGTTTTGCACACAATTAGAACCGCACGTTATTCAGAGCTACTTCATTATTTGCTTTATATCCCTACACAACATACATTCCATTTTGTAAGTAATAAAAATTAGTTGATTCATTAACTTGCTTTTATCTACTCAATGCAGTTACTTTTGACGCAAGTATAGTTTAGATACGGAAATATACATACATATATAATTATTTTGGACACAACAGAACGTTCATCACGATCAAAAGCAAGAGTTCCCTGTCATTAGTGATGAATGCGAAAGTTATTTATGAGAAACAGAACGTGTTTTATATAAGCACCAAGCACCAAGTATGGCGTCCTCTTGGGTAAAATATTTCGGAGGTAAAATAGTCCCCCATTCGGATCTCCGGACGGCAACTACTCAAGAGGGAGTCGTTACAGGCGAAAGAGAACTGGCGTTCTACGGATCGGAACGTGGAATGTCAGATCCCTTAAACGAGCAGGTAGGTTAGAAAATTTAAAAAGCGAAGTGGATAGGTTAAGTTAGATACAGTGGGAATTAGTGAAGTTCGGTGGCAGGAGGAACACAAGACTTCTGGTTAGGTGACTACAGGGTTATAAACACAAAATCAAATAGGGGTAATGCAGGAGTAGGTTTCATAATGAATAGAATATGAATGCGGGTAAGCTACTACAAACAGCATAGAGAACGCATTATTGTGGCCACGATAGGTACGAAGCCCATGCCTACCACAGTAGTACAAGTTTATATGCCAACTAGTTCTGCAGATGACGAAGAAATTGAAGAAATGTATGATGAAATAAAAGAAATTCTTCAGATAGTGAAGGGAGACGAAAATTTAATAGTCATGGGTGACTGGAAAAGGGAGAGAAGGAAACGTAGTAGGTGAATATGGATTGGGGCTAAGAAATGAAAGAGGAAGCCGCCTGATAGAATTTTGCACAGAGCACAACTTAATCATAGCTAACACTTGGTTCAAGAATCATAAAAGAAGGTTGTATACATGGAAGAAGCCTGGAGATACTGACAGGTTTCAGATAGATTATATAATGGTAAGACAGAGATTTAGGAACCAGGTTTTAAATTGTAAGACATTTCCAGGGGCAGATGTGGACCCTGACCACAATCTATTGGTTATGTACTGTAGATTAAAACTGAAGAAACTGCAAAAAGGAGGGAATTTAAGGAGATGGGACCTGGGTAAACTGACTAAACCAGAAGTTGTTCAGAGTTTCAGGGAGAGCATAAAGGAACAATTGACAGGAATGGGGAAAAGAAATACAGTAGAAGAAGAATGGGTAGCTTTGAGGGATGAAGGCAGCAGAAGATCAAGTAGATAAAAAGACGTGGGCTGGTAGAAATCCTTGGGTAACAGAAGAAATATTGAATTTAATTGATGAAAGGAGAAAATATAAAAATGCAGTAAATGAAGCAGGCAAAAAGGAATACAAACGTCCCAAAAATGAGATCGACAGGAAGTGCAAAATAGCTAAGCAGGATGGTTAGAGGACAAATGTAAACATGTAGAGGCTTATCTCACTAGGGGTAAGATAGATACTGCCTACAGGAAAATTAAAGAGATCTTTAGAGAAAAGAGAACCACTTGTATGAAAATCAAGAGCTCAGATGGAAACCCAGTTCTAAGCAAAGAAGAGAAAGCAGAAAGGTGGAAGGAATATATAGAGGGTCTATACAAGGGCGATGTACTTGAGGACAATGTTATGGAAATGGAAGAGGATGTAGATGAAGATGAAATGGGAGATACGATACTGCGTGAAGAGTTTGACAGAGCACTGAAAGACCTGCGTCGAAACAAGGCCCCGGGAGTAGACAACATTCCATTAGAACTACTGACAGCCTTGGGAGAGCCAGTCCTGACAAAACTCTTCCATCTGGTGACCAAGATGTATGAGACAGGTGAAATACCTTCAGACTTCAAGAAGAATAAAATAATTCCAATCCCAAAGAAAGCAGGTGTTGACAGACGTGAAAATTACCGAACTATCAGTTTAATAAGTCACAGCTGCAAAATACTAACGCAAATTCTTTACAAATGAATGGAAAAACTGGTAGAAGCCGACCTCGGGGAAGATCAGTTTGGATTCCGTCGAAATGTTGGAACACGTGAGGCAATACTGACCCTACGACTGACCTTAGAAGACAGATTAAGGAAAGGCAAACCTACGTTTCTAACATTTGTAGACTTAGATAAAGGTTTTGACAATGTTGACTGGAATACTCTCTTTCAAATTCTGAAGGTGGCAGGGGTAAAATACAGGGAGCGAAAGGCTATTTACAATTTGTACAGTAAGCAGATGGCAGTTATAAGAGTCGAGGGACATGAAAGAGAAGCAGTGGTTGGGAAGGGAGTGAGACTGGGTTGTAGCCTCTCCCCGGTGCTATTCAATCTGTATATTGAGTAAGCAGTAAAGGAAACAAAAGAAAAATTCGGAGTAGGTATTAAAATCCATGGAGAAGAAATAAAAACTTCAAGGTTCGCCGATGACACTGTAATTCTGTCAGAGACAGAAGAGCAGTTGAACGGAATGGATAGTGTCTTGAAAGGAGGATATAAAATGAACATCAACAAAAGGAAAACGAGCATAATGGAATGTAGTCGAATTAAGTCGGGTGATGCTGAGGGAATTAGATTAGGAAATGAGACACTTAAAGTAGTAAAGGAATTTTGTTATTTGGGGAGGAAAATAACTGATGATGGTCGAAGTAGAGAGGATATAAAACGTGGACTGGCAATGGCAAGGAAAGCGTTTATGAGGAAGAGAAATTTGTTAACATCGAGTATAGATTTAAGAGTCAGGAAGTCGTTTCTGAAAGTATTTGTATGGAGTGTAGCCATGTACGAAAGTGAAACGTGGACGATAAATAGTTTGGACAAGTAGAGAATAGAAGCTTTCGAAATGTGGTGCTACAGAAGAATGCTGAAGATCAGATGGGTAGATCACATAACAAATGAGGAAGTATTGAATAGTATTGGGGAGAAGAGAAGTTTGTGGCACAACTTGCCTAGAAGAAGGGATCGGTTGGTAGGACATGTTCTGAGGCATCACCAAGTTGGTATTGGAGGGCAGCGTGGAGGGTAAAAATCGTAGAGGAAGACCAAGAGATCAATACACTAAGCACATTCAGAAGGATGTAGGTTGCGGTAGGTACTGAGAGATGAAGCTTCCACAGGATAGAGTAGCATGGAGAGCTGCATCAAACCAGTCTCAGGACTGAAGACCACAACAACAACAATAACAGTATTGAAGCGATGTTTGACATCAGTTTTGCGTTTTATTTATTTCACGTTTTTGTTCAGAAAAGTTTTCTTCCGCTATATGATATATCTGCATAATTTTATTTATTTTTACACCAAAATTCTTCTTTTCACGTTACAAATCAACTATTTCTGAATAAACTGAATTAAACATTGACAATTTCAGTTTTGCTGCTCATTCTTAAGTAACAGACAGGAGATGACTATGCAGAACAAAAATGTTATATCCTCACTCAGTTACTAGACAGTTCATCACTTCCGTTTTTTTAGGGGAATCTAGTAGGGCAGGGGTCACGTACGTAAAGAAAACGACCGTTATGAGGTAACGTTCGTTAGGTAAGCAACGCACCTAACATACATGTAACGTGGGTATGCCCTTACTTGAGCAACGCTAGTGGGGAAATTAACGTAGTCTGCGCTTACTTATGGTAGTCTATAGTAGCCTATGGCTGTTTAACAACTCTAGTTCTACTTAATTCTCACTCTTCTTGACCTGAAGTTTTAAAGATTTAAACATCCACTGAACAAAGGTTTGCAGAGAAGTCGAATAGTGCCGATAGCCTGCGGTCCAGTTCCTGACATCTCAGCTCCATCTGCTGAAAAGTACTGTCTGCAGTAAGGCAACTCACGTGTCCGCAAGGAAGGGGGAGACTCAACCCAATATTGTGAGATATCCCAGATACGGTTCCCTACATCTTTTTACATAAAAATGTGAGTTGAACAAAACTCCATAAAACGTTCACATTGTCGTTTGCACAGTATAGATATAAAATAGATAGGATAGATATAAAATCCAAGAGATGTGGCTGTAGCTTGCGCAGTGCTGGCAAAACAAATCTAGCCCGAAATATCTTTATAAAACTGACGCTGAACTGATCCTTGTTAATAAGCAGGAATACTGACCACCAGAGAAAATGCTGGAAAGTGTAATTTCGAAGCGCCGTTCCTATCTCCCGCATACTCTGAATGTGACTGTGGCGTTACTTTTGAGTATGTGGGAAGAATATACGAGTTTATTGATCATCTGAATGCAACGCAAAAGAGTGCTCATTATAAAGCAGGGCGGCTGGATTCTCGAATGTGGAGAACATGCGAGAGGCGTTGCACAAGAGCTTAAGACTGGAAACGTTTTTATAAAACCTCCAGCAAAGTCTTCAAAGCACAGCTTAGTGGCTTAATGGCTCGAAACTGTCTCTGTATCGAGTAAAAACTGTAATTACCTGAAAAGGATTCGAACACCGGAAAACGTTGCTCGAGTGAAGGGAAGACTGGAACAAAGTCCGACAAAATCTCGGCCCCGTATATCTGTGCACTTGAGAAATGAGATAGCGTCTTGTCGACACATTATCAAACGGGATCTGTGTCCTTACTAATATAGTATTCCGATTAAGGTAAACCGTTCAGATGAGCTTTCGCGTGTTAGCTCAGCCGTTGATTACTGAGTGACATAGAACCAGGACTTTTGGATCCTGATTTTCATTTTTTCAGATGAAGCCTGGTTCAGCATGTTAGTGTGTAAACTCACCGAATATGCGGCATTATGCTTTAAAAAATCCCCATCAGTACTTCGAAGAGCAGCGGGATAATCCCAAGATTGGTGTTTGGTGGGCAGTGTCTGCTGTCCACATCGTAATTCGATTCTTTTGTCTAACTCTTAACGCTACGCGATGGGTCTGGAAACAGTTTGATCACTATGTGAATCAGAGAAGGTGAACGACTGTAAGGATATTTCCAGCAACGCAGAACAACAGCACCCACCGCCTTAATAACGTAGTCACGAATGCGTAAGGTGTTCTGTGAGAACAGGAGAAAAGACACCAGAAGCAGCGCAATTTCCTGGACACCACGACCGCATGATGCCTCTCCCAAGTGCTTTTTACCTGTGAGTCAAATGGAAGTGTCAGGCCTCACACAGACGTACCAGAAAAGCTACGGCGGAACACTGAAAACACTATTGCTGCTTTCCGTCAGGCAGGGCCCCTACACCTGTCTCACACTACAGAACTGCATCTACGTCAACGGCGGCCATTTCTAGCATTTTCAGTGCTGTTCAAGGGTCATTACCGTTTCAGTTTATCTGTAAATACATTCCGGTCTAGTTTAATTTTGTATAATAACAGCACAGACGGCTGGCAGTGACTACTCGGCAAAGACAGAGCGACTGCTTCAGAACCATCTCAGTATCGCCGTGGGTGCTGACAGTGGATGCAACACTACATTTTCTAGTAGCGAGCCTCTACTAGAGGCTTAGAATGTTTGCTTGTATCATACAAAAATCTATATATCTCTCCCAGTCTTGAGAGCTGTTTCTTCGTATGAAAAAAATTAATTAGGTTATTTTACTCATACAATCACGAAAGCTATAACTTTTCAAACTGAGCTATTGCCGAATCAAAATTCTCTGTACCGTAAACTATTATAACAACAAACATGAAAATTGGTACACTGGCATTACATTATACAATAAATGCCGTGCTGAAATTGCTAATCTATAAGATAAGCTAAAAGGTAAGTTTTATCGTTCTTAGGTCACAAATAAACACTTTACTTAACAACTTGTAAATTACTGAAAACAATGGTACAACGTCCTCAGCAGGATGTTTCCTTATTCTAGCTCATATACTGTACTATTAAATTTAACATTTGTAGCTATTATACACTCCTGGAAATGGAAAAAAGAACACAATGACACCGGTGTGTCAGACCCACCATACTTGCTCCGGACACAGCGAGAGGGCTGTACAAGCAATGATCACACGCACGGCACAGCGGACACACCAGGAACCGCGGTGTTGGCCGTCGAATGGCGCTAGCTGCGCAGCATTTGTGCACCACCGCCGTCAGTGTCAGCCAGTTTGCCGTGGCATACGGAGCTCCATCGCAGTCTTTAACACTGGTAGCATGCCGCGACAGCGTGGACGTGAACCGTATGTGCAGTTGACGGACTTTGAGTGAGGGCGTATAGTGGGCATGCGGGAGGCCGGGTGGACGTACCGCCGAATTGCTCAACACGTGGGGCGTGAGGTCTCCACAGTACATCGATGTTGTCGCCAGTGGTCGGCGGAAGGTGCACGTGCCCGTCGACCTGGGACCGGACCGCAGCGACGCACGGATGCACGCCAAGACCGTAGGATCCTACGCAGTGCCGTAGGGGACCGCACCGCCACTTCCCAGCAAATTAGGGACACTGTTGCTCCTGGGGTATCGGCGAGGACCATTCGCAACCGTCTCCATGAAGCTGGGCTACGGTCCCGCACACCGTTAGGCCGTCTTCCGCTCACGCCCCAACATCGTGCAGCCCGCCTCCAGTGGTGTCGCGACAGGCGTGAATGGAGGGACGAATGGAGACGTGTCGTCTTCAGCGATGAGAGTCGCTTCTGCCTTGGTGCCAATGATGGTCGTATGCGTGTTTGGCGCCGTGCAGGTGAGCGCCACAATCAGGACTGCATACGACCGAGGCACACGGGGCCAACACCCGGCATCATGGTGTGGGGAGCGATCTCCTACACTGGCCGTACACCACTGGTGATCGTCGAGGGGACACTGAATAGTGCACGGTACATCCAAACCGTCATCGAACCCATCGTTCTACCATTCCTAGACCGGCAAGGGAACTTGCTGTTCCAACAGGACAATGCACGTCCGCATGTATCCCGTGCCACCCAACGTGCTCTAGAAGGTGTAAGTCAACTACCCTGGCCAGCAAGATCTCCGGATCTGTCCCCCATTGAGCATGTTTTGGACTGGATGAAGCGTCGTCTCACGCGGTCTGCACGTCCAGCACGAACGCTGGTCCAACTGAGGCGCCAGGTGGAAATGGCATGGCAAGCCGTTCCACAGGACTACATCCAGCATCTCTACGATCGTCTCCATGGGAGAATAGCAGCCTGCATTGCTGCGAAAGGTGGATATACACTGTACTAGTGGCGACATTGTGCATGCTCTGTTGCCTGTGTCTATGTGCCTGTGGTTCTGTCAGTGTGATCATGTGATGTATCTGACCCCAGGAATGTGTCAATAAAGTTTCCCCTTCCTGGGACAATGAATTCACGGTGTTCGTATTTCAATTTCCAGGAGTGTATTTAAGTGGAGCACAAAATTATGAAAAAAATAGTAATTTTCTCGTAAACTACTGAATGTTTCGTCTTCAAACTCAGTATAGTTTGGTATACATCTGAACTCATGACACAACATCTCAGTGTATGTTAGTTAACCATATTTTTTATGACGTAGTATTGCACGGCTGTTAACCACCAAGCTACAGCTACATTCACTCGCAGCCTCCAGGAAGAAGGAATACAATGTCGCGAGGAGGAGAAGGAGGGGGTGGGGGTGGAGGGGGGGGGGGGGCGAACAGGAGAACTCCCGCTCTCCTGGCGCATTGGGAGGGAGGGTGAACCCCCCACTTCCTTGGTGCACTAACGTGAATCAGCATATCAGCTCATGCTACAAGCACGCTAGCTTCCTCGCATTACTGCATGTCTCATTTTCTCCAAAACTTTTTAAACAACATAAGGCACTGAATTATGGAAACAACTGTGTAAAATACCTCTACTTTGCTATATGAAAATGACAACGCAAGGAAATGACTAGTTCTTTTACTCTGAAGGTGGCCACCAGTTGGTCGTAATCGTTTACAATATTCTGAAATACTAATGCGATTAAAAAGAAATGAGAAGATAATCAGTTTATCACTTAGTCTCGATGGAGAGCACATTACATTTTCCCAACAGGTAGCAACTGAGTTGTCACGAGACACCGAAATGTAGAATACTCTAAGGTACTGAAGGGCAATTCTCTGACTACCGTGCGAAAACATCAAACAAGAAATCTGCTTACAACGCTTATTTACCATCACAATATAAGCGCAGAGAATGTAAAATGTTTAGAATTTAGGTTATAGGTAAAAATAAATTTATTCTTTTGTCACTGGAGGGAAGTGATACAATATTCAAAGTCTTGTACACTACAGTTCAGCCGGCCGCGGTGGTCTCGCGGTTCTAGGCGCGCAGTCCGGAACCGTGCAACTGCTACGGTCGCAGGTTCGAATCCTGCCTCGGGCATGGATGTGTTTGATGTCCTTAGGTTAGTTAGGTTTAAGTAGTTCTAAGTTCTAGGGAACTAATGACCACAGCAGTTGAGTCCCATAGTGCTCAGAGCCATTTGAACCATTTTGAACTACAGTTCACAACAAGCGCGCGTGTGTGTGCGCGTGTGTTTGTGCGCGCGCGTGCTTGTGTGTGTTCGCGTGCATGTTTGTGTGCGCACGTGTTTGTTTGTATTTTCTTTCAGATTTGAAACGCATCTCGTAGAAAAATGATGTACGAATACATTTTTCCTCACTGAATCCATGCACCTACGGACTCTCATTTCAAGCAGCACTATCCTACATGTACACTGTCATATACTATTAAAATATTTATTTGCGATCTGTGTAGCCTGTGATCAGTTCTGTAGCGTTAACAGAAAAGTGCTAGGTTTCGTAATGTAGCATAGAATATATTCACTGGGAAGCTACAAACAGGGACGACTTGACTTTATATAAATAAAAATATTACTGTTACTGTTTCGAACTTAAAAAAGAAAATACAATTGTCAGAAAGTGACATGCTTCTTGTTTAAGGTCTCATTGTGCACTATCTTACAGGTATACTTCACCTACCTTTGTAAATAAATAAATAAAATAAAAATTTTATATTATATGTGTTTGTCGATTTAAGGCACCCTTCATCATTTTTAGATGACTCCTGAATGTCTAATTAAATAAATACACACAAATTTGCAGTTTGGAGTGAACAGTTTGAATTGATATCTCTTTGTGATGAGGCAACAGTTTTGTAAAATCGCACGCTATGAGAATTTAACGAAAACAGCGACTGAACTGGTTAATGATGGTTTTTCTTTTTTTTTTTTTAAATTTAAGATCAGTTAACACTTTTGTGTTGGTTGGATTAAAGGCACCTCACCTGGTGATACAAATACCAAAAACCTCCGATTTTCTGGTGACACCGTGCTTTTACCAGCATCGAAGCTGAACTTCCTTGCTGAGCAGTAAAGGCCTGTCTTATGGATTGGTCCTCAATCTCAGCAAGTCCACACTCAACGATAACTGATCGAGGAGTACAGTTTGAATTCACCAGTCGATTAAAGGAACTGAAAGTAGTTCATTCTTTCATCTATCTTGGATCAACCATCTCTTACACAGTAAGCTGTGAAGATGAGATAAGAAGACGGATTAGGCCAAGGGCGAGTGGCTATGAAGCAGCTCACCAGGATCTGGCAGAACGAAAAAGTAACGAACACCACAGAGGTACGGCTTGTTGAAAGACTCGTGTTTTTTGTCTTCTTTTATGGTTGTGAGACATGGACCCTTAAGGCCATGGACAAGCAGAGTATCGATGTATTTGAGCTTTGCTGCTGGCATAGGACGCTGCGCATAAAATGGACTGACAGAAGAACAAATGTGTCCATAATTAAGCAGCTCATTATCTCCACGCGCTTGCCTCCTCGTGTCAACCAAAAAATTCTCCAGTTCCTTGGCAATATAGTGAGAAAAAATGGGTAAGACCTAGAGAAAATAATTATAGAAGGAAAGATCGAGGGCAACAGACCGACGAGAAGAGCAGCAAACAAGTGGACTGATCAAATCAAGATGATCTCTGGCATACCTCTTCAGCAGGCTCTAAGAGAAGCCAGGATGAAGATGCTTCACGGCGTCACGACGGTCAGCAATGAGCAAGACGACTTGTGTGTGAACACTGTTTTTAAATAAATTAATTTAAAACCAAACTGTCAGTAAAATTACTGTCTACTTACGGCAAGAAAAAAGGAATAAAAGTGAGATAGTGTTAATACTTTCATTCTTCTTTACCTCCTCTGCATTACTGCAGATGACATGTCACTGAGCACATTTGTACTGTGCATGCAGTACACGTGAGGTGCCTAGTTGTTTCCACTGCTCTGTGTGGAATACATAAGTTCTTGTACACTTCACTAGCCTGCTGTCTTCATGATGATGATGACACCAGCGTAGAAAACAGCACACAGGTCGTGGATTCTTTTTCTTGAGGCTGAAATTAACTTCGCAAGGAACTGCTGCTACGACTAAACTGTAACTCATTTGGGATGCCACTCGGGTTTTTATTGATATAGACACGAGAAACTATTCTTGATCACAACGTATTGAACATATCTTTCCACAGTCATTATATCTGTCTAAAATAACATGAAACACATCCTGCCACAGACAACATGTCTGTCTACTGGAATCGTAAGAACTGGAGAATAAAATTACATGAATCAAATACTACTATTACAGACAACACGTCTGTACCTAACGACGGTCGGAACTGCAGTAAATAAAATTACATGAAACAAATACTGCTATAACAGACAACATGTCTGTCTACTGGAACGGTCAGAACTGGAGAGCCGGACTGCCCAAGACACTTCGCGCGCCAAGCCAGCAAGGCGTGACCCGAACGCCACCGAAGTGCATCGGCAGTAATATCGTCAGTCTTTTGTTTTAGTAATACTTTGAATTTAGTAATTTTGAAATGACTGATTGATAGCTGGCTGTTGAGAGCTATTTATTTGAAAAAATGAAGTAATTTGGATGACAGGTTTAATTAATAATAGCAACTAAAGTTTAACGTTTTGGCGCCCTACCGCCGAACACAGCAGCCAATCACAGAGCAGCAGCATGATGCAGGCGGTCTTTCTCACGGGAATGGTACCGAATCTAACATGTCACCGGTACCTCATCCCACATTGCGTCATCTCTATGCTTCTTGCATCTCCACTGCCCTGGGAATAGCTTCCTGGAGCCTAATATGATGGCTGAATAAGCCAGAAGTATTACATTCTTCAACTGCATATGCATAGTATAATTTTTTTAAGTGCCGAGATGAATGAAAAATTATCGTGAATGCAATATTTGCCTAATATTCGCTCCAATTTGTTAAATTTTATTTATTCTCTATTACCTACAGGTTTTTTGTCATTATCCTTAGTTCTGGCAAGCTAACCACAACAACAACAAAAAATCAGTGCTGCGGGCTCACCGTTTTTTAAAGGCGGCGAGGAAAATACGAGCACTTGGAGGGAAACTGCTCCATTACAGTAGCTATTCACGCAGATTATTGGAATGAGTATCATTAGCCTCGGTTCCACTTTTTTGCAATTATTTTAAGGTGTTTGCTCTCGTTGCACAGTAATTTCCACACTTTTGGTGTAGCAATGTGAGTAAATCGTCCGCCCATACGACGTCGAAAACCAATACAGTATGCACCAAAACGTGCTGAGCTCGCGTTTACGCGGAATTGCGCCGAGGCTTAAACAATACTTACAGCGCTATTTAGGTCTTGAATTCTGCACAGTGGAGAGAGTACGATGAGGTCGCCCTGAACAGCAAAGTGTTACCTCAGTCACAAAGTGTTATGCACCGCGAGTCAGTTCGATGGAGGCGCTTGTCAGCGCAATCCAGCCACTAACAAAGGTTCAATGAATGAAACCGATGTGGAGCTGGAGCACCTCCTCCAAGATATGACGAAAATCTTAACTTTCCTTAATCCTTCGCCATGCTGATGGGTTCTCTGGGAAGGCACGGACGTTTTATTTTCTAATATACAGGGTGTAAATTTTAAGTTGACAAAACAGAATAACTCGGAAAATGAGCTTGTCACGAAAAAATGTGTAGAATCCAAAGCTGATTATTTTCGAGAGAGATATCTGCTGGTGCGAAAATTAGCCCGCCACCCCAGCCCCCTAGGGGTGGGGCGAGAGGCAAGTTTAAAATTTCAAATGGGAACCCCTATTTTTTATTGCAGAATCAGATTCTTCATAAAAAAACTACGTACATTTTGTTTCAATGTGGTGTGGCCGTGCGGTTCTAGGCGCTTCAGTCTGGAACCGCGTGACCGCTACGGTCGCAGGTTCGAATCCTGCCTCGGGCATGGATGTGTGTGATGTCCTTAGGTTAGTTAGGTTTAAGTAGTTTTTTTTGTTCCCATTTGAAATTTTAAACTTTCCTCCCGCCCCACCCCCAGGGGGCTGGGATGGCAGGCAACAGCTGATGTCCCCCTGGAAATTAATCAACTTTGGATTCTACACATTTTTTCGTGTGAAGCTTATTTTTCGAGTTATTCTGGTTTGTCAGCTTAAAATTTTCAGCCTGTTTATTTCTCGGTATATGTGAAGTGTCGTTGAATCTTATTCTAATGTTACACTGTCCAGTTATATTAATGTGACCACCTGTCGAAAGCCTGACTAACGACAGACTGCTGCAAGACGTACAGCAAGAAAGTCAGTGAGGTTGTGGAAGGTACCGACAGGGATGTAGAGACACGCCAATTCCAGTGCTGTGACCAGCTGCGCTACGTTTCTCGGTTGAGGATCCATAGCGTGTACAGCCCGATCGAGGTGGTCCAACAGACTCTCTATTAGGTTCAAATCCGAATAGGTCCCGAGTTCGAGTCTCGGTCGGGCACACAGTTTTAATCTGCCAGGAAGTTTCATATCAGCGCACACTCCGCTGCAGAGTGAAAATCTCATTCTGGAAACCTCCCCCAGGCTGTGGCTAAGCCATGTCTCCGCAGTATCCTTTCTTTCAGGAGTGCTAGTTCTGCATGGTTCGCAGGAGAGCTTCTGTAAAGTTTGGAAGGTAGGAGACGAGATACTGGCAGAAGTAAAGCTGTGAGGACGGTGCGTGAGTCGTGCTTCGGTAGCTCAGATGGTAGAACACTTACCCGCGAAAGGCAAAGGTCCCGAGTTAAGAGTCTCGGTCGGGCACACAGTTTTAATCTGCCAGGTAGTTTCAAATCCGAATAGTTTGGTGGCTAGAGGAGTACGATAAACTCATACTGGTGCTCATCGAACCACGTACGTGCAATGGGAGCTGTGTGACAGGTTTTATTGTCTTGCTGGTAGATACCACCTTGATGTGCGAAAACAAATTGCATGTGGGGTTGGACATGGTCCTCCAGGATAGCTGCTGTGCTGATCCATTTTGCCTTCAACAATGACGAAACCACCCAGGGAGACCCACGAAAACGTTCCGCAGACTATAACAATCTCTTCTCCGGCCTGGACCCTTCCGACGATTATTGCAGGGTGTTTGCTTTCACACGTTTCACGCTGTACGTGACAACAACCGTCTGTCCAATGTAGCATACCTCGCAGTTGACCTGAAGAGGCCACCTGCCACTGCTCAGTGGGCGTCCAGTTGCGCTATTGGTGTGCGGATTCCAATCTTCGTGTCCGACGAGCAGCAGTCAGCATGAGTGCGTGAACGGGGCGCCTGCTGCAGAGGCCCAGACGCAGCAGCGTTCGCTGAACAGTCGTTGAGGAGACACTGTTGGTAGCAGCTCGGTTCATCTGGGCGGTCAGTTGCCAAATAGCTGCACGTCTATTCGCCCGCACACATCTCCACAACCGGCGTTCGCTCCTGTCATTTATTGCCAGTGCTGCACGACAGTTGCCTGGTGGCCGATTTTAGATAGCGTCATTTTGCCATGCACGGTACAGTTTAACCACAGCGGGACGCGAACAGTTTACAAATTTAGCCGTTTCGGAAATGCTTACCGCTGGTTTTTATTTTACCGCAATGCAAGACACGAGGGAATAATGTTTTACAGCAGAACAACTTCGCGAAAATGATACAAGAGGCCGCGCGGGATAAGCCGAGCGGTCTAGGGCGCTGCAAAAAAAATGGTTCAAATGGCTCTGAGCACTATGGGACTTAACTGCTGAGGTCATCAGTCCCCTAGAACTTAGAACTACTTAAACCTAACTAACTTAAGGACATCACACACATCCATGCCCGAAGCAGGATTCGAACCTGCGACCGTAGCGGTCGCGCGGTTCCAGGCTGTAGCGCCTAGAACCGCACGGCCACTCCTGCCGACTGAGGCGCTGCAGTCATGGACTGTGCGGCTGGTCCCAGCGGAGGTTCGAGTCCTCCCTCGGCCATGGGTGTGTGTGTTTGTCCTCAGGATAATTTAGGTTAAGTAATGTGTAAGCTTAGGGACTGATGGCCTTAGCAGTTAAGTCCCATAAGATTTCACACACATTTGAACATTTTCTTGATACAACAGGCCTTTTACAGATGCTGACGTTGATTATCAATGATTGATCTTCGGCGAGTCAGAAGATGCCACTGATGCTCACTTGGGTGAGTTCGTCCCAAGTGATCATGAATCTGAGACTGATGGTTCTTCAGGTGGACACTGTGTGGACAATGAGTGCAGGAATCCAGATCCAAATAAACTTATACCTTTGAATATGTCTTATTTGGAATCAGGTTCGCTACGTACCTGAACTGGAGATGCAAATATTATTGCTTACCTGTGTGTGTGTGTGTAAGGGCCATTTCACACAAAAGTGACGAGGCACGGACGTTTGGACGGGTGGGGTGTTGACAGGGGGGGGGGGGGGATGGGCGTGGCGTTGTTCCAAGTCATCTCCATGTCAATGAAGCAGAGTACCAGAGGTGGCGTGGCGGAGACGCGTCGCATCCTCGTCTGTGCCACGTCTGTTTGTAGTCATCAGAAGCGCGCCGGCTCGACGCTTGGAGGAGACGTTGTTTTTATAAATTTGAAGTCATCCAAAGTGCCTAAAAAACATCGTTTTACGTACATGAAGCAAAGCTACATCCGTTTCTGTAGTCAGTATCTCAGTAAAACATTTACTGTTGGCATAAAAAAAATGTAAGTCTGCTTTTGGATTCGTGGACGTTCTCTGCTAGACAGTCTTTCTCATTTGATCTTGATGAAACTGTTCGGTAAAATAAATATTTTTTTCGCCTCTTATAGTCCAGCGTCATAACTTGATAGTGAACTGGTTTCATTTGGAGATGAAGATGTGTGTATGTATGTGTGTCTGTCTGTGTGTGAGTGTGTGTGTGTGTGTGTGTGTGTGTGGAACTTACGGGACCTCGGCTGCGAGTAAAGACTGTAGTCGCTGGCCAGTTTACGTATGGTGCGTTTCAGGTCCTAGATTGCTGCGTACGAAATATAGTTAACACATTGAAATTGTTTTTAACGGTGCAAGGAGACCGATACCACTTTCCAGTACCAGGTACATAAATGAGAGATTTTGACCTTTGGCCACAGTGAGTTATGACGCACTACGCTTTACGTTATTGCCGCACGCTATGCAGATTTGTGAGTCGTGATTCTCTTTCGTATGTGGTTTATGAATTCAGTTACAATCAAATTTTAACTTAGCGCAGCATTAACCCAGAATGAGATTTTTACTCTGCAGCGGAGTGTGCGCTGATACGAAACTTCCTGGCAGATTAAAACTGTGTGCCGGTCCGAGACTCGAACTCGGGACTTTTGCCTTTTGCGGGCAAGTGTTCTACCAACTGAGCAACCCAAGCACGACTCACGCCCCATCCTCACAGCTTTACTTACGCCAGTACCTCGTCTCCTACTTTCCAAACTTCACAGAAGCTCTCCTGCGAACCTTGCAGAACTAGCACTCCTGGAAGAAAAGATACTGCCGAGACATGGCTTAGCCACAGCCTGGGGGATGTTTCCAGAACGAGATTTTCACTCTGCATATGAGTGTGCGCTGATAGGCAACTCCCTGGCAGATTAAAACTGTGTGCCGGACCGAGACTCGAACTCGCAGGAGACCTTCTGTGAAGTTTGTAAAGTAGGAGAGGAGGTACTGGTGGAAGAAAAGCTGTGAGGACGTGGCGTGAGCCGTGCATGGGTAGCTCAGTTGGTAGAGCACTTACCTGCGAAAGGCAAAGGTCCCGAGTTCGAGCCTCGGTCCGGCACACAGTTTTAATCTGCAAGGAAGTTTCACATCAGCGCACACTCCGCTGCAGAGTGAAAATCACATTCTGGAAATATCCCCTAGGCTGTGGCTAAGTCATATCTCCGCAATATCCTTTCTTCCAGGAGTGCTAGTTCTGCAGGGTTCGCTGGAGAGGTTCTGTGGAAGGTAGGAGACGAGGTACTGGCAGAACTGAAGCTGTGAGGACGGTGCGTGAGTCGTGCTTGGGTAGCTCAGTTGGTACAAGACTTGTCCGTGAAACGTAAAGGTCCCGAGTTCGAGTCTCGGGCCGGCACACAGTTTTAACCTACCAGGAAGTTTCAATGCATTAACCGTTATTTTCATTTTAAAACCACAGATCGACAACCGGAAAAACAGCAGCGGTGTTAGCCATATACGGGGTGATAAAAAAAAGTGTACAATCTGATATGGCTCAAGGGGGATGCAACAAGCATCGGTAATAACATAGGAAATGGCGATCGCAAACGTCACGAGAGTGTGTTACGGTCACGTGTGGTCTGGCATCATCGGAGACCGTTTAATCGGGCCGTTCATTCGCCCGGACCAACTTGATGGACGCACGTATCTCGCAGTCCTGCGAGAGGTTCTGCCGAACATGCTGAATGATTTTCCTTGACTACTCGTCGCAACATTCGATTTCAGCACGACGGAGTCCGCGCCCATTCAGCAGACGAGACTCATCCGTAGGCAACCTCTCCCGGCCGCTGGACTGGTCGCGGTGGGCCAGTCGCATGCCCACCATTATCACCCGTTCTGTCGCCAGTCGATTTTTTCCTCTTGGGGTATCCGAAGGGATTATGTGTTTGTATTTGTCATGTCCAAAACAGGATGGGCACCACGCTGAGGAAATTGAAACAAAGTTTGAGAGACAGGAAACTTTCTGATGGTAAAACCATAAGAGGCAGGCTGACAGACAAAATGATTAATGAACTACAGCAGTATAATAGGATGGCCATTAGAAATAATACTGAGGATTTGTTGAAAATGAAACAGGCAGTATGGGCTACCTTCTTCCACAGACTGTCAACTGATGAAAAACCAGTACACCACCTTTGCCTTCCTGGACCTGATTCATTGTGCATTTTCCGCAATGCCCAGTACTCAAACAGTTCATACAGCCAAAAACATTCCATCCCAGCAGCAGTCATGGATATCACAAAACCTATATACAGAGACCTGGCAAATCATTAATTACTAAAGAAGTGTCTGCCTGGTCAGACTCAAAATCCCAATGAGTCGTTCAATAATCTTGGATTGACTCGCTTACCAAAAAATGTTTTTGTTGGAATGAAGACACTAAAGTGGGGGTCAGTGATGCTGTTATTGCTTTTAATGATGGCAACATTAGTACGATCAAAGTGCTACAGCATATGGGAATTAATCCTGGAGCAAACTGCATCAGAGAACTTGAACGGATGGGTAAGGTTCGCATTGATAGAGCAGAGTATGCAGCACTAAGGAGTCCAGACAGAAGTAAAGAACAAAAAACTTGGAAAAAGATCAAGAGGATGATATACAGTATGGTGCGGGGTGCTTCTGAGTGACAAAAAATAAAAAAGTAAGTGTTGTGTCTAGACCATACAGCCTAGACACAATGAGGTAGCTAGGTGCACGCTAAACTAACGCAGACGGGCGTGAAGTCTGAAACAGGATACTGGATGAAAACTATAAAGAAAAGAAGGGAGCTTCTTTTATACTTAACTTTAATGAATCCTTGGAATACATCTCTCTTGAATATTCGTTAGCTATAAGCACTGATACAAATGGCGCCTTGCTAGGTAGTAGCTATGGACTAAGCTGAAGGCTATTCAATCTGTCTCTCGGCAAATGAGAGGAAGACTTGGTAGGTCTGGTCGCAAGCTATGTCGTCCGTACAACTGGGGCGAGGTCTAGTCCGTGTCTTCTGACCTGCCATGTGGTGGCGCTAGGATTGCGATTACATAGTGGCGACACGCGGGTCCGACATGTACTACAGGACCGCGGCCGATTTAAGTTACCACCTAGCAAGTGTGGTGTCTAGCGGTGACACCACAGTAAGCATATATTAAGTGAGTTACAGCCTTTTGAAACTTTAGAAGCTTTTCCTGAAAATTTACATTTTCTGTTGCATTTTCCCTAAATCTCAGAAACCACTTCGAGTAGAGGATTCAAATTTTCAGGGAGTAATAACAGACATATCCTGAGTCTACTGAACTAAAAACAAGAACATAAAGTTACGTACAATTACAATTATTTAGGATAATATACAGAAAAGTACAAAAAATTTTAACTGTGTAATTAAAAAAAATTATTCCCGAAAGCAGAGGCTGAAATGAAATTATTGTAGTACAATACACTCAGAATATACAGTTTAATGTCCTGTAAAAGTTTCAAGTCAATGGGTACAGTGGTTCCTGAAATACGTGGAAGCCAAGTCACTAAATTTAACATTGTCGGAATAGGGCGTTCGAGATAAAGGACTCTGGCTTCTCTTCCTTACTCATTGCAGAAACCTTGTTTTCAGAAAAGTACAACAACACAGTGTAAAACACACAGTGTTTACTGCAATACAAATCTGCACAAGCAGCAGCAGAAGGTACCGAAAGAAATTAACACTATTCGTATTGCATTTACACTAAACATGTACAGCCAGCAACACATTTTTAAGTCCTCAATCAATGGCCTTTGCCATTCAGACGTGAAAATCCACAATTTACTTTGTACTTGTACACAGAAATTCTGTTTATCAGCTAGGATGTACTGTTATAGGTCAAGTAACGGTTTCTTCTTGGCACCTCTTACTGGCGGAATTTTATCACACAACATACAGGAAACTAATTTATCTAGCGGCAGATTTATATTCGAAACACCTGTCGGCTTCTTTGCAATGCTTTGACAAATCCAATGTTGCCTGACATTATGACATTTTCTTTCCCTTTCTGCAGTACAGTTGTCAGGTGAAATGTGTTGCAGGACATACTCAGTCACTTTGAATGAGCCTCTGAGCAACCAGTGGTCTAGTGCGCTAAAAGCCCTGAAATCCTCTGATTCCATTTTGCACAGAAGGGATCCCTTGTCCTGGGTGAAAGGATAGTTTGTTCCTCTCTATAAAGACAAAATCTCTATCACATGGTTGGCAACGATGCCCTGTAACGAGGAATTTGTGGTCTATAGGAGTGAAATGTTTACAGATTATTATATTCTGAAAATGTTTTCTAATATTTCGAACATCTCCAACAAAGTCAGCAGTATTTTGACTTACGTTCAAACGAAAATCATACGAAAGATCGGAATGTTTTGATCCTGTTTCTTTGCTTTTCTCTGCATGCTGTCCTTCACTTCGTTGAACGGTATATAGAAACACTTTCGAGATGTTCTGTCAAAATGCTGGGAACGTTTGGGATAAAGTGCAGTTGTTTCAATACGTCGAATGCGCCATACTTCTTCCACTTCCATCAACCATAACGGAACACTACTCAACATTACGAGTTAAAAAAGATCCTATGCAACAATATCTTCGTCTTATGAAGACGATATATTCCCATCGATTGGTAGCACGGCCATCCCGCGTCTCTCTGACAGCGCCACTTCAGTGTGAATTGATCACGTCCCTCACGGGCCACAAACCCGACTCACCGCCGCCAGGCGTCCGCTCCACGCCATTTCTATGTGAACTGAGCGTAAGGTGGTTTTGGAGCACAGTAGAACTGCTACCAGGCGGTCATGTGACCTTCCCATCGCTGCCAGTGAAGTGCTGACTACGAGCAATTGCCAGTTGGCTACCGTATGGAATCAGCATAGGTACATGAATCGACGTGGACATATTACAGAATGGAAGACAGGAGCAAACCGCATTTAGACGTATTCATCAAGAACCAGAAAATGAATTTGTCTAACTTGCCAGTGTATCAATGCGGACTGTACAATGTGCCAACATGGAAAGGTGTAGCCATGCAACATGACATAGGAACAGTGGTTGTAAAAATATCCAAACTGACAACTGGTTTCCAACTAGTAGTAAGTGGATACGTTCAGAACAATTGGCAAGTTTTTATTGCACACCCTTTTCTAGACGAATTATTTAAAATAATTTTATTTTAATATGAATTAATTTATTAACTTTATTTTGATTCTTATTTAATTCTATTTTAATATATATATATATATATATATATATATATATATATATATATAATAATTCTATATTAATTTATAATTGTCATTTAACTTTCATAAATAAAATTAATTTAATTGATTCTGAAACGTCCCCTTAGAAAAATTATATAAGACTGTGCTTAAACTGACACACAATATTTTTAGCGCAACGCAATCTGACTTTCAAAAATCCCTACAAAAGAATGGCCCTGACTAACATTAACCTATACGTTTCACAAATCACTTACCTCACAAAAATCTTGGTTACTCGAACTACTGCAATACAGCAGCGCCACTACTGCCAGCTAAATAAAAGATTCAAACTATGGAAGGCACTAACTACTGATAGGCATAGTTAGCAAATGAAAGATTTTAATAGAGAACAAACAATGTATTTACCTTAATAGTCATCAAAAGTCATAATACATATAGCAGTTCATGACATCCAGTCTTACACATTTCAAAACTCCGCCATTTCTCTCCCCACATCCACCACTGCTGGCGACTCACCTCCAACTGCGCAACGCTATGCGCTGTTCGCATCCAGGTGCCCAACACTACAATGGCAGACAACAATGCACACTAGCCACAGACTGCACACAGCACAGCCAGTGATCTTCATACAGAGCGCTACGTAACGTTGCCAATAAGAAAACATAAACAGTCTACTAGCACAGCCAGTGATTTTCATACAGAGCGCTACGTAACGTTGCCAATAAGAAAACATAAAGAGCCTTCTTAGAATTCATCAAAAAAAGATGTTCAGTAAAAACATGCCAACTGTGCTGAACGTACCCACTTACTACTACTGCTGCTACTACTACTACTACTATATAAAAATACACATAAATTTTGAGAGCAGAATTAATTTTAAAATAGTACAGGTTATGAAATTAAATATTTAATTTTTTTAATTTTTTCATTTCTGATACTGTCTTCTTTGGATAATTAAAATCATTAGAAAGAAGGTTAACATAACGAATAAATATTTTAGTTGAAAAATTACTATTCAAAACACTGTTTTTCTTTCAGCAAAACTCCCTGTCTCATATGGACAAATCCTGGGTTACACTGCCCATGATTTTTTTAAAAATGCTTAGTATTTGAGCAGGATTAGAACCATAAAATGTCCTTAGGAATCATTTCATTTCATGATTTCAATCCACTCACCTTGGCACTGGGCTATCTTCAGAAGACAAAAAATGTTACTTTAATTTCATTCATATCTCAAACAGTATTTTAACCATAAAATGTTCCTAGGAATTATTTCATGATTTCAGTCCACTCACCTTGGAACTGGGCAATCTGTACAGGAAAAAATGTTGCCTTAATTTAACTGATATCTCAAGCAACACACATTCAAAATGATAGTTGTGGTGTCACCTCCAGACACCACATTTGCTAGGTGGTAGCCTTTAAATCGGCCGTGGTCCGGTAGTATACGTCGGACCCGCGTGTCGCCACTGTCAGTGATTGCAGACCGAGCGCCGCCACACGGCAGGTCTAGAGAGACTTCCTAGCACTCGCCCCAGTTGTACAGCCGACTTTGCTAGCGATGGTTCACTGACAAATTACGCTCTCATTTGCCGAGACGATAGTTAGCATAGCCTTCAGCTACGTCATTTGCTACAACCTAGCAAGGCGCCATTATCTATTGCTATATATATTGTGATGCATATACCGTCAGACCGATGTTCACCAATTATGGATTAAAGTTAAGTATTCCAGAAGCTAAGTACTTTATTTGCTATTCTCAAGACATTGTCCTGTTCCAGACCTCACGCCATCCTGCGTGAGCCTTAATGCGTGCCTTTCGGTCTCCCGTCCATTGTGGATTGGCTGTCTTGCCAGTCCACAACAGTTG
Organism: Schistocerca nitens; assembly: GCF_023898315.1. Classification (NCBI taxonomy): domain Eukaryota; kingdom Metazoa; phylum Arthropoda; class Insecta; order Orthoptera; family Acrididae; genus Schistocerca; species Schistocerca nitens. The sequence goes on from NC_064622.1 coordinate 489,085,540, forward strand.
GCGACAAGGATTTTGCGTTCGTATTGATACCCTGCTTTACTTGTCATGGCTTCGCCACCATCTCCAGATGTACTGTCCGAATTTTATCGCTTACAGAATCAGCAGACGCAGGCCTTACTGGATGCCCTTGGGCAGCTCGTACAGGGTCAACGTGGAATGCAAAACGATGCGGCCGCCGCCGCTCCATCGCTCCCGCAGCCACAACATGCAGTTGCACCACCTTTTCGTCCTTTTGATGCGGCACTGGAAAGCTGGACGGAGTGGTCACGCCAATTTGGATTCCATCTCGCCGCCTACAGAATTAAAGATAACGAGCGGCAGCCTTTCTTATTATCGTGTGTTGGCGTGGCCACGTACCGTGTGATAGTCAAATTATTTCCCTGACGCGACGTAGCAACTCTGTCCTACGACGAAATTTTGTCAGCATTAGATGCATATTTCAAAGATTCAGTCAACGTAGTTGCAAAAAGGTGTACCTTCCTTCGTACAAAATGTACGGCCGGTCAAACTAATCGGGAGTGGGTTGCAACTTTGCAAGGCCTTACTAGGGATTGTGCTTTTGAGAGTCAATGTGGACTCCCTTATTCGGATACTATGGTACGTGATGCAATTGCACAGAACGTTTCTGATGTTTGTATAAGGGAACAAATTTTGAAACTAATCAATCCCTCCCTTCAACAAGTGATGGACATATTGGATCGGCAAGACACACTTGACTTTGCTCAGGAATCATTTGTAACTTCACCAGCCGCGTGTCACATTAACCGGCCCGCCGGGCGAGCTACACGGAACAGTAAACAGCACTCGCGCCCGTCCGCGCAGCTACGTGTGCCGCGCAAGCACGCAAATGCAGTGCTAAAATCATGCCCGCGGTGTGCAACTAGACATTCGCGTGAGAATTACCCGTCACGCCAAGCTATTTGCTTTTTCTGTAATAAAAAAGGGCATGCTCAAAGTGTATGCCAGAAGAAGCTCAGAACGGGCACTCACAACCATTCCCGGCCCTTTGCTTCGCGCCAGAATCGAACCAAGAATACTCAGGCTCGTGAATCTTCGCCCATGGAAATTCATGCTGTTCATTCCGCTCCGCCCAGTGCCACTCTCTCTAACAGTGACTGTGTTCGTCCTACAAATAGTGTGCGTCGACATTGCCGGAAATCCCGTCAAGTTGCAAGTGATTCTGTACCAGTGTTAGTTCACGTTGCACAAGACAGTCGCTCTTGTCGTCAGCAGGACAATGAACTTTTTGTAGATTTGGACATTAACGGCAAAGCGATCCCATTCCAGCACAATACCGGAGCTGCAGTTTCACTGATCAATCACGACACGTACAAACTGCTGGGCACACTTCCGTTGCGTGCCGCAAATGTTCAGCTCAGTAACTATTCTGGTCAGCATATCCCTGTGTTTGGACATTGCAGCCTTCTTGCAACATACAAGGGACAAACAAAACTTGTGTCATCTTACCACCTTCGTTCTTTTTCTGCAGTGAACTTGTTTGGTTTCGATTTATTTCAGTTGTTTAACTTGTCTATCGTCAATCAGGTCCTATCAGTGAACCAGACTGTGCCTTCAGACAGTGTTTCTCGTCTATGTGAAGAGTTTGCAGACATTTTTGCACCGGGCCTCGGTTGCGCTAAGAACTATAAAGCACATTTGGAACTGAAAGTCAACGCGCAACCGAAATTTTTCAGAGCGCGCAATGTTCCCCACACATTGCGTGATGAGGTCGCAAGAACGTTAAACGATTTAGAATCACAAGGTGTGATTGAACGTGTGCAGGCTTCTCTCTGGGCATCACCCTTAGTAATTTTGCCCAAACCTTCCGGAAAACTGAGACTTCGTGTGGACTTCAAGACAACAGTGAATCCACAACTAGTGATTGCAACTTTTCCTTTACCCCGCCCGGAAGATCTTTTTGACAAACTGTGCCCGGGTAAATATTTTTCGAAGTTGGACCTCGCAGATGCGTACTTGCAAATACCGGTGGACGAAGAATCCCAGCGCGTTTTGGTGGTTAACACGCATATTGGTTTGTACCGATTCAAAAGACTGCCATTCGAGTGTGCATCCGCCCCTGCATTGTTTCAGCAATATCTGCAAACTGTTTGTGCGTCGGTCCCTACTGCAGCAAACTATCTGGACGATATTGTGATCTCCGGAAAGACGGAAGAAGAACATTTAGCCAATCTTAGAACATTATTTCAGGTCTTGCGACAAAATGGTCTTCGCTTGCGGAAGGACAAATGTGTGTTTTTTGCTCGTGACTTACCCTACCTGGGACATGTAATCAATGCCCAAGGCATACATCCCAGTCCAGAGCACCTCCGTGCCATACAAGACTTGCCTTCGCCGCAGAATTTGAAGCAGCTACAGAGTGTGCAGTGGAAAATCAATTATTATCATCGCTATGTGCGCCACGCCTCTTACATTTCAGCTCCGCTTCATCGCTTACGCCGTAAAGGTGTTCCGTTCGTCTGGACGACGGAATGCGAACGTGCCTTTCGCCAGTTGAAATCAGCGTTGCTTTCCAATACTTGCCTTACGCCATTCGATCCCCAGAAACCCCTTTTGTTGATGGTAGATGCATCGGATTTCGGGATCTGTGCTGTGCTTGCGCACAAAGATGGATCGCACGATCGCCTTATTGCCTTTGCGTCCAAATTGCTCTCGTCTGCGCAAAGAAATTATTCACAGATCGAGAAAGAAGCTTTGGCTCTCGTCTTTGGTGTTTCTAAGTTTCATGATTTCTTGTATGGTCGTCACTTTACCATCATCACAGACCACAAACCTTTGACGTCGCTTTTTCATCCGAACAAGCCTGTACCTCCACGTACAGCGCAGAAATTCATTCGCTGGTCTATTTTCCTATCGCAGTACCACTACGATATCTTGTATCGGTCCACTGCTAAGCACGGAAACGCCGATGCGTTGTCCCGTTTGCCTGTTGCTGAGGATAGAGCATTCGATTCTTCCGAACTTGCTTGCATGTTCATTGATTCGGAAACCGATGACGTGGTCGAATCGTTTCCGATTGATTTTCGTCCTGTAGCTACGGCCACAGCTGCTGACCCTGTCCTTGCTACCGTTCTGCGTTTTGTTGCTACTCAATGGCCCTTGTCAAAGTCACGGATAGAGGATCCGTTGGTTCGCCGATTTTTTGCTCACAAGAAGAGACTTTTTGTTTGACGTGGTGTTTTGCTGTTGCGTTCTGATAATGATCAGTCCAGGGTCGTGATTCCATGTTCGTTACAGTCCTCTGTCTTACGGCTTCTCCACCAAGGACATTGCTCGTCAGCACTGTACTTGGTTCGGAATCGATACTGCGATTACGGATATGTGCTCTTCTTGCATGGCGTGTGCCGAACAACAATCCGAACCACCACGGAAATTCTTTGCATGGCCAAAAGCCACTTCCCCTTGGCAACGCTTACACATCGATTTTGCTGGTCCATTCTGGAATGCTCGATGGTTGGTTGTTTTCGATTCATTCAGTGATTTTCCTTTTGTTGTCCGGATGTCTTGCACGACGTCATCTGCCACCATCCAAGCGTTATCCGCTATCTTTTGCATTGAAGGTCTTCCACAGACTATTGTTTCCGACAATGGCCCACAATTCATGTCCGCAGAATTTCAGTCATTCTGCAAGGCCAATGGTATTCAACATTTGACATCCGCGCCGTTTTCGCCTCAGTCAAACGGTGCCGCTGAACGATTGGTCCGGACTTTCAAGTCACAGATGTTGAAGTTTGAAGAGTCACATTCTCGGGAGGACGCGTTATTGCTCTTTTTGTCCTCGTATCGCTCTCAGCCCCGAGATGGTCGCTCGCTGGCTGAGTTGCTCCACGGTCGTCCTCATCGAACCTTGATGTCTTTGCTACATCCGCCGCATCAGGTTCCTGTGCAGCGGCAGCCACCTGCTTTTGCTCCAGGCGACACTGTATACTATCGCAACTATCGAGGTTCACGGCGTTGGCTCGCAGGGTGCATTCTTCGCTGCCTCGGCCGCGCTATGTATCTGGTTTTGGGGGCCTCTGGTGAGGTGCGTCGGCATCTCAATCAGCTGCGCCTCTGTCGTCGCACGGGTTCTGCCGCTCCCCGTCTGCTTTCAGCGACGGTGCCGTCCGGTCAGCGCACTGGGGACCCATCTACTGGCTAGCCTCATCCCCTGGTGTTACCGACGCTGCCTTCCATTTTCCCCATGGCGACGCGCCGCCGCCGCCGCCGCCGCCGCCGCCTGCTCTCCCGCCGGCGACGCCCGCAGTGGACGCTTCGCTGCAGCCGCCGGGAGCCTCCCTGGGTCACGCGCCGCCGATCGTTTCCCGTGACCAGCTGTCCTCCGACATGGAACTCTTGCCCGCTCCGGACCAGATGTCGTCTTCGCCCGTCGGGTGCCCCGTTCTGGTGGAGGTCGACCCTTCGGCCCCTCCTGTCTCTCTGCGGGCGCATATACCGTATGTTGGCGTGCACCCTGGACTAGGTTTTCAGGCGTTTCCTAGCTCCCTTCGGACCGAATCACAGGGTGCGGGTGGCACAGCCTCGCCTGTTGTTAGGCTCCCCACCTCGTCGCATACGTCAACATGGGGTCCTCCCCACGGTGGGCGGAAGCCTTATAACACAACCGTACGCCGATTTGCGGGGGAGGAATGTGGTGTCACCGCCAGACACCACACTTGCTAGGTGGTAGCCTTTAAATCGGCCGCGGTCCGTTAGTATACGTCGGACCCGCGTGTCGCCACTGTCAGTGATTGCAGACCGAGCGCCGCCACACGGCAGGTCTAGAGAGACTTCCTAGCACTCGCCCCAGTTGTACAGCCGACTTTGCTAGCGATGGTTCACTGACAAATTACGCTCTCATTTGCCAAGACGATAGTTAGCATAGCCTTCAGCTACGTCATTTGCTACGACCTAGCAAGGCGCCATTATCTATTGCTATATATATTGTGATGCATGTACCGTCAGACCGATGTTCACCAATTATGGAGTAAAGTTAAGTATTCCAGAAGCTATGTACTTTATTTGCTATTCTCAAGACGTCCTGTTCCAGACCTCACGCCATCCCGCGTGAGCTTTAACGCGTGCCTTTCGGTCTCCCGTCCATTGTGGATTGGCTGTCTTGCCAGTCCACAACAATAGTAACGACTAAAATAGCATAAGTTCGAAGTTTAAATTGTGAAACTCGATTTTAAAAACAGGAAACAATTGTTTACAAACATTGTGTTGCTTGAAATATGTGGTACATGTTAACATTTTAAACTGAATTTTAACCATTACAACAACGATAGTAAACCACTTAACTAGCAGAAACTCAAAGTTTAAACCATTAATACTGGTTAAGAAATAGGCAAAATATGCTTAGAAACATTGTATTATAAACTTTGCTGCACTGATGATGACTATTAATCAGAATTTAAAACATTTTCTTGTGTGCCAATATAGTGAATATAACTGCTGACAAAGAGAGAGCCACTGTGTGAGCGAGATGATCATAAGGAGGCAGAGTGAAGCGAAAGGCATCGTTAGATATCCTTGTCAGCCACACCCAGCACACTCAGCCGAGTGATCTGCTACAGGTAGGACGTTTAACCAACAGCTGCCACCTTGCAGTTCAATGGATCAATTTTTGTTTATTTCTCAGCTAATTATTAAAAGATTTTAAAAATTCAAGTTCTAGCATAATCTACATAAATAGTGCTATTCCGAAAAATAATAATGAATAAAATTGGATATCATTAGATACTCACATTTAAATTTAAAAAATCCTCAGTTAATGATCTGTGTGGTGCATCAAATGTGAGATTCTTCTTTCCATAAACAATTACAGTAAGATCCCCTTCCTGTAAAATTTCTTCATAGTCCCTAAAAAAAGCAACCAAGCATTTCCAATGAATAAAACACCTCTTTTTCTAATCCTTTGTTTTGTATTGGTACGTTATACTTGAATGTTGCATATAATTTCATAGTACTCTTTTCAATAGTAACAATATTCTTTCTACAAGTCATATTAATCACATAGCCAGGATAGTTATGAAATTAAATGGACTAATATCTACATCGAATTGTGTAACTAGTTTAAAATCATGAAACACAGCATATGCCTTTCGATAATTAGTTGACGGACCCAAATACCACGTTTCTTGAGGAAATATTTAATTCCTTCTATTTTAATATATATATTCAGAAGTGTAACATAATAATATAATGAAGAATCAATAAACTGATTATTTTCGAGTACCTTGAAACACAAAAAAAATAAGGATATCAAACTCTACTGAATTATACTAATTCGTGACATCTAGCTCAAAATTTTTCTTTCCGCTTAATAATGCTCCCTCAACCGCTTGAAGTTCATAAAAAGATACAGGAACTTCAGGATTTTTCATTATATTTTCTCATTGTCCAAGCTCATAATTTAGTTCATATTTAGTAATAGGCACACGAATTTAAATAGATTCTACTATAATTTTCCCTTCATTTGGTGATGTACCTTTTACTTAAATTCCAGCATCACTGTAATGATCCCATTGCTGAATACAATCTCCAGCACTTAAACACCAAATAAAAATTATAGTAAGATCCCCCTCCCATAAAAATTTTGGATCCCTAAAAAACCAACAAGCATCCACATGGATAAAGCACCTAATATTTCTTACTCTTTGATTTGTGTTATTAAGAATACACTCTTCCACACTTATTTTATCAGCACAAGAGGAAGTTAAATGTAAGGAAACTGATGATGAAATAATAGGATGTTCAAGTCCAGATAGAATATTATTTCCTTCCTCTATAGTTGCAAAATCAAATAGTTTCAATAATTTTTTATTGGATTTTTCCATCATATGTTGGGTAAACTGATCTGTCAGCTTTACCAATCCTAAAGCTTAGGTACAATTGAGCATAATTAGGATGTACCCACTCATCACAAATATTAATGTTAATCTCAGTATCCTTGTTAGGGGCATTTAGTACTTTTTTTACTTTTAATAGTTTTCACAATGAAAGATTGTCTCAAAATATGGTGGGAAACCGAAAGAGATTCTGGTCATATGTAAAGTACACCAGTGGCAAAAAACAGTCAATACCATCACTGCATGACAGTGATGGAAATGTTACCGATGATGGTGCCACTAAGGCGGAGTTTCTAAATACAGTTTTCTGTTATTCCTTCATGAAAGAAGACAAAGTAAATATTCCAGAATTCGAAACCAGAACAACTGCTAGCATCATTGACATAAACATAGATATCTTAAGTGTTGCAAAACAACTCAAATCACTTAAGAAAGGCAAGTCTTCTGGTCCAGATGGTTTACCAGTCAAGTTACTTTCAGAATATGCAGACACAATAGCGCCTTTCTTAGCAATCATATACAACCGCTCAATTGCCGAAAGGTCTGTTCCTAAAGACTGGAAAGTAGCACAGGTCACACCAATATTCAAGAAATGAAATAGGAATTACTCATTGAATTACTTACTCATGTCACTGACCTCCATTTGCAGTAGGATTTTGGAGCATATACTGTACTTGACCATTATGAATCACCTTGAAGAAAATGACTTATTAATACATAACCAATACGGATTCAGAAAATGTCATTCTTGTGGAACACAGCTAGCTCTTTATTCCCATGAAGTAATAAGTGCTGTCGACAAGGGATCTCAGATCAATTCCATATTCCTAGATTTCTAGAAGACTTTTGACACCGCTCCTCACAAGCTACTATTAATCAAATTCCGTGCATATGGAGTATCACCTCAACTGTATGACTGGATTCTTGAATTCCTCTAAGAGAGGTCACAGTTTGTAGTGACAGACGGTAAATCATCGAGTAGAACAGAGCTGATATCTGGCGTTCTGCAAGGTAGTGTTATAGGTCCTCTGCTGTTCCTGATTTACATAAATGATCTAGGTGATAATCTGAGCAGACCCTTAGATTGTTTGCAGATGACACTGTAATTTACCATCTAGTAAAATCATCAGGCGATCAATTGCAATTAGAAAATGATCGAGAGAATTTCTGTATGGTGCGAAAAGTGGCAATTGGCATTAAACAAAGAAAAGTGCGAGGTCATCCACATCGGTACTAAAAGAAATCCGCTAAATTTTGCGTATACGATAAATCGCACAAGTCTAAGGGCTGTCAATTCGACTAAATACCTAGGAATTACAATTACGAGCAACTTAAATTGGAAAGACCACACAGATAATATTGCGGGGAAAGCGAAACGACGAGTGGGCTTTGTTGATAAAACACTTAGACGATGTGACAAACCCACTAACGAGACAGCCTACATTACACTTGTCCACAATTGTCCGTTCCCTGCTGGAATACTGCTGCATGGTGTGGGATCTTTACCAGGTAGGATTGAGGACATCGAAAAAGTGCAAAGAAGGGCAACTCGTTTTGTGTTATCGCCCAATAGGGCTGAGAGTGTCACTGATATGATACACGACTTGGGGTGGCAGTCACTGAAACAAAGGCGGTTTTCTTTGTGGTGAAATCTACTCATATTTACGAAATTTCAATTCCCAACTTTTTCTTCCGTATGCGAAAATATTTTGTTCACACCCACCTATGTAGGGAGAAATGATCATCATAATAAAATTGAAGAAATCAGGGCTCAAATGGGAAGATTTAGGTGTTCCTTTTTCCCATGCACAGTTCGAGAGTGGAATGGTAGAGAAGTAGTATAAAAATGGTTCGATGAACACTCTGTCAGGCACTTAAGTGTGAATTGCAGAGTAACCATGTAGATGTAGATGTGTTCTCATTCACAGGGAATGAGTAGGACTGCTAGATCTCTACTTTTTCATTATTTATTACACACACGAAATTTTAGTAAGATATTTCTCAAAAAAATGCTGCATAAGCCCCACTGAACAAAAATTATCGTTTTCATCAGTTATAGTAATTTCTAAATCCTGGATACTATAAAAAATTGGAATATAAACAGGATAATGTAGTTCATGAATTAGTAAAGTAGCATTAGGCTTGAATGAAGCAATATTTAAGTTTCTCCATGAAAATGATCAGTATGCTTCATAAATATTTCATCAGCTAAATTAAAATTAATATTAACTGAGTCAAATGGAATAATTTTAGGAACATTGTTAGCAACAGTTTTTTATCGACTTTAATAACCTGATTGCCAAATCAAAGTACATTTCCAATACTATGTTTTGTATCTATGTTTCGAGAACAGATGACTTAATGCAACTAATAATTCCAGAGGAGAATCAACAACTAAACATTGTAAGCTTTTACCAGATTCTATCTGAAGAACAATATTAGGGCCAAATGGTTGTGGAAAAACAACATTAATGATTTACAGTTATTTCCTGGCTCAAAGGTGGTTAAATACGAATAGGATAACCACTTGTACGTTTATACAAATAGTTTAGATCAACCGAAATATCAAGAATGTAAAAAAAGTGTAAAAAAGTTGAAGATAAAAATAATGAGAACATTACTACTTTTATTGAGAATAAAGATGAAATTATATCACTGGATCAATGCCAAATAATTCACTTGCAGTATTCGATGATTTCATTCTTGAAAATCAGGATGTGGTTAGAGAATATTTTATTACAGGAAGACATAAAGGAAAAGATTGTTTTTATTTAGCTCAGACGTATTTTAATTACCTAAACAATTTGTCACAGGCAATCTAAATTTTAAAAATATTTTTAGACAGATTGATACAAATTTAAATTATATTCATCATCAGTTTGTTAGTGGAGATTTAAAGTTTCAAAGTTTAAAGGAACGTGTAGTAAATCTTTGAATTTTTTATAACAGACATGACTATGAAACCTAATTAATAGAAATATAGTTGTCAAATAAAAGACTTTTTAGCCTAATGATTTTATCCTCCTTAAATGAGCATTTTAAAAGATGATACTGCATATCTGTTAGCTCATGATGCTGTTTTACCCGAACACACAAATGAATTTATAGAAGCTCTTGATTATATAAGACAATATGAGAAATTAGAAAAAATTAGTCAACATTATATTAATTGTTCATAGCCTAGTAGAGACTATAAATAGCGGTCAAGAACATGTGGTTTATTCATAAGTATAAAAGAAGAATGCATTATCTCATTAATTTTTATAAACCAATCATAAATGTTAAAATCTAAAAATAAATTTCATTAATGTTTTTTATCTTTAGTAAATGTTTTCGAAATACTACCCAGAGGTTGTTAAAAATGCTAAGATAAGTAGAAGAATATAGAATATGAGAAATATGATCAACCTACTACAGACGTAATGAAACAGTTAAATAATAAATTCAAGTATAACGTGATAATGTATGTAAACTACTGAAGAAAATAGAGAAGTCAGAAAAAAAATTTTTCCTTCTACTCATCAAGAAGAATTTGGAGATGTATCACAAATCAACCCTTATGATAGTCCTCAATGTGACTACACTTTAAGTGAATAAGAATTACAGAATGTGTTGAGTAAATATGAAGAAGAGGTGAAAGACAAAAAAAAAGATAGCTCAAGCTGAGGGTGCTGTTACGAAAATTAAGGAGGGTATGTTAGATAAGTAAATATAAATGAAAGAATGTTAAAGTATATCAACCGTAGTGAAGACACACGTTTCTGGGTTAAGACCTGTTGATAGCTTTACATATATTGGCAATTACCAGTAACATTTGACAGAGGTATGTTGAAGATAATGGAAAGGAATGTAATGGTACAGATAGATTAATGAATCTGTTAACTAAGAAACACATTACTACAGATGATATAGATGCAAAGATTGATGGTGTTGATTTAACAAATTATGCGGATTTATTATTTCAGTGTATTTATTATTAATTTATTATTTCATACGTGTATTATATTCTGAAAAGAATCCAAATAAAATAAAGTACAGGTATTAAATACGACAGTTTGATAACGAATATTGTTGATAATAACTTCCAAAAATTAATATGATTACAGTCAAATACAGATTCTTCAGAAGCAGATGAGGAACAAGATGAAGGTGATATAAAGAAGTATACCTAAAACCAACTGAATATGGTTAAATGAATGATGTTACAGTTTTAATCCATAGATTAGTAGTAATTCATGGTGAAGAATTAGGTGGAAATAAAAATCATAATGAAAAAGTTGGAATAGCACAAATTTTAATGAATAAATTTAGTGTGTGCAGTATCAATAATCCAAAAGGAATACTATATCCGACCCGACAATTGAGTAACTTACCACACACATTTTGGAAAAATGAAAAATATGGAAAACGATTGTTTATCATATTAATTAATACATTCCCTTTTGAAATGCATCTACCAGGCTATAGGTTTTGTGGTTTGGGAACCAAACTACATGAAAGATTAGGGAGAGGAAATCAAACAATTAATCCATTACATGAAGAATGTAAGCAACAAGATATAGCCTACAGGGACCATAAAGATTTATAATCTAGATGTGAAGCCAAAAAAGAACTTCATTTAGCTATAAAGAATGCACACTTCTGATGCATCAACTGGAGAAAAATTAGCAGCTAATGCAGTTATAGGAATAATGTATGGAAAACAAAAATTACGAATGGGCACAGCCATGACTGCTCCAGCTGTCACAGGTATTGAAATTGCTGATAATGAATGGAGTTTATAAAAATATTAATCCCTATAAACTTTTTATCTGTATAAGGTAATATCTTTACTATTGATTATTCTTAGTTACCTAGTGGCAAAACTAAAACAAAATTAATGAAAATGGAACTCAATAATGATCAACTACATTAAACTGATAATTTTTTAAATCATGCACAGTAAAGAAAGGCTGATAGAAACAATGTTTATGAGCCTGTCAGGGTGATAAAAAATCTGGTGGCAATTTACTCAAAACACTTGGTATTCATGTCCTAAAAAGATTATTGAATATCTAACAAAAAGAAAGCAGGTTCAGGATTAACAAAATACAAAGCAGGTTTTCTTCCTTAACTTCTGGCAGCATTAACATACCTAGCAAGTATTGGTTCACTAGCTGGTGGAACAGCTGCTATTGTAAAAGCCATTAGATAAGAAAAAAAGTGATGCAGAATTAGAAGAACAAAAAAGACACAACTTAGCAATGGAGGAGAAAGGGACTGGAATAATCGATATGTATCCTAATGCTTTAAGAAATTTTGATATACAAGAACTTGCAACAAAAATGAAATATTATACACTTTCATGGTGTCTTTATAACTGATTAATAACCTCATCATCCTAGAGAATATGAATCTGGAATAGGAAAGTGAGATACATCTGATCGTGCTGGCATACATTGGACCTGTTATTATTAGAATAAAGATTAAAATTTTGTAACTGATTCATTTGGAGGAAATATTCCTGAAGTAAATATTTTGGCTAAAGTAAGTTGTACTATAATAGACAATGAATACAAAGTTCTAATGAGCTAATTCGTGGCCATTGGTGTATATTTGTTTTAAAACAAATAATTATTAGATGCAGTCTAAAGCAAGTGACTGATGTCTCAAGTTTAATGATACTTTGAAGTTGATAAGTGGATTTTTTTGTTACTAATGTGTGGCTTAAAGGCAGCAACTGCTGTAGCAAGATCAATGAGCCAATAAACATAGAAAAAATTAGAAACTGAAGATTATTACAAAATAAATAAATCCAAAAATAAACAAATTAATTAAACACTTCAACAATAATCTACGTGATGTTTATAATATGTGTGCCAAATTAAAATCAAAAATTAAAAATTTTCCATCTTAAGTAGAAGTGAAAATAGAGAATGTGATTAAGCAACTTCAACGTGAATTAAGTAACTTTTTAAAGCATCTGAAAGTTACACTGATTTTAAAGATAGAAGAGTTGTAGATATAAAATATTCTGTAATTGGTTATGATGCAGTTACCACACAAATTAGTTTGTCTCAGCTAAAGCACATTTTGTATTAGCTACTGCTTACTCTTGTCAGTAACTTAGCCTACAACAAAACAATCTTGTTACAAAATGTGAATACACAAAACTTCTAACACAGCTCAGTAAATATGTTGACAAAGAAGAACTAAAAAGTCTTATCACAAAGAATAGTTATACCAGAATTATCATAGATTTTAATAACAGAAATGAAATTTATGATGTTATCACAGAATACTTTAATAAAGAGGTAAATAAAACGATAACTAATAGTAGTTATGCATTATATGAGATTAACTTGCTAGAGAGAAAGGTATTTGAAAAATAAGTATTTGATTTTTCATTGAAGACAAAACATAGTATAGCATCATGTACTCTGGATTACACACTTGTTCTCGTTCAAAGGGCTCTGAGCACTATGGGACTTAAGATCTATGGTCATCAGTCCCCTAGAACTTAGAACTACTTAAACCTAACTAAGCTAAGGACATCACACACATCCATACCCGAGGGAGGATTCGAACCTGAGACCGTAGCAGTCACACGGTTCCAGACTGAAGCACGTAGAACCGCTCGGCCACACCAGCTGGCACAGTTGTTCTGAAAAAATCATTCTCAATGGAAAAAATAACTAGAAGCAGTGAACTTACGATGGTTCCATAGTTACACTGATAACAAATCGTACACCACATGTAACAGAAAGTGAAAACAGTTCCTTCAAACTATCTGATGAGGATATAAAAGACCAGCTTGCTCTACCAGTAGTTGTAAAAATAATTTTATTTGGTGAAATTTATCATACATTAATGACTAACTTTAATCTCCTTTCAGATGATCATATTTGGCGCCTAAAATATAAAAAAAATTACTGATATACATTATCCAGATGGAACAACAACAAAAAATGGATGACAAAGAATTGAAGGAATTTGCACAACATGTTAAACTAAAAAGAATAAATTTGTTAAAAAAATTGTAGGTGATGGGACATAGTCTGAAGACTGCTTCAGCAATCGCTGTCTGAATATTTGACAAGATTTTATTACTGAATTACATAAACCAAAGACAAAAAATTTTAAAACAAGAAATGCTCTTTCATTCAGTATAGATGATTTATGGAAAGCTAATCTAGTATAGATGGATTCTGGTAAATTAAAAGAAACTTCAAAAATAAATAACTGCTATAAATATTTGTTAATTATAATTGATGTTTTTCCAAACTATGCTTGGGCTATTCTGGTTAAAGGTAAAACTAGTAAAATATTTCAGAAACTTCTGAAAAAAATTTTAAAGCAAAAATGTCCAAGAAATTTACAAGCATATTATGGTAAAGAATTCTGCATTAAAGTTTTTCAAGAATTTACGCGCTAATGACCATAGCAGTTTTGCGCCCTAAAACCAAAACAAGAATTTACGAAAAGATATAATATCAATCATTATTCAACTTTTATTGAATTATATGCATCTGTTATTGAAAGTTTCAATAGAATAATTAAAGAAAAATTTTTTTAAAAAAGGCTGGAGTCACACCACGCCCACACTGCCACCTCTGCACAATGGCTTGTTTTCACTAAGTAAGGGCTCCACAGGATGTGACTACCACTATTTTGTGTACATCTGGTTATGATAATATGTGCTCATCTGGAGATAGATTGCATCGAAAGTTGATCGAAGGGTAGCAGTTGGAACGCCAGAGGAAAAAAGGTGCCAAGGCAAGAGCCAAGGAGAAAAACTTCTGTGATAGTCGTATTGGGTAGCAAGAGCAGTAGTAGATTACTCGCTGTCTGTGAGAGATCATGCAATGTTGAGGTAAGTTAGTGGTGCATATAATGCAGGCAGATACCTTTTATGATTGTGAGGTGTTGTTGCTCGGAGGATACAGGTGGATACCAGCGTCGACTTCTCGACCAGCATCAGTTACCTCTAACAATACACTTCCACCTATAGTTCTGATCGCAGTTCCCCAGAGTGAGGATGAAAGTATTGTTCGAGTGCCTCGAGTTTCTGTATAGATTTTTAAATACTTCGAGCGTTTTAAGGCGCCATTCTTTGAGAAGATCCGAGATGCGACTGTATCGTGGAACGTTGCTAATGATGCATAGCACTTCGTCCTGTATGAATGGTTCAAATGGCTCTGAGCACTATGCGACTTAACTTCTGAGGTCATCAGTCGCCTAGGACTTAGAACTAATTAAACCTATCTAACCTAAGGACATCACACACATCCATGCCCGCAGCAGGAATCGAACCTTCGACCGTAGCAGTCGCTCGGCTCCAGACTGTAGCGCCAGGAACCATACGGCCACTCTGGCCGTATGACCTGAAGGCACTGCACGTGTGTAGGAACTGCATATCTCCACATGGGAGCTGCATACATCATCACGAGGTCTGATCAGTGTCATGTATATGGACCTTGAAAAATTTGATCTTCAAGTTAATTATAAATGGACTGAACGAGTTGATAAATTGTTAGATGACTACGGTAATACAAAGCAATCAACAACAAAAATGACATCAGTAGAAGTTAGTGACGAAAATTATAAACAAGCTGTCATCGTATTTAATGATAAAGCAAACTGTAGACTAAAGTCTGCTTTACCTGAGACAAAGTTTATAATAGGAGCTAAAGTTACAATTATTAAACTTACAGGATTTTTTCAAAACATATAGGCAGCTAATTGGTTAACAGAAAAACTTTAAATTTAAGATGTTATTCATTCTAATCTAACCACATACAAATTAAAAGCATTTCATGGACAAAAAAAGAAAAGGAAATTTTAATGAGAAAAGAAAATATCCTGATGTATATCTTCCTGAGAAAGTTTTTTGAGTATATGTTGAATACTTAATTTGTATAATTTGCATAATAGTTGGGTAAATAAAAATAAAACAGATTTATAAAAGATTTCTTGAATCTTGTAAAAGTTGTTGCTCAGCATATCTAATAATAAATGACATGTAATTTCTGTAAAAATTAATATTCTGATTCAGTTCTTTATTAATCGAGTTTGGGTTATTTGTATTCTTATTATTTCTTCACAATTTGGGTGTTTGTCTAAAAGTGCATTTGTGTTTGCAGCTTTCTTCTTTGACATCTAATCACCTAGTAACCATATGCTAAGTCACAACCAAATACTCATATAATTAGAAACAAGAAGCTTCTGAAGCAGCCTTCAAGCTGCGCCTTATTTCTCAAATAACTATTTTCAGTTTATGTAGTTGCATATGGATAATTTGTTCTACAAGCAATTCTTCTTTTCTTTTTAACTTTTGGATTTCTTCCCTTCTTTTCTTCAGTACACACACTCATTTCTTTGTCAATTTCTAAATCTTCAATTTTTTTGTGTAAATTTTAGTTTGTTCTTGTGGTTTGTATTCACCATGTTTTCGAACTACCTAAAATTTTAAATCACGGATTTTGATGAGTCCTATGTACACTGTTGAGGGACTTGTCCTGAGTACCTGGTTTGAGGCTTTCCATGCGATGGCCCATGGTTTCAACGAAAATCTGCATCACAATTTTATGTGCAACTCCTGTACCTGTTACGTTAATACTGACTCTGCAACCAGGCATACTGCAGCACATCCATTCGCCA
This sequence comes from Schistocerca nitens, assembly GCF_023898315.1. NCBI lineage: Eukaryota > Metazoa > Arthropoda > Insecta > Orthoptera > Acrididae > Schistocerca > Schistocerca nitens. Next base: position 489,102,027 of record NC_064622.1, read on the forward strand.
ATAGAAAAACTGAAACAAAGAGAAGAGATGGTTGGCAAGAGTGCCCATGTGACAGTTTGTAGGAAGAGCCCAGACCTCGAGATATGAAGTATTTTTAATATTTTGCAAGACGAATGGCGACTTGTAGTGATGCCAAAAGAGAAACACCTGGCAACACTTTATTTCTTCCTTCGCCTGAGAATTATGTGGGGAGAAGGGCGGGGGGAGGGGGGACCGGTGCTGTGGCTACTACCCTCCCCCCCCCCCTCTTACCCTGGGCACGAGCCTCGTTTATGGTCAGACGTCAATGTTATTTTGTAAAGCTAGACACCATCGGCGGTATGTAAATAAATAGACTTGCCATTCTCTGTGACATTACATTAGTGTTTTTCGTATTTAGTGTTGTTACCAAGCCTGATATGTTGTATATCGAGCCTGCACAGCTACAAGCGTTGAGTGATCAGTGTGAAGGACTCAGAGATGTCGCATATTCGTGTGAGACAGCGTTATCAGTTCGAAATCGGCATCATTGTGGGTCTCCATTTGGCAAGCTGGTCGAATAGTGCGGCATCGAAATTTTATGAGGCATTCAGCTGTAACAGTGGCCCGATGTCGGACTCCTTACGATTGTGAGAGCAGGCATACTTGTCGACAATGTTGCGGTCGACAAGGTCTGACCACCACAAAAGGGGATCACTGCATTGTGCAACAAGCGCATCGTAATGCCCTCACACCTGCGCCTGAAATCTGAGAACAAGTAATGGACTCCCAGCAACATTCTGTCATCTCACAATGTTGGTCGAAGACTAGCAGCAGCTAAACAGGGGATTACAGTCCCATGTGTAGGTTGCCTTTAACAACACAACACAAATGGTTGTATCTGGACTGATGCCACTACTGGGACGCATGGACGGCAAGTAAAGGGTGCTTCAGAAAGGGCTTAACAACTTTGAAAATTCATATAAATTAATCCATGTACCTACAGAGGTGATTATAGTGTCAGTTTGTACGGAAATGCATCAAGTTTTGTGTTGCGTAATTCGCTAGTGCCGAATAGCACCGCGAGGAGCGCTAGCGGTAATTGCGTTTCTAGATGGCTGCCCTCACTGGATCCGAGAGTGCTAGCCGTGTGTTTTGGTTTGAAGAATCGAAATCGGTGACAACAGTTCAACGTAATTTCCGTACCAGGTACGCTAAAGATCCTCCTAGTAAGCCTACAATTTAAGAGTGGCATAAATGTTTTGTAGAAGGGTGCTCGGCAAGACAGGGGAAATCATCAGGTCGTCCAAGCACATCTGACTACGTCGTTGAGCGAATGAGACGTTTTGTCAGCAGCCCTGCGATATCGATGTGGCGAACTGCAAATCGCACAAACGACTGTTTGGCGTGTGTTGAGAAACCTTTTAAATATGAAACCCTTCAGACTGATGATCGTACAAGCAATAAAAGACACTGATAAAATTGCTCGCAAGAACTTCTGCGCGGATATGTTAAACTTATTACATGAGGATGAACATTTCTTGGACAAAATCAGCTTTTCTAAAGAATCGACTTTTCACTTCAGTGGGAAGGTTGACACACATAACTGTAGGATTTGGGGCAGCGAAAATCCGCATCAAACATTGCAACATATTCGTTCTAGTCCTAAACTGAACGTTTTTTGTGCATTGAGGGAGAACAAAGTGTACGGCTCCTTTGTTTTTCGTGAGAGAACCATCAACGGGATAGTGTACCTGGATGAGCTACAACAATTTTTGATAGCAAAGATCGATGACGATGACCAAGAATGAAATGTTTACTTCATGCAAAATGGTGCACCGTCCCACTACCTGGCTGACGTCCGGGATTTTCTCAGTAACCGCTTTCCAGGGCAATGGATTGGCCGTGATGCGCCAACTGATGGCCCGCACGTTTCCCAGACCTCACCACTCGGTTTTTTTTTTATTTTTATTTTTTTTTTAATGCGGATTCATCAAGGATATTGTGTTTGTGCCCTTGTGCCGCCTTCTCTACCCGAACTTAGAGCAAGAGTTTAAGGCTCCACTGACCATGTTACACCTCCAATGGTACAGTGAGTTTGGGAGGAAATTGACTCTCCTATGGAATGTGTGCAGGATAACCAACGGAAGCCACATACGACATCTCTAGTTTAAGTTAAAAAACCTTGATGTCTTTCCCTACAAAATACGAATTTTTAAAGTTGTAAAGTCCTTTTTCAAACACCCTGTATATCGTCGCACTGTGTTCAGCAACTAATCGCCGTACTGCACTATCCTGGATAACCATCGTCGGCGAGTACAGCGACCCTTGGGGAGAAGCTCCATTCTTCCAGTATTTTGAAGAGGCATAACACTGTTGGCTGGCGTCGTGATGTGGACACCCATCGCGTATGATGTCAGCTCACGACTGGTAGTGTCTGAGCGAACTCTGGCGGCACACCGGTACTTCACGGGCGCCACGTGTCTTCGTGGGTTACATGCAATTCGACAATATCTTGGGGTCTTATTTAAACAACTGAACTTTCATCCTGACTTGCAGGCGTCTCCACGAATCTACATCTACATGGATACTCTGCAAATAACATTTAAGCGCCTGGCAGAAGGTTAATCGAACCACCTTCAAAATTCTCTATTATTCCAATCTCGTATAGCGCGCAGAAAGAATGAACATCTATATCTTTCCGTACGAGCTCTGATTTCCCTTATTTTGTCATGGTGATCGTTTCTTTGTATGTAGGTCGGTGTCAACAAAATATTTTCTCATTCGGAGAAGAAAGTTGGTGATTGGAATTTCGTGAGAATATTCCGTCACAACGAAAAACGCCCTTGTTTTAATTATGTCCATCCCAAATGCTGTATCATTTCAGTGACACTCTCTCCCCTGTTTCGCGATAATACAAAACGTGCTGCCCTTCTTCGAACATTTCGATGTACTCCATCAATCTTATCTGGTAAGGATCCCACACCGCGGAGCAGATTTGTAAAAGAGGACGGCAAGCGTAATGTAGGCAGTCTCAATGGTATATCTGTTACATTTTCTAAGTGTCCTGCCAATGAAACGCAGTTTTTGGTTAGCCTTCCCCACAACACTGAAGTTGATCGTAATAGTAATTCCTAGGTATTTAGTTGAATTTACGGTCTTTAGATTTGACTGATTTATCGTCTAACCGAAGTTAAACGGATTCCTTTTAGCACTCATATGGATGACGTCACACTTTTCGTTATTTAGGGTCACTTGCCAATTTTCGCACCATACAGATATTTTTTCTAAATCGTTTTCCAGTTTCATTTTGTGATGACTTTTTTGGTACCACGCGCAGCGGAATTTGAATCCGCGCCAGACGTCATGGACGTCGAAGACCCATAGAGGTCTCTGCACCATAGCGCCTCCTGGACCACTTTTAGTGTGGGGGCGCCGCGGTGGAACACGTGGTCCCAGCGGCCAATAGCGGCGCCCTCGATAGCGTACTTAAGCACCTGCCTCACGCTCAGCCAGCAGTCTAATCTCGCATACGTCGGTTTACACCTCGCTTCGCGCTAGACAGCTTACTTCCTTGTTCTGTGTACGAGTGGACGTGTTTGTTTCCTTGTGCCTCCATTGTTCGATCTTGCTGTATTCGTTCTGTCCTTGGTTGGTCGTGTCCGTCCTCTCCCGTTGTGTTGTTGTTCGCGGGGCCTCTCAGCGGGTCCAGCCGCGCTTTCCGTCATGCTACCCCGCGACCGTCCTGCTCGCAGTTACAACTTTATTAGTCGATAAACGACATCGTCATCTGCAAACAACCAGCCTAAGACGGCTGCTCACATTTTCTCCCAAATCGTTTATATACATTACCGGCCATTAAAATTGCTTCACCAAGAAGAAGTGCAGATAATAAACGGGTATTCATTGGACAAATATATTATACTAGAACTGACATGTGATTAATTTTCACGCAATTTGGGTTCATAGATCCTGAGAAATCAGTACCCAGCACAAGCACCTCGGGCCGTAATAACGGCCTTGATACGTCTGGGCATTGAGTCAAACAGAGCTCGGATGGCGTGTACAGCTGCCCATGCAGCTTCAACACGATACCACAGTTCATCAAGAGTAGTGACTGAAGTATTGTGACGATCCAGTTGCTCGGCCACCATTGACCAGACGTTTTCAATTGGTGAGAGATCTGGAGAATGTGCTGGCCAGGGCAGCAGTCGAACATTTCCTGTATCCAGAAAGGCCCGTACAGGACCTGCAACATGCGGTCGTGCATTATCCTGCTGAAATGTAGGGTTTCGCAGGGATCGAATGAAGGGTAGCGCCACGGGTCGTAACACATCTGAAATGTAACGTCCACTGTTCAAAGTGCCGTCAATGCGAACAAGAGGTGACCTAGACGTGTAACCAATGGCACCCCATACCATTACGCCGGGTGATATGCCAGTATGGCGATGACGCATACACGCTTCCAATGTGCGTTCACCTCGATGTCGCCAAACACGGATGCGACCATCATGATGATGTAAACAAAACCTGGATTCATCCGAAAAAATGACGTTTTGCCATTCTTGCACCCAGGTTCGTCGTTGAGCACACCATCGCAGGCGCTCCTGTCTGTGATGCAGCGTCAAGGGTAACCGCTGCCATGGTCTCCGAGCTGATAGTCCATGCTGCTGCAAACGTCGTCGAACTGTTTGTGCAGATGGTTGTTGTCTTGCAAACGTCCCCATCTGTTGACTCAGGGATCAAGACGTGGCTGCACGATCCGTTACAGCCATGCGGATAAGAGGCCTGTCATCTCGACTGCTGGTGATACGAGGCCGTTGGGATCCAGCACGGCGTTCCGTACTACCCTCCTGAACCCATCGATTCAATATTCTGCTAACAGTCATTGGATCTCGACCAACGCGAGCAGCAATGTTGCGATACGATAAACTGCAATCGCGATAGGCTACAATCCGACCTTTATCAAAGTCGGAAACGTGATGGTACGCATTTCTCCTCCTTACACGAGGCATCACAACAACGTTTCACCAGGCAACGCCGGTCAACTGCTGTTTGTGTATGAGAAATCGGTTGGAAACTTTCTCATGTCAGCACGTTGTAGGTGTCGCCACCGGCGCCAACCTTGCGTGAATGCTCTGAAAAGATAATCATTTGCATATCAGAGCATCTTCTTCCTGTCGGTTAAATTTCGCGTCTGTAGCACGTCATCTTCGTGGTGTAGCAATTTTAATGGCCAGTAGTGTAGATAAGGAACACCAAAGGGCTTATAACAGTATATTGCGGAACGGCATAAATCACTTCTGAACTGTGTGTTTGATGTTGAAGTACTCCTATAGCCAGCAAGATCCCCAGATCTGTCCCATTGACAGTATCCAAGATGTCAAGAACCAGTTACAGCTGCTGTGGGCCAGCTTGCCTCAGTCAGCATACAACTGCTTTACGACACCCTTCCCAACCGAATGCAGAGGAGCTGCAACGTTATACTGGTAAGTGGCCTCATAGTGACATCACTGAAATAACATCACATATCCTCTCAAACAGTGAAGTTTCATTTCGTTGCCTCCTTCACTTGTAGCCGCTTCGCTTTTTCTGTCATTCAGTGCGTATTTCAACTTTCTCTGTTTCTTTCCCATAGCTTATATCCCATCAAGTACTGCGTCTTTTTTTTTTCAGCATTTAGGAAATTTTCCTTTAACATTTAATCTTGTGGCCGGATGCTCTTCCTGACGCCACAGTCGTGAAGGCAGCCTAAGGCAGGGAAGTCGTGCGCGCAATCCGTCTTGTGAATCTTGCAAACTGTGTTCTGCATGTAATCGTATTTTAACTATTTGTGTATCGTATCTTCTGACGCGGAATTTCGGACCTAGCCTAGCATTCCCCTAAACGAACTTGGGAAACCGCCTAAAAAATCCACACTCACGCTGGTCGGTGTACCAGCCTACGATCGTTACGGCGCCACGAGGATTTTATTTGTACAGATACTATCTCATGTGTATCTGTAGCGTATTTCTCCCTGCAGTTTGAGCTGAATCCTGAGGAAACTTGTAATTCTGTATCGGTATGAAGTACGCAAAAAGTCGTGGACAATGGTTCAACCTTTTAGGTGTAACAAAAGAACAAACACTTTTTTTAATTAATAACAGAGTAAGTATTTCGTCTCATTTCTTTACATTTGCTCACATTCTTTCTTTTGGTTAGTATTTTTTTGTTTATTGTAAAAGTGTGATGGTAAATGAAAAATCGTGAAATTCTGAAGCAACATTTATTTCAACTTACGAACAGTACTCCAGAAACAAATGTGCTAGTTGAGTTCGTGAAACATTTTTTGAGATTGCAACACCGCTTCATGCCTTCCTGCTGATTTGGAGAAACACATCTTTCACCTGCCTTCACTTCTGCATTACCACCACCACCACCACCGTTAAGATTAGTAGGGATATCTCACTCCAGCAGTATTTATATACCAAATATAACTGCACCAGGGGTCCCTAAATAATGCTTTTATGTCCCCCCTTTTCACCTCAACCCCGCCCCCATCGGGACTGCCATCATTGAGCCTAGCGACTCTCGACACAAGGGATTCGATAGTAATATCGGTCGTTATTGGTTATTTTTACACGGGACAGATTCTCACCCGCACTCCTACTATTAGGGGCAGTAGGGGTTTACTACCTCCACAGCAGCAGTTATACAAAAATAAATAAAATCGGGAGTATACATAGAGACTATGATTTTATAAATGCATGAAGGAGGCTCGGTTGCTCTCAATGGTCTATCCAAGATTTGATACCGGGATATTTTCGGTCTCATATTGCTTCTTTCAACTCTCGCAATGGTTTATCCATGCGTAGGACTCCGAGCTGTTCCGTGGTTAGAATTACACTTTAAACTGGATAAGTCAATTAAAGCATCTGAAGAAGTCCAAGGCATAGCAGTGAAAAGCGTCAAAGCTTTTTATGTTTATAATTAAAGGAGATAGTTCCTGCAGTAACCAAAACCAACCGCGGGAACGCCTTGGGCTGCGGATCGGAGCCGCCAGGCGGGGAAGCCGCCGGCGGTGGAGCACGCACCACCGGGTAAACACAGGGCGAGTCGGACGACAGACCAACGACAACCGACAACAACCGACAATGACCGATCCAACAAGGAAGAGATAACAACGGAGGCGTGTAGAAACCACAACACCAAACACCAACAGTAAATACACTCGGAACCGGAGCCAGGCAAATGTCAACAACGAACAACGATCAGAACGCAGTACCGCCGAGATAGAGACACAATCCAGAGCGAGTACCAGACTGACTGGACTAGGTTTTTTTTCCTTTATTGTAATTTTTATACCTATACATAGGTAGGCTGGCAGCCTTCGAGTCGACAATGAGAAAAACATGAAGAAGATACATAATAGATATATCGACGGGCAAAAAACAGTAGACACGGAAGTACAATACACGGAGCCGTTCACACTCGACGAAAATTACACTGAAACACGTTGGCACGGCGCACAAACACTGTTGATTCGACGGCGCAGGTGAACGTTGGAGTGTGATGGTGAACACTAACCACAAAGGCACACACACGAGAAAACGGATGGCGATGATCTCCGGAGCGCGAATGTCCACGTAACGTGTGCGAGTCCGGGGACCTGCCAAGAGGGGAAGGGGGAGGGGGAGGAGGAGAGGGGAGAGCAAAAATACCAATGGCAGAGGGATGGGAGGAGGAATGGGGGTATGGGGGTGGGGGGAAGCCCGGGGGAGGAGCAGGGAGAAAGGGAGGAGGGAGGGAAGGGAGAGAGAAGGGAGGAGGGTGCCCAAAGGAAAAAACAGAGGAAGAGGGAGGGAGGATCAAAGTTGGTAGGAGGGGTAGATGGAGGGGTGGAGGGCGTCATCAGGGAGGTGGAGCTGGCGGAAGCCACATTGAGAGAGGGTATGGAGAGTGGAGAGATGGAGAGCAGGTGGGACGTGGAAGTACAGGCGCGGCAGCGAATGGGGGTGGGAGAGAATGGGAGAGACCAGCGGGTGAGGAGGATCGAGTTTATGGGAGGTGTAGAGGATCCGTATCCGCTCGAGGAAAAGGAGGAGGTGGGGGAATTAGGTCGTACGGGATCCGCATGAGGGAGGGGAGATGGATGCGATAGGTGACGTGAAGAGCATGGCGTTCTAGGATCTGAAGGGATTTGTAAAAGGTAGGGGGAGCGGAGATCCAGGCAGGGTGGGCGTAGCAAAGGATAGGGCGAATGAGGGATTTATAGGTATGGAGGATGGTGGAGGGGTCCAGACCCCAAGAAAGGAGCTTGAGAAGACAGACAGGAGCGTGCCTTGGCTTGGATCGTCCGGAGGTGGGGAGTCCAGGAGAGGCGACGGTCGAGGGTGACACCAAGGTACTTAAGGGTGGAGGTGAGGGCGATAGGACGGCCATAGATGGTGATGTAGAAATCGAGGAGACGGAAGGAATGGGTGGTTTTGCCTACAATGATCGCCTGGGTTTTGGAAGGATTGAACTTAAGCAACCACTGGTGCACCAAGCGGTGAACTGGTCAAGATGGGATGGAGAAGGTGTTGCGAGCGCTGCAGGGTGGGGGCAAGGGCAAGGAAGGCAGTGTCATCGGCGTACTGGAGAAGGTGGATGGGGGGTGAAGGCGGCGGCATGTCTGCCGTATACAAGAGGTACAGAAGAGGGGAGAGGACCGAACCCTGGGGCACACCGGCGGAGGGGAAAAAGGTGTAGGAATCCGTGTTGTGGATGGTGACGTAGGAAGGACGTTGGGAAAGAAAGGAGCCGATCAGACGGATGTAGTTAATAGGAAGGGCGAAAGTTTGGAGACCGGAATGCCACACGCAGTCATAGGCTCTTTCAAGGTCAAGGGAGAGGAAGACGCGAATTAAGCTGTTCGGAGAGGAGATAGGTGAAGGAGAAGCTCAGCAGATGAGAAGGACGGCCGAAAGCCACACTGGGTACCGGGAACGAGGCAGTGCTGGTGGAGATGCTGGTGGAGGCGTCGGGTGAGGATGGATTCCAGGATTTTGCTGAAGACCGAGGTAAGGCTGATGGGACGGTAGGAGGAGACAGCGGATGGCAGTTTACCGGGTTTAAGGAACATCAGGATACGGAAGGTTTTCCACAGGTCGGGGTAGTAGCCGGTACAGGACTACATTGTAGAGCCTGGCCAGGGTGGAAAGAGACAGGAGCTTCACGAAGGTGGCTATAGGTGACACGAGAGTGACCAGGACCGGTGTTGCGTTTCGTGCGGAGTGTAGTGATGAGATCTTGTGTAGTGATGGGGGCATTGAGTTCTGTGTGTGCAATGTTGTCCAAGTACTGGTAAACCAGGTGCGAGGGGAGGGACAGAGGTATCAGTTCGATCGCAGACATCTGGGAAGAGGGAGTAATCGAACTGGGGATCGTCATGGATGGTAAAGACAGCGAAGAGGTAGGAGGCAAAGTGATTGGCCTTACTAGTGTTGACAGGGAAGGGTTGGTTGTCATGAAGGAGAGGACAGTAGGGGGAGGCTTTAGATCTGGTAAGGCGGTGGAAGGCTGACCAGTACGGACGAGTTGATAGGCAGGGTAGCGTTTAAACGGTTGCATGTCTGTCGCCAGTCCCGGTGTTTCTTAGCCGCGAGCAAGTTACGGATGTGTCTCTGGAGTTGCCAGTGGCGTCCCAGCATGTCCGGATCACGCGTGCGGAGGAATGCACGGTAGAGACGGCGGGATTCGCGGAGGAGGAGGACGGCCTGTGGGGGTAAGGTAGAACGGTGGGGGTGGATGGCGACAGAAGGGACGTGGGTCTCCACGGCCTCAGACAAGGTCTGCTGGAGAAAGGAGGCGGCATGAGTAATATCATCAGGGTGGCGATAGGTGAGGGGGTGGCCATCGACCTGGGTGGAGACGGTATCCCGGTAGGCATTCCAGTCGGCACGAGTGGACTAGGGCAGAGCGGGTCCCCATATACGAAACCGGAGGGAGCGGCTATTGGCCGCTGTCTGCACGTGGCGGAGCGGTGGCGCCCTTGCTGCGCGAGAGCTGCTGCGCGGAATAGCCGCCGCGGAGGCGGAGCCCTCTATGGGCTGACAACGTCCATTTGTTCTGGCGCGTGTTCGACTTTCGCGCTGGGAGGTACTAGAATTTCTTTTAAAATCAGTCATTAGTTAATTGCAAAATATGAAGTGTGATGGGGGTGAATTATTGTGTCATTAAGTCATTAAGCATTGGTAAAGGGTTATGATTCTTCTCTTTACAAACTCGGTACATTTGTGCATGAAAGGAATTCTTCTGATGCGTTCCTAGCTGGGAAGCCTGGCGACCAGGTGGACAGAGGTAGTGCGCCCACGGGCGAGCGGCGGTCGCACGCCTATGTCGGCACGCTTCACAGAGGGCAGGCCCCCAGAGGATTAGCGACAGGCGAGGACGCTGAATACATCAACACGCTGCCAAGGGAAGCTGTGGACATTCGCATGTGCGCCCGAGGCAGAAGAAACTACAAACTTAGAGCGAAAAACAGTTTAGTCACGATTCTAGGTAAAGCGGACAGAGTGGCGAGTTGAATAGCAACAAAAAAATGGTTCAAATGGCTCTGAGCACTATGGGACTAAACAGCTGAGGTCATCAGTCCCCTAGAACTTACAACTACTTAAACCTAACTAACCTAAGGACATTACACACATCCATGCCCGAGGCAGGATTCGAACCTGCGACCGTAGCGTTCGCGCGGTTCCAGACTGACGAGCCTAGAACCGCTCGGCCACTCCGGCCGGCTGAATAGCACTTGAATAGCACTTGGGTGTCCAAGAATCTCAAGTGGCCCGAGGAATTTTCCCCGCGAGTAGAACATCTGGTAACGTAGCGGCAATACTCAAAGGGAGAAGTCTTGGTTTATTTGTATACTCTGTCTCACTCTCTTTTCCTCGTGGAATGCGACGGCAAGAAAGGAGGAAATTTTGGACTTCTTCATTGGCAAGAATCTAATGTTCGATTTGAAAAATAGTACGAGCTATGTAATTTGCGGAAGGACAGAGACAAGACGCTGGAGGGGAGCAGCTCTCTCTCTCCAGGTGCGAGCTATGTAATTTGTGGAAGGACAGAGACAAGACGCTGGAGGGGAGCAGCTCTCTCTCTCTCCAGGTGCCACTATTATTGGGCATTCCGAATATTGCTTTTGAGGAGGCAGGAGTTCACTCTTGACTGCTTCCCACGAGTCGCAAAGATTCTTCTGTCATGAGACAATGCACTTTGCATTCGTCGCAAACAGCGTAGAGAGCAAAGTTTGTTTGCTCCAAGTAGGCGAACTTCACTCACTGTGAGCGTTATCAAGAGCTTAACTCAGGATCACATTTTCATTTACTACATTTCCGATGACGGTAGTACTGTTAGAACAGTTTTGATCTTTCTTTAATGCAGTTTCATGTAGGTTTGCACTTGCAGATGGACGCATACCGTCGTCCAGTAATGATAACGTCCAGTAGCAGGTTTCGTTCGCTATTTTCAGCGTAGGGCATGTTGGACGCTATCAACTACGTCGCCGGCAGAGTCTTGATGCAGCGGCACGCAATCAACCGACTCCACCGCCACGCCGACCATCCTATGAACATGGTAATGCAGAAAACGCCGGCTTTTCTTGCTGCGCATTCTTCTTTCGCTTTCTTCAATTTCTTTGCAATGTGTTGGATGCTCATAAAGACGCAAGGCACAGTATTCACCGCTTGCCCGCTAAGTGAGCCATATGTTCAGCTGTTTGTTTCTTTATCTGTTCCTCATTTATTACACCAGGTCAACCCGTCTCGTGTAATTTATTTATATGTTAAATTAGAATTAAATACAATGCTCATGTTAAAAGGCAAATACCAGGGCAGCACCTAACATAATTCACTTGTTGCGAGCTCTTGGTATTTTTATTTTTGTTTACCATTATTTGAATAATTTGTTGAGTGGATGTTGAATGAATTTGATAAAATTTCAATAATTATTGCACATGCAGTTTAATGCAGTTTCACTGAGTAAACCACTTATATGTTGAACAGAATCTAAATAAAATTCACACCTCTTTCTCCCTCCCACACGAGGTCCCCCACCAGAGTCAACAGAACCATGACTAGAAAAGCCATGTAGTGGTCAGTCTAACATCCAGGGGAGTTTTACTTTTTTCAAGTCAAAACGAAAATGAGACGTTTACGTTAGCTGTACTTTTGAAAAACGGAGAAGCAAAAAAGTATTTTTTTCTTTTACTGGAATGACGATTACTTTTAAGTCCCTGTTGGTTAAATGTAACAATATTCCCGTTACCTTAAATTCAACTGCGATACTGAACATTTCTACACCTTCTGAAAATGTCATCCTCTGAGAAAACAAAATCTAGTTATACCTTACTAAACAAAAAAACAGTTTAATACAGAATGAACTCCAACAACACGGACAAAATATCGGAGTTTGTTCAGGGAATATTTTCAGAGTATTTTGGTGTAAGTAAGCCATGGTCCCCGGTCGCTCGTTACAGAACAGCTGCATTCCGTTCGTTTTGATACCTTGTTATACCTTCGTGCGTGTATTTCTCTGAAAATACCAGCACAACAATGCAAATGTCTATGGTATGTGGTATGTGATCCATTTAGAAACAAAGTCCTTCTTACGCTCAGAGTACCTGCCGTTGACAGATTTAATCCGTGCTCTACCCTTCGCATTCAGTACTACTCTGGTTTGTCTTAGACGGTACCACCAGAACTGTTAATCACGGATTTTTATGAGTCCTAGGTACATTGTTGAGGGACTTGTCCTGGGTACCTGGTTAGAGGCTGTTCATGCGATGGCCCATGATTTCTGCGAAAATCTACATTAGAGTATTATGTGCAACTCCTGTACCTGTTACGTTAATACTGTCTCTGCCACCAGGCATACTGCAGCAGCTACCACACGGCTGAGACACTGGTGGTCCACGTTAAAATTCTGCCCGTGTGTTTTTTCACTTCATCGTAAAGGATACCACATGTCACGCAAAACTTTTCAGAAATAGTCTTTTTCACAGTAGTAATTTCATTAATAATCCAGTCATTACAACAGTCTTTCTTTATACGTGAATTCCGTTTGCAGTTCGTGGTTAAAATTCCAATTATGTGGAGATGTGCGCTTTGCAATGTTTCTAAATGTGACCTCGACTCTTGTTGTACCGTCTTCCTCATAGACTTCACGGAATTACCAGGCCCTGTAAACTAGAAGTTGGTATTTGTCACCAGCATCAGATTTTCGCAATGCATCGTCAGGGCAGTGAGTGTCAAAAGTGCACAGTGGAATGGAAGAAGCAATTGTCTCTACAGAAGGATGGCCACAAGAAGATCTTTCAGAAGTCGAGGAGTGTGACCAGCAACCGAAGGGCCCACTCGTTAACGCTATCAGATACACCGAAAGATCGTTTCACGGTTTTACTTTTCTTACAACTCCGTGCGCGGTTTCCGCTAATGGCATTGCAACTGGAGATAAAATATCCGGCGCAATACTAGATATGCTGTCGAAAGACAAACAGTCGTTGCGGATAATTTAATAGACGTAATCTGTTGTGTAACAAACGGAAGAATATTTTCTGTAATGATTGATTTGTTAACTTAATTACATTGGCTAAGACGAGAATTTGTGGATAATTTTACATGACCTATACTTTTTAATCATACTGTGTATGATGAAATAGAAAAAAAAATGCAAGGGCGGGATTTAAACCTGAACTACCATTATAGTACCCGCGAAGCTTACCCGCTGCGCTACGCGAGATGGTCGAATCATTATAACGTTGCAGGTACTGGAGCTACACATAAGACTTTAACATCGATTTTCATGGAAAGTAGGGGCCATCGCACGAAAAGTCGCTAGCAGGTACTCAGGATAGACTCATCAAACTATATGGTTAACAGGTCCGATGGCCCCCTTGTTAGCTGTACGTTAATAGTGATACACAGCTTTAGGAACAATTTTAATGATAAATAGTTGGCAGACATGCAAGCGCCTCGTCCATGGGTTCACTGAATGGGATGATGAGCTGGTCCCCTTTTTGAAGATATTTCATGGAAACAAAGGTAACAGGGGTACAAACCAAATAAATCATAGTATCATTTGTACTCTGTAACGAGTCACCGAAGACCAGCTGTTTGCGGATTACCTGCTCATAGCCGGCCGCGGTGGTCTAGCGGTTCTAGGCGCTCAGTCAGTAACCGCGCGACTGCTACGGTCGCAGGTTCGAATCCTACCTCGGGCATGGACGTGTGTGATGTCCTTAGGTTAGTTAGGTTTAAGTAGTTCTAAGTTCTAGGGGACTTATGACCACAGATGTTGAGTCCCATAGTGCTCAGAGCCATTTGAACCATTTTTGAACCTGCTCATATTTCGGCAATTTTGGAGAAAGAAATAAAAACGAAGCCTGAAGTATTCTGTTATAATTCGAAATGCACCACTATGCATTTGACTCACGTTGTACCGCCGCAAGGCGGTGCGACTCCCACCACTGAAGATGCATTTGAAGGTTACACCTGTAAGGAATTTGGTGCTGCTACTCGATTGAACGATCTTGCGAAACAAAGTTTTCGGTTGTGAAGACGTAAATGTGGAGAACATTCGCTACTGATTAAATAGCGGTGCCTATGAACCGGTATTCGAGCAGCTAAGTGAGGCGCATGTAATGAAGAAAGTGTTCTGTGTTCAGGAAGAGAACGGTTCTGTGTTCAGGAAGAGAACGAAGAGTGAGCGATTGGGAAAGTCGTAGGCACGCATACCGAGGCACTGAAAGGCGTGGATCTGTTGTTGGAATATGCAGAACATTCGTCTTACTACGTCGATATGGCTGATTACCCAGAAAATGGAAACCGCCCTCAGAAAACAAGTAAACAGACAACAAAAACTGAAGATAATTATACGATATTTTCGGAAAACTGAACCAAGAGCAAGTGAAATAGAATACAGTGTATATTAACATCAGCATCTACAATCCGCGAGCCGCCTTATGGTTGGTGGCGGAGGGTACTTTGTGTCTCATCAGCGCTACCGCCCCTCCCCCCATTTTCCCGTTCCAGGGCGAGATATTGTCGGTCAAGCTACCATCTAATTTCGTAAACAAGTTGTCAGTGTCCGGCGAGAAACGCGTGAAGTAGTGCAATGGACTTAGAATGCGACGTATACATTTTTTTCTGGGTACAGCAAACATCAGTTTTCGGCTCCACACTAACGCAGGTAACTGGGACCTTACTGTACCGACAAAATATCCTTGAACAAGCTCCGAAGTTTTCTCACTGGAGCTCGGGCAGCGAAAACAGTGGCCGAAGCAGGTAAGAAACAAATTGTCCTGAATTTTGTATTGCGGCTGGCGGAGTATGTAACTTAAAAACCAAGTAAGCCCTGTGGCCCACTTCTACATCTACATCTGCATCTGCATGAATACTCTGAAAATCACATTTAGGTGCCTGGCAGAGGGTGCATCGGACCACCTTCACAATTCTCTATTATTCCCATCTAGTATAGCGCCCGGAAAGAACGAACATCTATATCCATCCGCAGCCGGCCGCGGTGGCCGTGCGGTTCTGGCGCAGCAGTCCGGAACCGCTGGACTGCTACGGTCGCAGGGTCGAATCCTGCCTCGGGCATGGGTGTGTTTGATGTCCTTAGGTTAGTTAGGTTTAAGTAGTTCTAAGTTCTAGGGGACTTATGACCTAAGATGTTGAGTCCCATAGTGCTCAGAGCCATTTGAACCATATCTATCCGTACGAGCTCTATTTCCCTTAATTTATCGCTGTGATCTTTTCTCCCGATGTAGGTCGGTATCACTTCGTAGTGATCGGTAGAGTACATGTTCGTATTAATTCTGGAATACATATACACGAGCTGTGTTCAAAGAAGAAAGTGAATTTTGTTATTTTGCGTATTATGTTAGTACAATTTAGGAGATTTTTTGTTCTTTTGTGTCAGTTAATTTGTGTCAAAAATGAAACTTCCTGGCAGATTAAAACTGTGTGCCGGACCGAGACTCGAACTCAAGACGTTTGCGTTTCGCGGGCAAGTGCTCTACCAAATGAGCTACCCAAGCACGACTCACGGCCCGTCCCGACAGCTTTACTTCTGCCAGTACCTCGTCTCCTACCTTCCAAACTTGTCTCCGAAATATCCTTTCTTTCAGGAGTGCTAGTTCTGAAAGTTTCGCAGGAGAGCTTCTGTAAAATTTGGAAGGTAGGAGACGAGGTACTGGCGGAAGTAAAGCTGTGAGGACGGGGCGGGTGTCGTGCTTGGGTAGCTCAGTTGGTAGAGCACTTGCCCGCGAAAGGCAAAGGTCCCGAGTTCGAGTCTCGGTCCGGCACACAGTTTTAATCTGCCAGGAAGTTTCATATCAGCGCACGCTCCGCTGCAGAGTGAAAATCTCATTCTGTGTCAAAAACATCTGTATAACGTTCGCCGTATCGACTGTATAGTCTGTTGTTTGTAATCAAAAAGGTTACCTGTGTGTTTGTACTGTCTGTACATGTAAATTCAAGTCCCTCGTCGCATTTTTTGTCTGTATGTGAAGGCTAGTCTCAAGACGCTAATAGATAGACTGATTCACAAGAATGGTTTTTGTGTATAACTTATAAATATTTCGGGGAAATTGGCTGAAATATGATGGTGTTTGTCGATTACGTCGCGCCTCCGGAGACATTTTGTTGCAGATAGTTGTCGAATTTTGAATAAAAACAGCAGCGAATGTATGTTTCTCAGGAGTTGCTAGACGAAGTCAACAACGATCCAGAACTACTGAAAGGTCTCATAACAGCTTTAGAATCATAGGTTTACGGATATGACGTAGAAACTAATCCTCACTTCTCCCATTGGAAGCAGTCTTGATCACCAAGAACTAAAAAGAAAAAAAAAGTGCCAAGTGCGATCAAATGTGAAGATTATTCTCATTGAGTTCTTCATTTTGAACTGCATAGTTCACCTTGAGAGTCACAAGGTCGCACGATCAATAAGGAGTACCATTTACAAGTTTAATTCCGTCTGCATGAAACAACCCTAAGAAAGACGCCAGGATCTGTGTCAAAACATCAGCTCACACTTCGTTACTTGTTCGTGGATTGTTGACAAAAAGCAACAGTTTAATGATGTCCCAGCCTCCATATTCTCCAGACATGGCCCCGTGTGACATTTTCCTTCTTAAAAAAATTAAATGCATGGTCCTTTCTTCCTGTTTTCAAAAATAAAGAAAACCTTAAAATGTCGTCGTTTTACAAGCATGCGTGAGACTAAAAATGCGTCGCTGAGGAAAGTTGCCCCAAACACCGAGTTTATAAGATTCCTATTGTCGAGCCATCTCGTAGACCTGTTCTTTCTCCTAAAGTAGAACACAGGGCGAATCGGAAAACTGACTATAACTGCCTTAGGTTCCGGTCACAGTGGCACCGACGTCGGCGTATTCCGCCGACGACCGACATCGGCCGAAAACTGCCGATATTGTGCAACCGGATATCAACGTCCGAGCGTACAGACTTCGGACAATGAAGGGTGGAATTCAAATTAGTTTTTTTTTTCTTCGGTTGAATTAGCAGACGCTCTCGCACTCAAAACATAGCTCGTGTGAAAATGAGGAGTATAGTACAAGAAAGATGGAGTTTGTGACGTCCTGGGAATGAGAAATATAAGGGACAGTTAAAAGAAAACGACACAGGTGGGCTAACAAGGAAAAGTGTTTATTATTTCAAAAGTAATCGTCATGACAGTTAATACATTTATCCCTCTATGAGACAAGACAATCAATGTCTTCACGGAAGAAGGATTGCGGTTTCCTACGAAACCATGATTATACCTAGGCGTGCACCTCTTCATTGGGGAGGATATTGACGGCCACGATCATCTTTCTTCAAGACTCCAAAAATTTGAAAATCGCATGGGGAGAGACCTGTACTATATGGAAGATGTGTAACGGCTTTCCAGCGAAACTTCTGAATTGCACTCAAGACAATCTTGGCAATATGCGAGTCCCGCTCCGGACGAAGAGGTACACCCCTCTGTGTCATCATGGTTGCGCAGGTAACCGCACACATTTTTCCATGAAGATGTTGACCGTTGTTTTTTCTCACTGTGGGATACATGTATTAAAAGTTATGGAGATTACGTTTGCCATAATAAACCGTTTACTTAGCTCTTTTCCATCTGTCTCGTTTTATTTGAATGCTCCTTAGGCCTATACAGGGTGGTCAGAAACAGACTTAAAAGCTTGTAAGGTAAATGGTAGGGTCTGCTGAGAAATAACTGTTAAGAACAGAATTCGATAGGTTGCGCCGTTTCCGAGCTAATTGGCACTGAAATTCGCCAGTTAGGCGGTTCCGCGCGCAAATTCAAGCGGTCCGCCAGATACAACTACTGTCAGTTGTTCTCGTAGCGTAGATGACAGCGCACGAGACTGCTCACACCTTGGCTGGAATTCGATCCTTACTACCGTTCCATGTCCACTTTTTCTACCGCCCTCTTGTCCTGCTTTAGGGAACCAAACGGAGAACATCTCTGGCGACACCGTCTGTGAGGCCGGCCCGAGTAAGCGCGCGACCACTACGGTCGCAGGTTCAAATCCTGCCTCGGGCATGGATGTGTGTGATGTCCTTAGGTTAGTTAGGTTTAAGTAGTTCTAAGTTCTAGGGGACTGATGACCTTAGAAGTTAAGTCCCATAGTGCTCAGAGCCATTTGAACCATTCTGAACCGTCTGTGAGCGGGTCGCTTGGGTTGGCGGGCGCAACGGTCTGATTGGCAAAATTCAGTGCTAATTAGCTATGGAACGACGGCGCAACCGATCGAATTTTTTTTCTTTCAACTATTTTTGGACACAATCTACTTTGCAACACTTTTACAAGCTTTTAGGACTGTTTCTGACCACACTGTGTATTAACAGGGGATGTGTCCAAAACTTTGGACTGAAATAATTATTGTACTGGCAACCACAAATTTCGAACGACTTAAAAATTCTACACTAATGTAAATTATCTAACGTTTCCATTACATTCTGTGTGTTCTATGGCTCACTAGCCATTTCAATCTCATGCCCGTAGTTTATGCTACATATCAGCTGCAACACAGGCAGAATCTGTATCGGAAATTTTTGACCTAGTTTATAACCTCAACAAATTATGTTTTTAAGAATAAATGTGGCGTATGTGGATTTCAATGGTTAGTGCCACTGTAGTGGGTTTTTTGGGTTGTTGTAGGTGGGCACTAGCTGTTCACGAATTGTTCTTACTTCTTAGTGGGGTTTCTGTGCCAGGAAAGTGGTGGTTCTGTCATGTGAAGCGTTTTGCAAATGTGATGTATGAGTTTCCACTTTTCAGTGCATGTTATTCTAAAACTTATGTTCGACTTCCACACACATGCTGAATGAAAGGCACTGAATATTAAATGATCTATCACTGTTTCCTTGAATTTATTTGAAACTGTGCAGAGTGTTTGTAATGTTGCTTTACACTGCCACCAAGAATCGAGTATACTACATAACAGAATGTTTCTCTCTTCATTTCATACATTAGTAAAACGTGTCTGGCTATTCTAATACGTGGGGAAGGAGTGTGCAGTACTCGCCAAGTTCTTTTCAAGGCAGATATAGGTTAGAATCTAACCTCATTGAGAGAAGAGATTCCAATCCTGAACGCGGCAAACACTGATGAACCGTGACCAGGCTGTCTGTCGATGTCGCCGGTCGTGCTCTGCCAACGGCGTCTGGTGCCGCTGCACGCGCAGAGGTTCCCAGTGACAATGGGCGCTCATTATTACATCAGTAATCTGCTCTGCTGCAACCTTTAGCTGAACTACGCGACCAGCAATTTAGTTACAGGTTGGATCATTTCAACTACTTTATCAGAATTTTTTTTATTATTCCAACGACGAACGGTCGAGTGCACCGATCTCGATTACAGTTTAACCGCGGTGAACTCCGCAATTAAGCCTGTTCAAAGCAAAATTGTGTTACATCGACCTGGACCAACGTTAAACGACGGCTCACACCTCACACCTGTTTTTTCCGAGATGACCTGGTTTTCTAAGCGTACGATATAAAGGTGTGCGGACATTTGCCACGATTTTACCTGCTCCGAAGGGTTGGGTCCCTTGTCTGCCCCTCCCCCCCCCCTCCTCCTCCTCCTCCTCACTTGCCGCCCGACCCGCAGTAAAGGTACTTACTGAGACTTTCCGCTGGTTTACTTAACATAGAAACCGACTCTCTTTGGATTTTCCGCCACATGTCAAGAGAGAGTTTCGTTGTGGAAACTATTAAATGCAACTCGCATTGAAATCCGCACCAAATTTCGAGCCTCAGTAAAACTTCGCCAACCTCGGAGATTTTGCGTTCGTCTAAATTATACTTGCCTTTTTCGATCTCCTGCAGCAGATTTCTGTCGTGTCTTGTGTACCATGGGGGATCAGTTCCATCTCTTATTAATTTATTTGGTATGAATCTCTCGAGTGCTGTTGATACTATTTCTTTGAACTTAAGCTACATGTGGTCTTCACTTACATAGTTTGGAAGGATTGGAGACTGGTTCTTAGAAAGACGTCAACAGAATTTTTAGTTGCTTTCATAAATAGATATATTTCGCGTTTAGTTTTGGTGAATTTCTTTGTTACGGAATTGAGCCTCGCTACGACTGTGTGTTCACTAATCCCTGTATCCGTCGTAATGCTCAGGATTATGTGCAACTAAGAGGTCAAGTGTGCTTTCATAACCATTTACAATTTGAATGGCTTCGTGAAGTAATCCTCCAAAATAATTTTAAAAAAGTATGTAGAACAATTACGGAAGTTGTTTTCTATCTACAATAGGGTCTGAAAATGTATTTCTGTCAACATACGGAAGGTAGATTGAAGTCACTGCCAACTATAATTGTATGAGTAGGG
This sequence comes from Schistocerca nitens, assembly GCF_023898315.1. Classification (NCBI taxonomy): domain Eukaryota; kingdom Metazoa; phylum Arthropoda; class Insecta; order Orthoptera; family Acrididae; genus Schistocerca; species Schistocerca nitens. The sequence continues at coordinate 489,122,857 of NC_064622.1, forward strand.
TACCTATTTGTGATGACACTCAAGTTTTCTTTGAACTGTTCAGCAAATGTTTCATCTGAGACCGAGGGTTGGTAAAATTTATTCCGGTTGTCGAATATAACGTCTGCCCATACTAAGTCACAGGAACTATCTGCTTCTATGTCGCTTGTGAGCTGGAACACACATTATTTTTCCTTAAGTTGTGCTTCTTGTTTCTGTTGTAGTGCAGATCATTAAAATTACGGCTTTTCTCTCCAAAACCTAGGATGCTTTATCTGTGATCCTGTAAATACCAGAGCTAAACAATGTAGAACAACAACGTACGTTACTAGCACAGCATTCTACATTACTTCATTTCCTTATTTCTAACATTTTAAAATTGTACTTCGACTTTAGATGTTCTTATCTCTATTTAGTGAACGTATTTTCAGTCATGTTTTGAACATTGTCCCGCTACACTTTATTTCGCAAGGGATATCACATTTTAGTGAGTAAATTAATACGGAGTATGTCGTTCTTCTTTTCAAACATTCACATACCCATTTCTTCTTTCCTTGTTGTATTTTCGGCATCCAGTTGTAGTAATTAAATTAGGCACAAATGCACTGATCAAAAAGAAATGATTAGCGTACATTCGCATTCTGTTTACATCGTTCCTTTCTTGTCGCTCCCATGGCGACGGACTGTGTCTATCGCAATCAGTAAGCGTGAAAGGAAGCTACCGCACAGACAGAGGAATCTATATTTATACTTGGCAGAACTAATTACATACTGACGTAATCGTCGGTATTGCTTCGTTCCCCAAAAATTATAAACATTTCGATTTCGGAAAAGAAGCTCTGTATTTGGCCAATATGTCGAAGAAGAAGGTCCCTTACGTAATGGTTGTATCGAGTAAGATGTGGAGACGGCGGTTTGAAAGCGGACAGAAGAGGTACGAGGAAGGGCGTCCCTTACCTGAGGGATCGCTACCTGGCGAAGGGGCAAGTGTGGCAAATGTCCGGCGTGGCAAATGTCCGGCGTGGCAAATGTCGGCATTCGATATAAAGAAGACGGCGCGTCTCAATGTACCGAGACAGACTCAAGAAATTAATGTATGAATCAAAGTTACCAGGCGTAGAATTAATTTGCGCCTCCACATGTAACCACACTGCCACAGTACTATGGTACTTTTGTAATTTTTTGTATTTATCGTACGTGAACGTCGTAAGTGAAATATACCTCTCCCAAAGCAGTTCGACGCAGGTCACAAAATTCTTGCAGAAATCCACTTCTAAGTTTACCGACCACATTTAATATGCTAAAATAACGTGGATTATTTTTTGAACAAGCAGAGTGGCTCTGTGGTGCGGTGCTTGTGCCTTGCTAAAGGGGTCTGATTTCGATTCTGGGCGGATTCGAATTTTTAAACAAAGGTACATGTTGCATGTTGTATGGAGTGTAACATACAAAAAGACAAGAAATTAATATGTGCTTTTTTTTAACTTACGGAATCTTGATCAATAATATTTTTATAAAAGGTCGCTAATTAAGAATTTTTGTTTCCGATGGAAACTGCATTTTTGTGAGCAGTATATAGTTAGAAATAAGAAGACCTGCATTTTTCACAAAAATTACTATTAGATGCGGTAATTAGCATATGTCTAATGAATTTTGTATTTAAATGACGCAGGATTTGAAATGAATGGAAGAAAGAAAAAAAAAATTCGTAACGATATTCCGTGCATTCCTTCTTTTGTATTGCATCCGTTAGTTCTTTCATTTTCAAGTACTGATGCTTTCACACTGACTATATCCATCTCGTACTTCGTAAAATTTGTTGTTCTTCTTGTGTTTTCCATTTCGCTAAACGTAAACGGACGGACTAGTAGCGAAGTGTAAACACACTTCTGTTTGTTGACGAAAGTGTGAACTGGTGACGGTAACGTAACTCACCAGCGGTTGTCTACAAACCTTAAGTACTTAGCTATATAGGCGGCCGTGTGCAGATTCACATGTCTACTAACATCTTTGCGTCTCCAGGGATCTCCTACTGCAGTACGGCGAGTTAACCGCGATGAGGTGCACGGTTGGCTGATCACGATTTTAAATGTAAGAACATTTTACTGTTAGGAGTCACTGTTTATTTATCTCCGCCGGCCGCTGTGACCGAACGGTTCTAGGCGCTTGGAACCGCGCGACCGCTACGGTCGCAGGTTCGAATCCTGTCTCGGGCATGGCTGTGTGTGATACCCTTAGGTTAGTTAGGTTTAAGTAGTTCTAATTTCTAGGGGACTGATGACCTCACATGTTCAGTCCCATAGTGCTCAGATCCATTTTATTTACCTAAACGACGCGTTTCGAAGGTTTAAACCTCCACCATTAGTTCGATTTACATTTGTTGGTATGACATTAGTGTGTGTGTGTGTGTGTTTTACGATCTTTTTGAGGAACTTGTGACGCTGTCTACACATCATAACACAAAACACACACAAATGTCATACTAACAAATCTAAATCCACCTGATGATGGACGTTTAAACCTTTGAAACACGTCGTGGAGATAACTAAACACTGACTGGTAACAGTAGACTTGTTGTTTCACTTAATGTCAATAACAGTCACGGTAGAGTCTAACCCAAAATGTTCGCATGTAAATTTGATCACGATTTGCTGACTGGTGAATAACGATGGTGCAGGGCAGACACATTTTATACGCGGTTAATTTGTGCCGCTATCACAGGAGATCGGTTATCGCTCTTTCTGACTGAGATTGGTGCACTCGGCCCGAACCGTACGACAATTTGCAACGACAGCTAGCGAATGGCTCAGCCGATCAGCTAGTACTACTTTCCGCAGCGCTAAAAACAGGTCAAGACAAGACAGTGTTTGGTCCAGACATGCAGTTTTACTTATCCTCACAATTCGCTGACGCTGTTCCTTGCTAGGCTCGTTTGTAAAGCTAGACCTGCACAGCGATACTCGGACGAGCTGTAAAAGCAGCTACCTTACAAGTTGCAGAAGTGTTTCCGGCATTGGAAAAAACGCTATGATAAGTGAATAATATCTGATGGGAACTATTTTGAAGGAGGTACCGTCGATGTAGGCGAATAAATAAAATTCTTTCCAAAAAGTAATCCTTACATGTTTTGAGACACACCTCGTGTTTTGCATGTAGATGAAACAGCGAGCGAAAGGAGGCGAACAAAAAAAAAAAAGGACTCGCCGAGCAGCCGGACGGCGGGCGTGCCGTCACGTAAATGGAAACTTGTGCAGCGCGCGACTCGGCGGCGTCGCCGGCGTCAAGTTATAAATATTGACGCGCGAGAGCCGGTCGCGAGGGGTTGGGGTGGGGGCAGCGGGGCCCAGAGCCCGCCCCCCCCAGCCTGGCGGGCGGGGGCAAAAGAAGACGGACGAGGAGGAGAAGAAAAAAAGGACGGCTAGGCAGGGAGGGAAAAAGAAGCCCACGCGTCGCGGCGCCGGGGGGAGGCGTGTGGGGCGGTGGCGGCGGCAGCAGCGGCGACATCGGCGGCGGCCGAGAGGAGGCGGCAGCCGGACCCAGAGCGATCGCCGAGCTGGCAGCTGCAGCTGCGGCGTCCCGCGGCGGACTCCTGCCGGCAGATCGCCGCGTGTCGGCCGCGTCGGGCGGCTGTCCCACTACTCGTGCCCGCCCGGAGAGGGGAACCCGCGGCCGCCGGTATCGACCGGCAGCTCCGCCCACTGCGGCCAATGGGCGCGCGAGCAGCGCCGTTGCCATGGCGACCGTGGGCGGCGCGTGCGCGGAGCGCTCCCTCCGCGGGCGGCCCGGACCGCCGGCAGCGCCAACCGCGCGCGCGTCACGTGACTCTGCCCCCCTCCCGCTGCGGTCCCCCCGCCCCGCAGTGGTGGGAGGCAACAATGCGTGAGTCGTGGGGCTGCGGGTCGGCAGGCAGTTCCGAGGCGCAGGCCGTGGCGAGCGACACACGCACCGCGCACGACGCACCGCGCCAGCCCCACCAGCAGCAGCCACAGCAGCAGAAGCCGCCGGGGACCGCCGAGCGCGACCGCGTCTGCCGCCCCCACCACGAGCGAGCGCCCCGTGGACGCGACAGCGCCGCTGTCGTGACGGACACAGCTCCGCTTCCGCAGCCGACGACTCCGGATCGAGCGGCGAGGGACAGGACCGCAGGAGAGGGACGAGTGTGAAGTGCGGACACGTGCGCGCGGTGAATGTGAACCTCGTGCCGGGCGAAGCGCGTGCAGCCCGATGCGGGCGCGCTGCAGCTGCTAGCCGCTCGCCGCGCAGCAGCCAAGACGACGCCGACGCCGACGCCGACGCCGCCGCTGCCGCTGGCGCAGGCCGGGCCGGGCCCCTCGGCCGCCTCGAGGCGCCGGCACGCTCCCGCCCCCACAGCCGCCGCGGGCGTCGTGGCGACCACCGCCGCCGCCGCCGCTGCAGCCGCCGCCGCCGCCGCCCCCGCCGCCGCCTTCCTGGGCCTGCACCACGCGCACCACCACCCGCACCACGCCCACGGCCACGCGCACCACCACCACCCGCCGCCCCACGCGCCGGGCCCAGGTCCGGCACATGCGGCCCCGGCCGCCGGCTGCTGCGCCCTCACCGCCGCCCACAACATAGGTGCGTAACGTCAGCCCCACCCGACGTCACACACGTGGCTTCGCATGCATGCCCTGACACGTCCCAGTGTAGGTAAACACGTGGCCCCTGCCGCTATTTTTCCCGCACTGTTGCGCTCACCAGAGGCGAGCGTGTCCCTACAGGGACTAATACTTGGCCCTCCACTATTTTCTCCAATACGGTACATAAATACTGTCAGCATCGTCAAAAACAAACGTGCGCTCTGAGCAGTGGTTTCGCATCCATTCCCTAACCTGTTCCAATGTGCCGTCCCAAACACAGGTGCTGCTAGCTTACACAAGATATTACGAGACCAGTGTGACCCACAAGGACCAATAGTTGGGCCTCCACAATTGCCTAAACTTTGGTTGATAAATTCTGTTAACACCTTACTAAGCACACATGTGTGTTACGTCTTAACGATTTCATATACCAGGTTACTAAATTTGCTACCTTCTCGTATCCTGAAAGTACATTAAAATGTTCATTATAATAGTTTCATGTGACGTGACACCTTAGGTGAGAATTTATACTTCCGTATATACATTTTGATCATTATTGCCATGACCGGCATTCTGAGAAGCCTTTAGGAAATGAGCCCGTCGTGCATGCCTTCGGTCTCCAAATCTCTCCATTGAATTTCTAACTTCGCTGTTGTC